>NC_137195.1:26911120-27028620 GCF_960531495.2 Zeus faber | reverse complement strand
CAATGAAATTCCTGTTTTTGGTGATTGACATCTGTGCCAGAAAAAAATAAACGGGATGGATTGTTGCTACTTTCTTCAGGTAATTTAATGAATCAAAAAAAACAAAACCGTGAGAACCTATGGGAAATTATTCTCCGGTTTATTATAATAGATTAATTCCTTCCTCGATTAATGTTAATGTAACTCTGTACTTTAAATAAGGTTAAGCTCAAATTATATATAAATATATAACGACTGTCACTATCAAATGGCTTCATGCACGTTTTGCAAATCATGTCCGTCTGTCTGTCTATTTTAAACATGACAAGTGTGGACTGGGAAATGGCGACAGAATGACTTGTGTGTTCCACCGGGTGCGGGTTTGAACAGAGGTGCTGCTCCAGACTGTGTTAGACTTTACCACCAGTTCCTCCCGTCACGGGAGGTTTCACTGTAACCGTCACGGGAGGTTTCACTGAAACCGTCACGGGAGGTTTCACTGAAACCCTCACGGGAGGTTTCACTGTAACCGTCACGGGAGGTTTCACTGAAACCGTCACGGGAGGTTTCACTGAAACCACGGCAACTGATTTCCCCGCCTGGTTTATTGTCGCCGCAGCCGTAGTGTCGTTTAGTGCGCACGCCATAAACGGCGTCATTTTACTCGGGGCCATGCGCTTCGGGTAGTTCAAGATGGATGCGTTCCCATGGACGGCTTTACGAGGAGTTCCGCAGATACAATCTGTGTGATGCATCCATGTGCGACCACAAAAATAACCAGATGGCATCGAATTCATGGAAGCAGATAGCTCCGTCTCTGTCCAGAGATTTGAACTATTTCAACACCTCTCGACTTCTTCGCAAGGTTTACATTTACTTTTTGCACAAAGTCACGACTATACAGTATATTATAACACTTTCTATTAAAATTTTGCTGCTCACTCCTAGTGATTCAGATCCTCCCCTCAGTACTACTTTATAATGTTTACAGCAGTTCTTTCAGTTTCCCCTGCTGGGCTGTGCACACCTCCTATCTACAGTATCGCCACTGCATCTATCCGGCACCACGCAATTATACATGCTTGTGCTCCCTAGTAGTGCGGCGCCATGACCTGCATGGCTCGCTTGCGGCGACTACAAAGCCCAGGTTATACCTAAGCGCGGGCGGGGCACATTGTCCAATCCAGTAATCTCAGAAATTACGGGTGGCAGTAGAGAGAAAGTACCGTGTGAAGCAGGAAGTAGTAAACGAAGAAGAGCATGGACAGCAAACATGGCTCCACGCACGGAAACGTAGCTTGTGCCAAGGAGGAATAACTGTTCGTGGGGGTTGAAACAACAAAAGTACCGAAAAGTAGAAAAGGAGCTGGTCTGTCGGTCTGCTCCATGCAGAGACAGGAGAGGGGGTTCGAACCGTGTCCTGCTCAGCATTGCATTACAGAGGAACTTACTGAACTGTTAGGTTCAAGAACAGAGTCACAATGTGGAGTTATTCTCTTCTCTCGTTCCCTTTTATTTGTAAACTGAACTTTGCAACAACCCTGTTCATTTACAATAAAATCACCAACCCTGAGTGAGCTGTTTGCATATACTATTTTGTCTCTGTGTCAAAAAGCAATCGGTAGACTTTGAATTTCAGATTTGACTTGTGCTTCGGTTTAAAAATGTCCAACATATCAGAAATAACGGAGCAAAACGCTGATCTCCCACTGCTTCCAACGCCTTTCCAGGAAACGCCCCTCAAGCCAATTGAGCAAAATCTCGAAGGTGCCCCACGTGACATGGCACCACGCCCTGGTGACGTCATTTGTGTCACGCGCTCCCTTGCACCCTGGTGCTTGGGGCAAGTATAAACCGAGCTTAACAGAGCCTTCAGTAGCACCGGGACGATGGCCAGCTGATCCGGAACATGTGTTTTTATGTTTATTGTTTAGGTGGTCCTGGTCCTGATTGTTTTATCTTTTTTCTATCCGTCTCTTTAAATTATTTTTGGGAGTATATGTTATGGTCATTTTTCTACCTGATTCAGCCATAGTTTGAGGCTCTATTGAGCCTGTGGGAGGGGCTTAGGGAGTATAAAAGGACCTCCATGGAAGCAGTGTTTGATCATGGGTTATAAAGAAGGTAACATTGGCGTTGATTTCAACTGCTGTTTGGTTTCACAACTCTCTGTGTTGATGTTTGCACTTTCGGAAGCCTGCACAATAAATCACCGTGTTCCCTGTACGTTTACATCGATGCCTGGTTTTTTGTATCGGGTCCGATGTCTGAGGAGCAGAATCCCGCAACATATATCGTTATTACTGAGATGTATTTATTTATTTATAGCTTTGTTCATTGAATTGTCTTCTGTCTCCTTCTCCCTGTCTCGTTCTCCTTCTCTCTCTCTCTCTCTCTCGCTCTCTCTGTCCCTTTCTCTCTTTCCCCCTCTCTCTAGTTCTCCATCACCCCTTCTCAGCATCTCAGCACCACCCGTCCCTCCCCTCCCTCCGTCATCTATTATTCACGATGACGCTCCTGTTTCATGGCGGCTTATGAGCAGACAGTTCACCATAGAAAATGAGTGAAATATTGATGAACTAACTGCTTTTAAATGCAAATCTTTGCAATCATTTCCCACACTCCCCCCCCCCCCCCCCGCCCACACACACACAGACACACACAGACACACACACACACACACACACACACACACCACGCCTCTCATCCAGCTGGGCCTGTGATCAGCTGCTGCCTGTCACTGGCAAGTCTGATGGAATTTTATCTTAAATTGAAAGGAGTGCATGTGTGTTATTTAGTACAGTTTGTTTCACAGACCTTACAGACAGACAGACAGACAGACAGGCACACAGATACACACACACACACACACACGCACGCACGCACGCACGCACGCACACACACACACACACACACACACACACACACACACACACACACACACACACACACACACACACACACACACACTAGTGTGTCAATATGACCTTCCAACCCCACTACTGTATCCTCAATCCCAGGCCTGTAATGCAATAGCAGCATCTCGACAATCGCCCCGCCGACAGGGGGTCATCCAATACCCTCACCACGCAGACACACCTCCTTTTTCGGGAGGGGCAATCTTATAATTTTGGGGGCAGTTACAAGCTGGATAATAAGAGAAGATACTGATCACCTGTGTGTCTTCTAGTCTCATGAATAGCAACTAACTGAGAGGGGGACGGAATGTCTTGAAAAGAAACGGCTTTTGTTGAGCGGTTGACCACAATGCTACACTTTACGCCTGACTATGAAACCAAGGTAAGGTAACCGAGGGGTTCTGGAGATATGCATGCCGGCCGGGTGGATGGCTAGTGACTTGGCTATTAATCTGGTTGTGGTGGTTGTGGTGTTTTGAGTCGTGCATGGATTTAAGATGGCCAGAACACGGGAATAACATTTTGGTGTTTGGTGTTTTCTATATGTTTCGCATTGTAAAGTCCCACAGACTTTTCTGCTGTGCCACGTTGTGACATAAGTAGCTTTAACAATTATAGTGCACATTTTTCTTCCCTAGACCCACTTGCTCTAACATTAGTACATAGTAAGTCGCGGTAGAACATAGTTATAATTCATACTTATAATTGATACCCTATACTGTATACCCATAACAATCATTTTTCCTGTGCATAGAATCACGTTTTGTATATTCTGTTAATTTTATATATCTGACTTTTTCTGTTTTTACAATTTTTTGTATTTTTTTTTCTATTTGAATACATTTTACAATTTTATTTTCTTATTTAGTTTTTACTTATAGATAAAATAGTGCTTTATTGAGGGAAATTCAGTTGTGCAGCAGATCAATGGGGAAGCATAAAGTACAGAGTAGGAGAATATATGCTAATTTCACAATACATCGTCCAAAGTAATAAAGCAATAATACTAAGCATACTAAGCAAACGTAATTATTCAAATGAAATGGAAGAGACGCAATTTTTAGGTATAAAATAGTTAAAGATGGTTAAGTTAGGGTTATTGTTAAGTTTTGATATAAGGTTGTTAGAGATGGTTAAGTTTTGGTATATGCTTAGTGAAGGTTAAATTTAGGTTTCAGATTAGAGAGGGTTAGGGTAAGGGTGTCGTCCCTATGTCCAATGGGACATAGGGAGTAGAATAAGGAAAAAAGTCAGATTATGCTGAGTTCAGACAACGTGATTCTGGCCTGATTTTCCACTCGCCGACAGGTTTTTGGAGATTGTCGAGCAAAGCCCCAGATCAAAGGAAAGTCAGAGCACGCTCCCGCGAGCGGCGAGCGTGTGGTGGGAAGCGCTCACAACGCGATCCGACTGCTCGCTGAGAGCTCGCCGTTGGCTCGCAGAAGCCCGCGAGATATCAAGCAGGTTTAACATCTGGTCGTGTCGGAATCGAGTCAGGAGTGACGCGACGAGCTACAGCCAATGAGAGCAGACCCGGGGCGAGGGGGAGGGGAGGCGTCGAGAAGGAGAGACGGGTGTGCAGCGGAGCAGCAGCCAGAAACACACAACATGCTTATTTTACTTTTCTTCTCGGGATTTTTAATATATTTCTTATTTAAATTCTGCTTTTATTCATTTTTTTTCTTTAAAGTGATCAAGAATATAAAAAAAAAGAAGAAACTAATCCTGGCCCGCGCGTGGTATCGCATCATTTCCAGTGTCACTTCTCGTGTGTGTTTTCGTGACAAAACGTCGGCGGGGTTTCCTCTCTTGTAATGTCATGACACCACAGCCACTTTAAAGATTCCCCATCACAAGACAATTGACAATGTTCTATTGTTGATCATTTCGATATACATGTTGATGATGCATCAGTTAAGTTTGCTGCTGAGTTTTTAAGCACAACTCAGCCTTTGAATTTAACGCATCATGTATCAGGGCGAACACGCAATCGTGGTCATACTTTTGAGTAGGTTTTTACTTTGGATCTGAACATTAATGATTCTATGTCTTGATGATTTATTTGTGTATGACCATGAGTGTATTATTTTTTATACTGTTTTTTAATACTGACATCCGTCTATCAAACACACTCCCCCGTTCTCGCACTCTCACCGGCCACTCAGCGGACAACTTCTCCTCTGTCTTCGCAGACCTGAGTAAGGATTTTGGCTTTCCCTCTCCAGACCAATGACTTGGTCTACTCCTTCAACAACCTCTGTTTGTCACCCTTAGATTTGGTCTTTTCAAAACAAATCGATCCGTACTGTGAACTCATCCCCCTTGAATGAATGGTAACACACGTTGCCTCAAAAGAGAGTGTGGAGAGGTTGAGCGGAGGTGGAAAAACACTGAGCTGGAGGTTCACATTATCTCCATGAAGGAACTACTTTCATCTTTTAATCAGAGAGTGAACGAGGTGAGATCTGCCTATTTTTCCCAATTGAATTTCCTGCAACCAGGAACATCCTCGAGCTTTGTTTAACATGATCGACAAACTGGTGAACCCTGCCGCTCCCCCTGTTCCGGTCTTTTCAAATGATGACTGTGAAATGTTTTTTTGGTGGATAGGGTCACTACGATAGGAGCTATGATTTTGCCTTCCCTTACCCCGGAGCTTGACTGTCCGACCCACGTTTCCCTCCTGTGCCAGCTTAGACCAATTTCTCTGTCTCCCAAATGCGTAGCTCCTCCGGTCCCCTTGACATTGTTCCAACCTCTTTTCTTCAAGATGTTTTAAATGCTAAGATGCTTTTAGATCCTACGAGGCTCCTTAGGCCCACACATACTCTCCATTGTCAATGGCTCCCTTAGCTGTGGCTGTGTGACTGATTACTTTAAACAAGCTATTTTCAGCCACTCTTAAAAAAAAGTCAAGCCTTAAACCATTGCTTTCCAGTAACTATAGACTACAGACTACAGTCACGTAACTTCCTACCTCACTATTGCCTCTGAGTTTATGTGTGTCACCAATTTTAAATCCTGTATTCATTTGCTTATTTTCTTTATCACATATTTTACTATTTTCCTTTTGATATATTTGACTATTATTTCTTTATCATTAATTTTCTTCATCATTTATTTTCTTATCATTTATATTACTATTATTTCATTCATACAAGTAGATTAGTATGATAAAATAAATCCCATTTATTGGAAAGAAGTGGTCTGTTGGTGTTCCTTAAGAGGTGAATACAGTGATAAAAATGTATTGGACCAAGAACTCCAATTCTTATGAAATTAAACAATTATAGTCAATGTGGTTATATTTTTTATGCTCCCTGTTGGGAGTGGCGCCTCATAAATTAGTCATTTAATATAATAATTAATAGTTGACTAAACCATATAAGACGACATAAATTGATCCCCTTTTTAACAGTACAATTAATTCTAAATGTGGTTATAGGCAAATCAAATCTGTACTTTCCTTTCACGGTCTGGAAAAAGTAATTCGCGTTTTTGTCTCCTCCCGTCTTGATTATTGTAATGCACTGTTCACCACCATGAGTCGCTCTTCTGTGTCTCGGCTCCTGTTGGTCCAAAACGCGGCGGCTCAACTTTAAACTAAGACGCAACGTAGGTCACGCACCACTCCGATGTTGGCTGCTCCTCATTGGTTACCAATCAACTGCAGAATTTTTTTTCAAATTCTTTCAATGACTTACAAAGCACTACACGGGCTGGCCGCTCCCTGCATTTCAGAACTGTTGTGGCCCCTGGCCTCAGTGAGATCTCTGGCATCTCTGAGGTGTTCTGATCAAGGCTTTCATGTGTCCCAGAATCAAGGCTAAAAACCAAGGGTGACCGAGCCTTTGCTGTTCGAGCTGCCTCTGTCTGGAAGCCTCTTCCCTCAGTTATAAAACACGCAGAATCTGCGGCGATCTTTAAGGAGCTGTTATAAAACCACCTCTATCGTAAGCACTTTGTCTTGTGATGTGTTTTTTTTCTCTTCTGTGCAATTTTAGTGTTTTTATATTGTCATTTTCTATTTGTCACTTTCTACTTTGGATTTATATTTTCTTTAATGTGTTTATTGTTCAGCCCCCTGTAACTCTGGTTTTGAAAGGCACTTTGTTATTAAAATGTACTTGTTTACTGACGTGGTGGGCGGAGGAGGATCCGGCTCACTGAAAAGAGCATTTGTTTTAACTATGAAATTGTACGAAATATTCATTTATATTTTTTCCACTACAAAATAATAACATTATTTATAATGATTTTATGTGAGTGGACTCAATTAACACCCTCTAAAACAAATTACATCATTTAAATGAAAGCAAGGCATTCAATGAAAGAAATCCTATCCTATTATTTTGAAATAATTACATTTTATGTTCCCAATATTTTTCTTGCTCTGTTGTGTGAGTGAAGAGTATTTGAATGCTTCAGTCAGAATTCTCATTTAGCTTTGTTTGTAAATAGTTATTGTTTACTTGCCAATATTGCGTTCAGCGAGGTCATAGGAGTAGATTTCGGGGGGGAACACAGGGGAGACATTCCCCTCAGTGTTTAAAACACATGCATTTGTCCCCCTATAAAAACAGTTTTGTGTTTTCCTTTACGTATATAAAGACATTTCCACCATTAATTGACGCAGAAAAGGCATAAAGTGGTGCTTAAAAATTCACCAGATAAAGGAAATTATGTGTCTGATGCTCAAAGCTTCCTGGGGAGGGCCCCTTCCAAAGCAAACAAATGAAAACGGAGTGTTTTTATTTTGAATGTATTTATTCCGAATTGAACGAAACAAAAACAAAAAAAAAGCCCCGTGCTTCCCGTTCCACGTCACACATGGCGACTTAAACCCCTTGAACCTCCAAACTTTTTGGTGAAACTTGGCAGCCCTGTGGAAAAATGTTTGTTCAGCATTGAGGTGGAATGATTGATTGTTCTGCGGCGCGTTGTCTGCACTGCTAGGCAAGCACACACACACCCCATACACACACACACACACACACAGACACACACACACACACACACACACACACACACACACACACACACACCACAGCTTTTGTTTAACAATTATAATGTCATTAGATGACTGTTACGGATACAGTCAGTAAGTGGTTAGGGTTAGGATGTCATGTCCAGTGTAGATGCGATTGTTTGTGATTCAATCTGAATCCGTTTAGTTTTTTTTCCTGGCTCTCAGGACCAGCGCTTGGCTTCCCGTCTTCCCGCCCCTCCCGGAGGGACTCGGTTCCCGCCGCTGACTGAGAGGGAGCAGAGCCCCCGTCCCCAGACACAACAACCCTAACCCAATGTTATTAAATCAGTGTGATCATTTTCGACCTGTGCTACACGCTCTGCCTCCGGAGAACGAACGTTTCCCACCCGTTCTCTCTCTCCCTGTCCGCTCGCTCCCTCGCCGGCGCCGCGCTGCCATGCCGCCGGCGAGCAAGAGAAGCACATGTGTTCCATGCCCCCGCACCGCATCCCCAGCTGTTAAAGACACTTCTAGGGTCTGAGTGGCATTTTTCATAAAGAAAAATAATTCAATGTAAGAATATAAAGACCCGACTCCGTAGAAACTGGACGTGTTTCGGTTTCTCGTCTTGGCAGCCGAGTGCCACGGTTCGGATCGGACTCTTTTTCTTCCCGAAAACAAATAACTTTGAAAATGTTTGTACGAAATATATATTAGTAACAGCCCACTCTTTGTGCTTTATTGGATCGAAAGAGATTTACGGAACATCGGAACCGGCTCCTCTTCACACATGACGCCAGTACGGAACATTGCCAGTATAGAGTTAAGGCTGTCAGTGCAAGTGGGAAAGGCGCTTATGTACCTAATGGCCCATTGGCTTGAACTCCAGCTATGTTTTGATTGTTACACCATCTTGATTTGTAGAGTCTATAATCAAATCAAAACTAAATTAATACGTGTGTGTCAGCGTAGGTGCATTTGTTTAAATCTGCGCATGGGTTAAGGTTACATGTTTAACACGGCCTGCATGGCCATTAAAGACACATTTTCAGCATACTGTACATTTGTATCTAGTTGTTTATGTGAGGGCTATCATGTGTGTCTGTGTTTGTTAGTACCAGTGTGTATCCCTGACAAATCACCTGCAACTCCACGAGCCAATAAATCCCTAGCAGCTCAATAGTGTTATCTGTATTGAAGACTAGATGAGGCCAAGCCAAGTCTATCTTATTTTGAAGGCCATTAATCCCAGTTCCAGTCTCGAGGATTTAAGGATTTAAGGTTGACCGTGGAGAATTTACCGAACAGACTTGGCAGAAATGCAATATAATATTCATAAGTATGTTTTAATTAATGTATAATCCCATGAAAATAAGAATCGCGTTTTTGTTACCTTAGAATGAGCCGGATTTTATCCACATAGGGAGCAGGAGGCCACCATGTTGCACCGCCATGTTGCTACAGTAGCCCAGAACAGACAAATCAAACAGGCCACCGGCTCTTCCACAAAGGCCGCCGAGGATTTCGCGAGAACACCTTAGAAGATGGCCAGACGAACAATCGTGATGCTCAGTGGACAGATCCAAAATCTGACAATATGGTGGTAAAAAGGACAGTTAAATTCCCAAATGACCAATTATTCAAATATAAGTTTGTAAGTGAAGTTACCAAAAACCCTAAATGTCATATTAGCGGGATGGTCAAGGTGAAACACCCATGACAATTGGGCATTTTGCGAAAGCCTGTTTTTGTGCTAATGGAAAGATAAATACACAGATTCAAGTGTATCTTGCATGAGTCAATGTGGAGAATTCTTACCCTGAAGTGGTCAAGTCTCCTCTATTTCGTTTTTTGCATTTCTCAGGTTAAAAGCTTTTTCAAAGGACATACAGTATATTTTTTAAAGAAGCTTGGTAGTACATATACATATATATATAAGTGTCTGCGACGTTCTGACATCTGATATAACCAGCCTGAACACACTGGTAATCATTAAACCTGTTTTCAACATTCAAGCCAATTTGCCGCCTCTTTAACCAAATCCGCCATTTGGCCAAATTCACGGTGTCTCAATATTTATATATTATATATACAATTATATAAATTTTTTTTTTTCAACATATCAGCATATATCTGTGCAGAATGTGACACTTTTAGGGCAAAATTATTGTTATTATATGCGTCACTATATTGAAGAAGACTATTTAATGATGTGCTACGGTAGCTGTCTAGACAAGATGAACCTGCTGCAACTACGCCTTCAACTCTGTTCTGTTTATGCACTGCCCAAGATAGCTCACCTCTCCTGATAGGCGCTGGCTGATAAAGCCCAGGTTCCCTAGACAGGATTGGCACTTCTTAAGTCGTCGGAGAACAAAGCCCAGCGCAACATTGTGGGAGGATGCACGCCGGCTGTCAAGAACACAGCCAACGACGGCGATCAGAAGTCACCACGTCGCAGACTTTTAGTCAGAAACTCTGGAAGCAAAAGCGTTTCTCGGGGTCATCCAGGTTGGATGACGAGACCAAACTTTTGATTTTTTGTTTGTTTTGTTTGGTGTTGTTTGGATGTCTGCTTCCCTCTGTGTCCCTCTCAAATCATTTTTTTTTCCTCACACATAATTCTCATGCATTATGCAAAGTGCCGATGCTTCCGATGGCTGTCCCCATCCCGTTCACCGGCGTGCGCTTATTCGATTTTAAAGCGGAACATCATCCATATTTACCGGGATGGCTTTGGCAGGGCGCGCTGCCGTGTTCACCTGTCCCAGCAGGACGGGAGTTTGGATCAACCCGGCCGTTTCGCTGCTGTCGGTGTTGTTGTTTTGGCGTCGGCTGACGGGAAGTCGGGTTGTCGGGGCCAATTGTCGGAAAACAAAGTGCGCACATGCACACTGAGAGGTTTTCGTCGTACAGACCGTGACATTCCCGGGGATAGGACGGCCTGGTTCTGAAATCTGACCTGTTCATTTCTATGTTATTCATCGTTCTCTCCTCGGCTGCTTCCATGGCTGCATGAAAGTCCATCCGTGTGTGTGTGTGTGTGTGTGTGTGTGTGTGTGTGTGTGTGTGTGTGTGTGTGTGTGTATGTGTGTGTGTGTGTGTGGGTGTGTGTGGGTGATAAAATGCTGATATGTTTGTTTGTTGATTCTTTTTGGCTTGTCCGTTGTGTTGGCGTGCTGTGTGTCTGCCTGCCAAAGAGAGGCTGTCATTCTTTGAGGAATCGGGTGTTTGCGCTGGCTGGTATGATGGTTTTAACCCTGTTTGATGTGCCAGTCAACCTGTGCCTGTTTGAAACCCTTCTTGTTTAAAACTTGAAAGGGCCTAGACGCACACACACACACACACACACACACACACACACACGCACACGCACACGCACACGCACAAACACGATCTGTCCGCTGTCAGGTGCGATGTGGCTGGTCGCCCAGCAACAGCCAGGCAACTGCTCGGCATGATGTGTGATGGTGATTGATCGTCATGAGTGCGCGCATAACCGCACACCGTGTGAATGAGGGCGCCAATGCGCGAGACGCGCACGCACGCACACACACACACACACACACACACACACACACACACACACACACACACACACACACACACACACACTCACACACATACGTAATTCCCTATCAGTGTCTTCGGGCTGCTGCTAGTTCTACCTTTAGCTCAAACATGGCCGCTGTGAGTTCCCCTCCACACCGTCAGCTCACACCCCACACCCTGCCAACTGTCACAGCAGGTGGTGTGGTGTCGCCCCCTCGCTGCTTCGCCCTGTGGGTCAACAGTTGTGTTCGCTGCTCGCTGTCACACAACCTCCAGGCATCCAAAAAGAAAAACTGATTATATATATATACAGTAGGTGTATATATATATATATATATATATATACTGTTTATATAAAGCAAAAATATAAATAGTCTTTTTATTGATTATCCTTTATTCTTTCCCTCTACCCCATCCCTCTGTCTCACCCTTCTCTCCCTCTCACTTGCCGTGTCTCGCCTCAGGCTCCTGTCTTCTTTCATCGGCCATCACGCCGTTCTTTCTCTCCCGCTCTCGATCTCATCATTTCCCCTTCTTTCTTCCAATTGTTTGGCAACTCGTCTCTTCCTTCCACCGTTTCATTCTCCCTCACCTTCCTGTGTCTGTGTTACCTCTTCACCAATGGGCTGCAGCCTCTTTCCCCCCAGATCTATCTCCACCTGTTCCTTTGAACCGTACCTGTCTCCGACGCTCTTTTTCCTCGGCTATCTTTTCACCTGCTTCTTTTCAAATTTGAGTGCTTCATGTCTAAAAAGTGTATATGTATATTATAACCTATATATATTTTCCAGTTTTTATACTTCAAACTGTTGATACAGAGGTCTACTGTTTTATTGTTAATTCTTTAGGTTTATTATTTATTGCATATCATCTTTTCTATTTTTGTATATTGGCATTATTTTCAATTTTTTTTATTTTGTAATACTTTATATTTAATTGCATATCTATCTGTCTATCTATCTATCTATCTGATCTGTCTATCTATCTGTCTGTCTATCTATCTATCTATCTGTCTGTCTATCTATCTATCTATCTGATCTGTCTATCTATCTGTCAGTCTATCTATCTATCTATCTATCTATCTATCTATCTATCTGTCAGTCTATCTATCTATCTATCTGATCTGTCTATCTATCTGTCAGTCTATCTATCTATCTGTCAGTCTATCTATCTATCTATCTATCTATCTATCTGATCTGTCTATCTATCTGTCAGTCTATCTATCTATCTATCTATCTATCTATCTATCTATCTATCTATCTATCTATCTATCTATCTATCTATCTATCTATCTATCTATCTATCTATCTATCTATCTATCCGTCTGTCTGTCTGTCTGTCTGTCTGTCCGTCCGTCCGTCCATCTATCTATCTATCTATCTATCTATCTATCTATCTATCTATCTATCTATCTATCTATCTATCTATCTATCTATCTATCTATCTATCTATCTATCTATCTATCTATCTATCTATCTATCTATCTATCTATCTATCTATCTATCTGTCTGTCTGTCTGTCTGTCTGTCTGTCTGTCTGTCTGTCCGTCTGTCCGTCTGTCCGTCTGTCTGTCTGTCTGTCCGTCCATCCATCTATCTATCTATCTATCTATCTATCTAACTATCTAACTATCTATCTGCTGTTTCTCTAAGATTTGCATCCATAGAACTTTGATGGATGGACTTTTTATCGAGTTTACACTTCCCAGAGTCTGCTTCTGTACTGCATTTAACACTTCATTACACAACATAATAGCATTTATTAATCCCCCAGGGGACACAATTGTCATCCTCGGAAAACATGAAATCCTTGTTCAGTGCAGCAGGAGTTCCGTCATCACACCTGCGTACTTACACACACTCAGAATCAGAGGGTAGACGGGTTGGGACAGGGAGAGGACGTCATTGTCGATGTCAAGATTTGACACCCGTTTATGAAGATACCCCTTTGGCAGACCTATATATTTTCAGCTTTCTGCTTTGCTATGTATAGTCTGGTCAAACCAAAACAACATCCACCCCGTTTTGGTGATGACGCAGCTCTCCCACTGAACCCCCAGGGATCACCTTTTCAAACCAGATGCTCTGAATTGACGTCAATGGCAAAAAGCCTCTAAATCTAGAATGACTATGAGCCCTGTTCCTTGTAGCTCATAATTAAAATTCCAGACCCACACAAAGGCCGGCAATTGTAAAGAGACTATTATTGGCTGGCCTTGTTCCTGTGTTACTAGGGAGTGAAACCAGGCAACATGTTGGGGTTCTTTTCACTGGCTGCCGATCACAAACACAGGGGCATGGCTGTTGTAAACGAATGGGGTTACGGTCAACCCTTTCTAATCGAGGTAGTTCCGTTCCGCTCAATTCCGTTTCCTCACCCCGCATATCATTTGGGCTGTGGCTGAAAGAACACCGTAGATATGAAAGAGAAGTCCAAAGGTAGCACTGGAGAATTTAAAGGCAACGAGGACATTTATTTGGACCGTACATGTTCTCAAAACCAATTTATTTAAAGTATATTGGCTTTGAGAACATGTATTATCTCCCAGTGTTCCAAAACAGGAAAAGGATAGCATTGTCTTTGAACTGTGGCTAGTGCTGATTTACATTTTTCTTTCGATTGGAACTTGCGGATGTATTTTCCGGTGATGTCCGAGCCGAGTTGCAGCCGCACAGCGGAGCCTCCAAAGTCTGTCTTCGCCAACAGCCACATTATTGCTTACAAAGTATGTGACAGAAAGCATGCTATGTTCTTGACTCTGTACTTTTGGGACTGTGTCATCTTGATAGGAATATTGGAACGGTTGCCAAAAAAATTGTGCAAAAGTATGCCGTAAAATGTACCTTTTTTCGGTTTTGAAGCCGGATGAAGTGAAATTCCTCGCTCGTTAACCACAGCCTGAACCAAATCGTCGTTTAAAAAGTCAATTCACATTCAAAGGAGACGTCTTTCTCCTTCAGTCTGGAAAACAAAAGCTGTTTTGAATTTCAGTTCAGCTGATGTTTAATGAAGTCCATCTTCACATTTTGTTCAGCAAAAGCTGAAGGAGGAGCGTGAGGCAAAGCGAGCCCAGCTGGACGGAAGGCACGACTATGTTCTCAGCATCGTGGCCTCGTGTCTGGCTCTGGAGAAAGCCGATGTTGAAGATGCCATCCTGGAAGGCAGCCAGGTACATCTCATGAGTGTGTGTGTGTGTGTGTGTGTGTGTGTGTGTGTGTGTGTGTGTGTGTGTGTGTGTGTGTGTGTGTGTGTGTGTGTGTGTGCGTGCGCGTGTGTGTGCGTGTACGTGTGCGTGTACGTGTGCGTGTGTGTGTGTGTGTGTGTGGGTTCTTGCATTTTATGCTGCGTTCAGCATGAATTAACATACATTTCATGGACTTGGATCGATTCAGTCTCTCTTTTGGCTTCCAACCAGCTCGACCGTATGGAGCGTTTTTTTGTGGACGGGGGTCTCCCGCACCTCATGTTCTACTACCAGGAGGTCGAACAAGTGGAGAGAGGTAAAGAAATGCTGTTTAAAAAGAAGCAGCACTCAACGTTAAAAACAGGAGTCTGGAGTCAGGAGTCCCCCACAAAGATCACCTGTTATGAACAACAGGAACAAAATCACAACAATGGTTCCTGGATTATTTCATTCATCATTACTTGAAAAAACAGATATATATCACAAAAAAAATAAAGATGGACTTAGTGCATTTCCCCCAACATTGTACATCACATCTAGTCACATCTAGCTCCACTGGAAGTCATTCAAGTCAATGCAGGAGCTCCGTGACGGAGTGGAAATAGCTATGCATCCGTTAAAAAATTATTGACGGATCCATTAAGAAATTTCAAACTGTGTAATTTTTCGCTTTTTTAACAAAATGTAAAATGTCATTCCACTTTTGGTAGCTAAAGGCCTAAATAACTAACAAGAAAGGCAATCCATCCAGACAATTCATATTTAAACACAATGAGGCCAATAGCAGCCGCTACCAGTGTCATACAAACAAAATGAGTCTCCTTAATAGTTTTCTTTTTTTGGGCCCTCAGCGGAGGCTACACCTACCCCCGCGCTGCCGCAGCTTGCCGCCCAGGCCCCTCGCAGCAGGAAGACCAAAATATTTGTGACGGAGGGCACCGATGTGGCTCTGACCGGAGTGTGCATCTTCTTCACCCGGGCCAACACCTCCAGGGCTGTCACCTCCGAGAACATACACAGGGTGAGGGCGGGGTCTCGGGTGCTCGGTAAACTGTTTTGAGCTTAAAAATATAAAGCGGACAACATAAAAAAAAAGTTTCAATCAATAGCGCCGTGAAAATGTGAAATATGTGTGATTGCAAACATACTTATGCACTTTACCCCTTTTCCTCCTGGGATTGTAGGATTTTTCTTTTCACAACACTTAGTCACCCTGTATAAAAGATGAACTTGGTGGGGTCAAGGCCTGAAGGACTTTTTTTGTGTTTTGCTTCATAATTGAAAAGTTATCTTTAGTCCAACTAAATTGACAGCGCAATCGAAATGGCCATGAGGGAAAAAACCCAATAAAAACAATCAATTCTGACCAACAGATCAGACAAATACTGTACCTCTTGAGACAAAAGTACAATGCAATTGCCCTTCCATTTGCAATGATTTCCTTTCGGAGATCACTGACGTGATAAATGGTGTTTCTTTAACTTGGACAACTTCTTTTCATCCGAGGTTGGTGAGACAATGGTGTGTGTGTGTGCGTGTGTGTCTGTGTGTGTGTGTGTCTGTGTGTGTGTGTGTCTATGTGTGTGTGTGTGTGTGTGTGTGTGTGTGTGTGTGTGTGTGTGTGTGGGTCAGGAGGGGGAATTGGTGGTAGCTTTTAGACACCCTGGGCGGGTGGTTGGCACTATTGATCGTTGCCGATCACCCGCTGTCAGCAACAAAGCTAATCACTGTCACTGATAACGGGGCATGTTCCTTGTTCAGAGGGTTGCAGCAAGGCTGGGAGGAAGGACAATATTAACATTTGTCAGCCTCTGCGTTGTCGGCCGTGTGTGTGTGTGTGTGTGTGTGTGTGTGTGTGTGTGTGTTTGTGTGTGTGTGTGTGTGTGTGTTAAGAAAACACAGCAACATATCTGTACGTGAGGGAGAATCATGGCGTCTGATTTCCTATGAAGTCACCCAAATGGTCTTTGCATATTGAAAATTTAGGACCACCCACTGTGCAGAGTAATGAAGCCATGACTGATGGTGACGATGGTGATGAATGTTTGCGGTGAAACAACCCCATATGAAAAAATGTATAAGAATTATATGATTCATTCAACATGGGTGGATTAATTTAATTTAATTTAATTTTGTATTTGTATTATTTATTTGTGTTTTAGTATTATATTATAGTTGCTGTTGTTTACCTTTTGTGTATTTTCAGGTTCCATATGAAATAAATCTTTAACATGTAAACTGTAATCTGCATCATACACAAGTCTGACAATTTTTTTCAGTATGATTATGTCCACTCCATATATTCCATATGGAACCTGAAAATACATTTAAAAAAAGTACAAAAACAACGATAATAATACTAATAAATAACAACAAATAATATATATTGTAGTTGTTTGAGAGGTATTTGTTTTGGCATTTGTTTACCAGGCACAATCATTTCCTTGGCACAACACAAGTAATATTTCTATTTTCTTCTCGTTTCCAGGATGTGAACTTCAACATGTTGGACACCACTGAGGTGGGTCTACTGAAAAGCGTGGAGCAGCTCATGTCGGAGATCTTCATTCCCACCCTGAGGAAGATGAACCACGGCTGGGGAGAACTTGCCAGCCCCCAGGCTCAGGCCGTCAAGCAGGAATTCATAGCGTCGCTGGACAGCTTTGTGTCGGTGCTGGCCTCGGCACAGGAGAACCTGCAGGAGAAGGTGCTCATGCTGCTGCTGTATCCCATTCGCTACCTCTGCCTCAATTCTGTTTCTACCCCTATGTTAGCTCTAACTCCCTGTACTCTACCACAACTGTACCTCTACACCACCACCACTCTGTTTCTACCTACACCTACTGTACTCTGTAGGGAACTGACGTGGGATTTTTTTTTTTCAACATCTCAAACAAGATACATTTTTATTTGATTAGGACGTAATGCAGTTTCAAATGGTATCAAATTGTCCATTATTTATCTATTTTCATAGATGTCAATATGTAGCATTGATTGATGAAATAATGTAACATAGATAGACATGCAGTCATCATGTAAATACACGCACACACACACACACACACACACACACACACACACACACGCACACACACACACACACACACACACACACGCACGCACACACACACACACACTGACTCAGAAAGGATGTGAACCCATAAGCACCACACTCAGGTCACAAGTCAAACAAGGGTTATTCCAAAAAAACAGGCAGGTTTCAAAACCAGGAGATTAGTCAGAGAAGGCAAACATATCGGGCAGGAAAACAGGCAGAGAATCAGGGTCCAGGGAATCAGGCAGAGAATCAGGGTCCAGGGAATCAGGCAGAGAATCAGGGTCCAGGGAATCAGGCAGAGAATCAGGGTCCAGGGAATCAGGCAGAGAATCAGGGTCCAGGGAATCAGGCAGAGGTTCGGAAGGAAGGAGGCAGGAAGCAGGTTATTGTGCGGGAAAGCTCAGCGTAGTGCAAGAGACAATATGGCAGAGAGCAAAGGGAAGTGGACTGGTATTTATACCGAGGGACAAATGAGGGAAACTAGGTGAAGGGAAGGGAGTGACACCAAAGCAAAAGGGAGTGGGCCGATCTGAAATGACATGGAGGTTAGTCACATGGCATTAGGAAATGACCAGATGAAAATTAAACATGAAAACAAATATAAATACTGGGAGATCAGGGAGGAGTCATGACATAAAACATATTTGGGTGCTAAAAAATTGAAAAAATAAAAATAAAAAAAAGAAGAAAAAAAAAGAATACGACAAATTCGGCATCAACATTGTGCTCCCACCCCTAGGTTAACTTGATCGAGTGTAACAGCTTTGACCTACGGACACTGAAAGGACCTGGTGATTACATGGCAGCCGCCAACAACACAGAGACAACAGAGAAGATCGAGGCCTGCTTGAAAGTCTGGATTAAACAGATAGAACAGGTAAGGAACTCATCCTCAAAGCACTGGGAAAAAAAACTAATAAATAAATGTCTGACCGTTGCATGATTGTGCTTGCGGCATCGGTCTTCTACGGTGTATTTATTTTTTTCTCAGATCAAAGCTGCACTAAAAAGCCTGTTATCCTTATCTGCATTCCATCTTCATCTGCTGAGGACTTCACAGGCACAATATATAATCAATCTTCAAATTGTCGAATACTTCAAATGCAAATTTTAAAGGTCAGGTTCCGATGTAGCTTTATTCAAAACTTTTTTCCCTGCACAGCCTTGCATTGAACTAACACAGATAGCTTGTGGCCTGTTGCTTTCTCAGTATTGGACACACAGGGATCAAATTGGTATTGATTTTGTTGTCTGCATCTGGGTAAGATAGACAAAAGGAGGGTGTCCCAAAAAACAAGTAGAGGAGAGTGGGGTAAGATCAGTCAATTTTTACTTAAATTGTCCTCTAGACAAGGAAAATGAGACAAAAGTATAATTTAAACATCTACCCTTATTTCACTGTGTCCTATCAACTGAAATGACAAGAATGCATCTATGACAAAGAGCCTTGAAGATATGACTTTGAAAAAAAACTTGTTCCTGTGGCTCAACTTGCCTTAGGGGTAAGTTGATCCGAGTCAGTGGGTAAGTTGAGCTTTCTGGGGGTAAATCGACCATCTCGCTTTTAAAGTTTAAACCTGAGCATAATTTAAAAAAAAATTTACCTATTTAAAAAAAGTAATTTAATATAACATTTCCCTTATCCCAATAGTGTTTTTTTATTTGTATTTTCTTAAAGCTAACTTAAACAACATAAAAACCAACCAAATAAAGTTTAATATTTAGAACCTTGTTTGCCATTGGTGAAACAATTTGGCCCTCAGTGAAATTTGGGCCTCATGGTTATCTCGGATTAGCAGAATGGGATGGTCAGAGGAGCAGTTGGTGTGCTGAACCAGACATTCAAGGAATACAGAAAAAGTGTCTTCATCGATCCAGCCAGCCTGGCGGAGGTACCAACTGATCCTGGATGTGCGCCTGTAATGAAGCGGTCTTTGTATCTCATCCTTGGGAAGTTAAACATGGGAGGGACTGCATTCCCAGTAGCTCACAGACCACAGTTACAACCTCAACCCTACAACCTCTTTCAGCAGGCATGATGGCTGGCACCCACTTACTTCTTTCCTTTTTTTCTGCCTTTACCTGCTTTGGTGTCTGCACTGTTGTGACACCTGTTTCGTCAACATTATAAATCAAGTTTGGAAGGAATTCATGCCTGTAAAACAAAGACAAGACATGAAAGATCCATAATGAGAATCAGAATAGTTCAACCTTACAAGTAATGCAAAAAGCTTTTGCAACTAAACAGCCCTGAATAGATATCCTGGTAAATGTAGCTGATAGTTAAACACATGTGCCAGTCTGTTGCAAATGTTCTTAACAGTTGTATATAGTTGTCATTAATAGTTACTAATGTCGTCAAACATCAGATTCATTTAGATTTTCAAAGAAATCCCAGACTGTAGTTTTACTGAAGGCTCTTCCCAAAGATGTGTTTTCAGCCATACTGCAGGAGGGATGGTAGCGTGCCATACAAATCTTGAATCAATCTCGGCCTAAAATAATACAATTTATTTTATCTAGATACTGTATTTAACTCCACAAGATAAGTTAGCCTTTGCTGGCCTACTGAATCATGTCATTTCCTGCACATCCTACCTGCTAAACCCTTCTCTTTCCAGTTGTTGGTGTAGTGTCAATAATTACTTTAGAAATAAAAAATTGCACTCATTAAAAAGGGGCACCACCTCCCGGAAGGAGGAAATTAATGAAATCCAATTAAGTAAATTAAGAGGTTCAGCAAATGAATCAATCTCACAACCTAGGCGTAAATTCTCCAAACATAGATCTCTATTCTCTGCTTGAAGCAAAGTACTCACAGACAATGACTTTGGCGATAAATTACACATATATTCATGTTTGGCAATAGAAGAGTAAAATAAAGAAATGGTAAACAAAGAATGCAGGTAAGAGAAAATGATGAGCAAATAGATTAAATAAATTCATTTCTTAACTGACAAATAAACAAATAGTCTGGTATGGCAATAGTGTAAGGAGTATGTGATTTAAAAACAGCATAAATGAACGAAAGCAGGGACTAAATAAAGTCTTCACAGCAATAAAGAAACCGTCCGTACTCCGTCTTCTCACGGTGAGTGATCAGAGTTAAATCTGTAGACCTGGAATGTCTGCGAGGAACTTCTTCAATGAATTCAGGATTCCAAGCAAAGTCTGTCCTCGCTACATCGGGGACAGAAATGTTGCTTCTTTCTGCCAATTCTAATGCCAGCCGAGAGCTCACAGCATTTCTTTGACATGAATGGCTGCTCTCTCCGTCTCTTCAAGGGATGTTGAGCCCCAGCCTCTTCTCTTGTAAGTTTCTTGGCATGATGGCTTTTCTACAATGTTGTGTAAATCAATTACTACATTGAAATGGCATTTTACGCTGCAGAGACTTAACTTGATTGCCTTATGGTAGGGTAAGTTGAACCACTGGACCAATCTACCCCACAGCATTTGGCTCACTTTGCCCCATAGACACCATTTGGGAAAATATCCTAGTTTTGCAATTCAGGCGAATCTTTAGCCAAATGATTGACATGGTTTTATACGTAGACAAATCACCGACATGTATAATACGCATTTTTAGACCGAGGCAGACATGCAGAAATGTACTTTGACAAGCAAAAAAAAAATGTTTACTTGTTTTTTCTTTGTGTAAATAAATACCACTTATCCCACGTATGGAAATAATGGCTTCTTCCTGAATGAATGGTCACATGACAACAAATGTGCACAGTTTCCTAAAAACAGGGGGTGGGTCAACTTATCTACTGGCTCATCTTACTCCAGTCTCCCATATCCTTTTAAAATGATATAATAAACTCAGACTCAATAGACATTGTTTCAGTCCAGATTTGGTCTTGAATGGTTTTGACTACGAAACTGTAAAAATGTGTGAATTGGTGCTCTTTTATTACTAATTGCATTCTCTGGCAACCCAGTTGCTTAGGGTGGTATCTTCATGCATGTCTGATGCCAATTAGTAAGTTTAGACTCTCACTGCTAATTATTTCTGCACATTCTGGCCACATGGAGACAATTTTGACAAAACATCCCTTGAGAAAAGAAAATATGTGCCGAGGAAGAAAATAAAAGGAATGAATTAAGTGGGTATTTTCCCAGGTTCTGGCAGAGAGTGAGCAGTTGAGGAAGGAGGCGGATGACCTGGGACCCCGTGCTGAGCTGGACCATTGGAAGAAACGCATGTCCCGCTTCAACTACCTGCTGGAGCAGCTCAAGAGCCCCGGCGTCAAGGCGGTGTTGGGTGTTCTCATCATGGCCAAGTCCAAACTCATCAAGGTCAGAGTCCAAACAGTACCTGTGTTGAGACACAGGTACTGTTTATCCACTTTTATCAAAATATATAACCTAAAAAGTAACAAAAAAACAACAATAAAATTAGAAGTGGGCCAAAATAAACAAGAAAAATTTAGTCATACAATTACTAATGAAATAAAGCTGGCAGTGAACCAGAAAGCCGAACATAAGATGAGAAAAACGAGTGATTCGGATTCTACATGCTTGGAGGCTCGCGCCCCCACACCCTGCAATTTGAACTGCATTTACCAGCACCACACATTGAGCACCGAGGTTTCCGGGGTGGTGGGGCGCTGGTGTGGTTGACTGAGAAGAAGAACGGGCGGCAGTCTGTGGTGATTGAAACTATGAATAATTTTTTGTACGTTACAAACGTTGACAAAAACGGTTTGATAATTCCTATTAAACTCAAAAGATGTAGAAAAACACAACTAAAAGTTTTAGAGAATAGCGATAAAGTGGTCAAAACTGGCATTGAACCACAGATGTCATCGAACCTGTAGGACCATGGACAGCTCTGCAGGCCACAGCCTTTTGTGTTCAGCAGTCCGGAACTTGGTTGAACAAAATACTTTAAATTAACTGTCATCATTTCTTTGTTGTAATATGCATTGATTAGCTTTTTGATTCAGTAAGATTCATTGAGAATTTAAATGTAAAAATGTAAATATATACCCATTTTATTCATGCAATAAATGAACTGTGTGGTCAAACTAAGTAAGTTCTAAGTACTAAGTAAAACCTGGGTTCCCCTGACCGCCACCCCGTTACGCACGGAGAGACCCTGTTTCACAACGGGGTCTCCTGGGTGGGGTAGTTGTATAGTTATTTAAGACTGATAATTATTTAAACAACGTGTAACGCAGTGGCACAAATGCTTAATGACTCCAATGAGCCCCTGCAAATTGCACTCAGCAGCAAATCTTTATCGGTGTGTTTGCGCTTGCATATCATTATCACAAAATATCTTTTGTGATTCTGATGCAAAGACGGCACAGATAGCGGCCGCAATTGATACGCAATTCATGGTGCTACTGAATTTGCGATCGCAATCCATCTCCTTGTGAATTTGTCCCTCTGTGTATGCCAAGCATGCTGACAGCACAGGTAAAAGAAGAAGAAGAAAAGTACAACGTACAACAACGTACAATAAACCTAATGACAAAACGTTGAATCTTCTTCTCCTTTCAGCCGCTCCCGTTAGGGGTCACCACAGCGGATCATCCGATCACAAAACTTTGAATATAAGCCTAAAAAATGGACAAAAGAAAAGTAGAACTAGAAAAATAAGTCCTTCTGCATCCTGTGGGTCCTTCTGTGTCCTGTGTGGGAGTGGCCTGTTGTCTAACCAGGGCTGGAAGACCCGTATGGTCTTCTTCGGCGTACTCCCGCCGTCGCACAGGGCTGCCTGGATACCTGTTCTCTGGCGCTCTCGCTTCGTGGGGCACTTGTTGCTTGGGGCCGGGCTGTGGCTGGGGGGGTGTCTGCCACCCTCTGTTCTGTGGTCCACATGCGCAAGGGCCAGGGGCTGGTCATGGGCATTAACGGAGCGCGGAGCCGGCCGGCATGGCGAAGGCGCATGGCGTCCCGCTTCTGTGCCTGTGGCTGGTCGCTGTGGGTTGGGTGCCTGGGGGTACAGGGGGTGGGCGTGCTGGGGGCACAGTGGGGTCCAGGGGGGGGGATCCGTGTGGCTGCTGCTGGACTGCTGTGCCCCTGGGTTGATTTGGTTGGTTGATCTCTCCCAGCGCCAAAACTCATACTCACTCAGTACATACGCCACACAATAGGTGTAGGGTTTGGGGAACGACTGGAGTGGGTGAGGATGTGGCAGGTGGCTGCGATCTTGCCCGTCACGCTCCTGCCCCGACATGCTTCTCATCTGTCCTGAAATTTTAATACTACTCATATTAGCTTATAACACATACACTTGCACATAAATCTTACTCCGAACAACAAATCCACCAGACCATATCGTGCAGGGCAGGAGGGGTGCAAGTGATTCGGGCTTGACTTGCTTGGAGGAATCGCACACATCTCTCTCCTTTACTCCCTCATTTACTGCCATAACCATGCGGGAAGAGGCCACGTGCTGAATTGCTGTTCCAGTTTTACTGGACTTAATAAACTCTGTGTTTTCGCTACAAGTTGTCGTCTGATGTTCCTATGTTTATGTTTTTCCATGTACATGTTGTAAATGTTGTTTGGTTCTATGTTTATTTGTTATACTGGTGGTGATTCTCCCCTTTTGGAGTAATGATTAGTTGTTTATAGACCAAAACATGGTAAGATTGTTCTCCAAAGTGTGGGGTTGGTGGTGGTTCTGTCTAACAAAAATCTGTGCTCTTGTCGTCCCACGGGACAGAGTTATTGCAGCAGTTCTTGATGATTAATGAATAAATAAAGAGTGGCATTGCAGGTTGAGCAGCTGCAGACTAACTCCACTTGCAGACTAACTCTGTCCTAGATGAAAGCATAAAAAAAAATACTCTGTGTTGTATGAGCAGCATGCCGGTCATGCACAGGTTAAAATACTAATAATAATAATAATAATAATAATAATAAAATAAATAAATAAATAAATAAATAAATAAATAAATAAATAAATAAATAAAAAATAAAATTGAACAGTAAACAGAATGGCAATAAACGTCATTGGAATTATGGGACAATTTATGTATCATAATTTGCTATTCAATGCAATTGAATTCCATCTGTCGTATCGTATCGGTATCGGAGTAATTTGGTCGCTGCCATTTAAGTGTAAAATTTCTATAGTCGGCCCTAGCTTTCCTGGGTTCATCCACCCATTTGACAATGGAGACTTTTGACTGGGATGGAGGATGCCCCCTCTTCAACATAGTGTGCCACAGTAGTTTAGCCATTCATGCTGGTATTGAGCTTAATTGTAAGCTCTAAAATTATTCATTTCCGAATTAGTGTGTTCAAAACAGCACAATTTTGTTGTCATTTTAGCCATACTGTGCTTATACTTAGCTGTGATGGGACATAGTGTGGAGAGTCTGTATTTTACTTTTTTTCACTCTGTCCATCCAGTCGTGGAGGGAGCTGGACACCAGGATCACTGACTCAGCCAACGAGGCCAAAGACAACGTCAAGTACCTCTACACCCTGGAGAAGTTCTGCGATCCACTCTACAACAGCGACCCAGTGAGAAACATGCTTCTCACACTTTAAAGACTAAATAAACAAGAAAAGAGTTGGAAGGCACCACATGACTCTCTGACTTATTTCAATTGGCTCAGATTACATAATGGAAATAATTTAATTTAAATGTACTTACCATTTAGCTCTTTGGGCACAGCCCTGTGCCCATAAAGAGTACATTGAATAAATATGTGTGCGTGCTCTGATTTTCAATTACTTTTAATTATTGTTTAGGTATTCTCTTAAGTTCACTGTGAAGCACTTTGTAAACTTTGTACTACTAATTATTTTTATTGCATGTTTGCCTCTTGACTACAGGTGTCAATGGTGGAAGCAATCCCTGGATTGATTAATGCTATCAAGATGATCCATAACATCTCTCGCTACTACAACACATCCGAGAAGATCACCTCACTCTTTGTCAAGGTGAGGATGGCTGCAATCCTGCTGTTTTATGAGTGGTAAAAAGGCTTTTGTGTGCTATGTCAAAGAGACTTTGTGCTTCAAGGGGTGAACCATGGTTGCAAAAAGAGTGTTCCCATTGTATTTAAATGTCTATAATGCCACTTTATTCCTAATGTTCATTAAAGGGCTTCATACCCTTAAAGAATTGGTTCGCTATTTTTCAAACCAAGCCTTTTTTAAATGTTAGTTGCCATTATTTATAGCTGTTCATAGCACAACCTCGCTGGACGCTTCACAATTGAGAAACTTACCTCTCTGCTGCAGCTTCCTACTCTGCTTAAATGCAGTCCAATGGTGCAAACATTTAAGCCTTAATAGAACATTATTTCCCCTGCTCTAAAATGGGAAAATTTTAGTGTATTTTTTTAAATGTTTTGAATAACAGTGATAACATAACATTTTATTTAGAACTGCTTTGTGCAATTGGCACTGTATGTCCCGAGCATTTGTCACTCTGGGGGAGGGGAAATGAAGCGTTGCAACTTCCTGTTTCTAGTCTCTTATGTTCACATAGATGCATCCAAAACAGCTCAGTTGGGAAAGTGCAAAAGAGTCAAAAGAACGCTGAAAAATCTGATAAATGAAAATGAAAGACCGTCAAACTACTGTATATTGTGAGTTTCCCGACAGGATGTCCCTAATGAGGCTTCTCATTTTCCTTTAATTTTCTTTTAACTTTTAGTTGTGTAGGAATAGGGGTAGGAATATATTATATCAACTATATACATATTTCCCAGGTAACTAACCAGATGATCACAGCCTCCAAGGCCTACATTACCAATAATGGCTCTTCCTCCTTATGGGATCAGCCTCAAGAGCAAGTGGCGGACAAAATCCAAGCAGCTATCCACCTCAATCAGGTAATCAGTTAACTTTTAGTTTAAACTTGTGTCGCTTCTGTATGGTTGGTCAGTATTAAGGTAACAGTACAATTGTCTGATGGCATATAATTCATTATGTAATGGCGTGTTGTTTGACAACATGGCAGTCAAAAAGTTACGTTTCTCTGAACTTTCGCCTTGGCTGTTTGACTAAATATCACTATTGGACAGGAATGAAAGTGGATGAGATCAGTTCTTTAACAGTGCCATCACGTAACCCTCACCCTCCAGGAATACCAGCGATACTTCCACAAGGTCAAGGAGAAGCTCCAGCAGACCCCGGCGGAAAGACAGTTTGACTTCAGCGAGATGTACATCTTCGGGAAGTTTGACACGTACCAGCGACGCCTGCTTAAGATCCTGGAGATGTTCAACACCATCTCCACCTACTCAGCCCTCCAGGACTCCAAGATAGAGGGCCTGGAGACCATGGCCACCAGGTTTCAAGTGAGTATCCGTTTGATGTTGTGACTTTATAGATACTGCATGGATTGGTGAATGACCCTGTCAATGTGAAGTCAAAAGCAATTCACTTGCTTTCTAGTCTTAAAGTCTTCTTTTCACAGCATATGTAATATTGGCTAGGTAACCACCTACTATGACAGTGCAGTGGTTCTCAAACTTTTATGTCTATGTTCCCCCCTTCACCCCTTCATTAGCATGAGGGTAAAAAAAGATAATTAACATCAATTACAGTAGGTACTGTCTGTGTCTCGTATGTGTTTTTTTCAAACATTATATATAATCAAAGATTTTTAACACATTTTTATTTATTTTTTTGGAATACCCCTTGCACTACCCCTGCAGTACCCCTAGGAGTACCGAGTACCCCCATTTGAGAAACACTACGGTATTGCAATCAGGGATTCAGCAAGAGGATGTGGTAAATAAATAAAAATTATAAATAAGAAATAAATTCAAGGGGTTCCCTTGCTGCCATATCTTCCTATGGGGGCCTCTCATAAGGGCTGCAAGTGCTGACAACTTTAAGGACTCCCATGGAATTCCCATTATTAAATACTGTATATAGATTCTGTAGATAGATACTGCAGTTATCAATAAGCCAGGATCACACTTGTAACTCCACTCATAGAAGCAGCAGTTCAGTTATTATCAATTCCACAGTGAAGAAATTAATAGAGATTTCTACTTTTAACTCCTCTCACCACTTTGTTTGTTTGTTCTGCTGCCTTGGATGGACAGACTGCTGAAATGCAGGCCAAATGGGAGGTAACATCTCACCCGCTGCTATCTTTCATTTAATTGCCTTTGTTTATTGTTTTAGCAGTTTGGTTAGTTTTGAAAATACTTTTTCATTTTTCATTTGCTTAGCGAACCCCGGGACTTAAAGTACGCATAACATTATTAACTGGATAATTAGAACTCAATTCATGATAACACCATTATATTCGTCTTTCTCAGCGCTAACATCGTTGCTGTAACCGTCGCTAAAACTTTAATCGGCAAGCTCATCTTGTTCGTGCAAGCTGACAGTGTGCTCAACAGGCCATTCATATTTAGTGGAAAACAGCTTTGCAGTGTTAAATTAATGCTGTTTTGCACTCCGGTCTCATTTTTCCTCCCGAAAAGACTTCAGTTGCTACCAGACTGAAGATGAAGTCCTGCCAAGATTAAAGTGATATCGTAGCGCGGTGGCCTCACAGAGACTTTGGCTCATTCAAATTCAAGTAGTGTCTCAGCGCTTTAAAGCCAAAAACCGCTACAGCTGCCAAATTTGTTCCATTGAATCTGAATATGATACCGATGACACATTCTTTCTTGGGTGCAGAAAAAATAGTGGAAATTAAGGGCGTTGAACGAGAGCATTTTGTAAGTGATTGTACATTTCTTTCATGGTGTGTGTGTGTGTGTGTGTGTGTGTGTGTGTGTGTGTGTGTGTGTGTGTGTGTGTGTGTGTGTGTGTGTGTGTGTGTGTGTGTGTGTGTGTGTGTGTGTGTGTGTGAGCCAGGCTATCGTTCTCCATATGAAGAAAAAGCACTACAGCTTCCTGGACCAGAGAAGGTCTGACTTTGATGCGGACTATGAAGAGTTCTGTAAAAACACGACCGATCTCCATGTACGTTTCTGACCCAACAGTACATCAAATCTTGCAAAACACAAATTTTGAAAGTTTCATTTTCCAGACTACTTTGGAAGCCCTGCATTCAATATGATATATACTGTATATATATAAGTAAGTTACAACTCTTTGATTAAACACAGTTTGGATTAAATTGGTTAAGAAATTACATTATCACCTATTGATTTATGAAAATAAGTCAATCAAATAAGACCTTGGTATGCGGCATACAAATGATGGATGCTGTTTAGCTGGGGTCTCTAAATCCTGCTATTGTCACGATAGAACTTTGATCATGTTTCCATTTAGAAACGGTGAAACAAAACAATGATAACCGTCTTCGATGTCAAATGTGTACGGTCTTTTGTTACACCTAAATTTAGCTACCAAGGGCATATCTGCCTTTCTGTGACGAATTTAGACGCTTGAGATGCTGGGGCTTGGGATGTTAAAATATTTTCCACCGTTTTCCACCCCTTTTGAGACGGAATTTAACTGCACACCAGGTTCTCGCCCCACCGCTCCCCCGCTACTTCCCTGCAATACTCCTTTTACGTGTTTTTTTTTCGTCCCCTGTATGCCCCGCAAAACATCCTCTAAAGGTTAATGTGATTGGTCAAGTGTTAAAAGGTCAAATACTATGTGTTAAATATTCCTTTCCTGGCCTAGCTAAACTGCTCAGGGGCAGCTGTAAGAGTATGGGAAGAGTTTGTTCAGCCTTAAACAAAAGTAAAATGTAAATGTAGGAAAAGTGTGCCATTGTAATCCTTACATTTAAAACAGCTAAGACAAGGAACTGTGTCGGTTGGATACCTTAATCTTTTTTAGAATCAGCTCAAGAGTTTCATGGACAGCACGTTTGAAGAGATCCAGAACACAGAGCGCGCTCTAAGCGTGCTGAAGAAGTTTGAAAGGTAATCCTCTAAATGCATACTGTATTACTATGTTTCCAGTCACCATCTTTTTCAACTGTGTGTTTTCAACTGAACTCTAACTTTTACCCTCTAGACTGGGCATCCCGGGCCTCGGCATCGAGGCAAAGTACCAGCGCATTCTGCATAATTATGGCCGGGACATCGAGATGGTGTCCCACAACTACACCAAGCAGAAGCTGGACCCCCCCATTGCCCGAGACCTGCCCCCGGTAGCGGGCCGCATCATGTGGGCCCGCCAGCTCTACCGCCGGATCCAGGAACCCATGGACCTCTTCCAACAGGTGCAGTGAGATAAGTAATATGCTCACGATGATTTTCCGAGGCCTTTATAAAAAATAACAGTATCAGATTAACTCCCATTAAATATTTTAAACTGCATAGAAGTCTTTCTCCCTGATAAAATTGAATTCGGAATAAGGAATTCTTCCTCGTCACCGCCCCGAACAGCGTCCGGGTGTTCTGTCCACACCGGAGGCCAAGAGGATCATCAGGAACTACAACCGTGTGGCCAGGGTCCTGCTGGAGTACGAAATTCTCTACCATCACGGCTGGATGAAGCAGGTGAGAAGGTGGTCATACCAAGACATCTCATCCTCTTCCACCAAAAATCAGCAAATGTAATCCTTCTAAATAGGTCCAGGTGTAACTGTTCAAAGTCTCCTTTCTCTTTTTTTTTTTTCCTTTTAAGTGGATAGTATGTGGCTTTGGTGCATGTTCAACTGCGCTCAGTTTGATTGGCAACTCTCTTGTTTATGATGTTGACTTTCTGATACCTTTTCTCCCCAACAGATGGAGGATGCCAGGGTGGGCCTGCAGGCCTCCCTGCTGGTCAGATCTCCGGAGACGGGGGAGCTCTTTGTGAACTTTGACCCGGAGATCTTGACCCAGATCCGGGAAACGGATTGCATGGCCAGGATGAAACTGGAGATCCCGCCATTTGCCGTACTGCTGCAGCAGAGGCAGGCGGCGCTAAAGTCAAACTACAACAAATTACAGGTGAACAGTGCATCATCGGCTACTTATTCTATGGCTAGATACTATATAAAAGAATACATTGAGACAGAATATTAATTCAAAATTATTTTAAAACGAGCGTGCCTAGTTTAAGAGCTTCCACTAAAATGTCACCAGCAACGTAGCAAACTATTCTGCCTCCAAAAAAAACTTTACCCTACATATGCATATAGTATATCTTCATGTCTTCCATTGTAGTTCCTATGTAGAGCCACAAGATGGCACCATTAGCTAGTTAGCATTAGCACGTAGGTGGCGTGAACCGAGGGACAAGAAACGAGCTGGAGAAGTGGTTGCCTGTTATTCAGAAGTAACTGATCACTGATCATTGATTACCGCTATTGACCAATCCCAATTGAGCATTCCACAGTTTGCTAAATATATATATATTGTGGCACTCCCAGTCCTATGGTGTTGACTTCGGCAGGGGAATGAGGTTCAGTGGTAAGTGTTTTCAAGTTGAATCAACTGAAGTCCAGTTATTTCATTCATGAGCAGGGAAAGGGTGGGGGGAACAAATACAACTAAGGTTCTTCCCGGTCCGGGGCATCAGCAGCATTCTTGTCTCCTGCTGGCGACGTCCTCCAAACACTTGACTCTGGTCCCCTTCTCCTCTGGCGAAGGTTGAGTCCTCTCTCCCATTGTAGGCTAGCTCCTTGATTGCTGATCTGGCCCAGCTTGGTTTTGGCACGTTTCCGGCAATGGATATACCTGTTTTCCACAACGATCCCCAGCTGGCAGCCTTTCCTAGCTGGGTAAAGTCCGGCGCCACCAGGAGGGGTTCAACACAGAGGGTCTTCTGGAGCAGAAGGCCCGATCAGTGTCCTCGGTCCATTTCATCTGGTGTGGTTGCCTATTTTGGGTGAGATCATGGAAAGAAGCTGCCAGAGCAGCATAATTCGGTACAAACTGCAGGTAATGCCCCATTAGCTCCAAGAACATTTTCACTTGCCTCTTGGTAGCGGTCAGGAGTGGATTCTCTCCAGTTTCTTCTACTGGGGCTTGACCAACCCTCTCCCGATAGTGTGCCCAGGTGCTCCACTTCCTCCAGTCCCAGATGGCACTTCTTTGGGTTTTCCACCAAACCTGTATCTCCCTGGGCAGTGAGCACCGCACAGTGAGTCCCAGTCCTGGTTGTGAATTACTATATCGTGCAAGTGCAATTGCTCCATATAGTTTCTGTGAGGTCACAGGATTCTGTCCATCATTTACTGAAACATAGCCGGTGCCCCATGGATGCCGGATGGTAGGAGAAATGGTTGAGAAAGCTGTCTTTTCCTTCGCCTGTTCTGTGAGGGGCACCTGCCAGTATCCTTTAGTTAGGTCAAGGGTGCTGATGAATCTTGCTGGGCTCAAACTCTTTACCAGCTCGTCCATCCGGGGCATGGGGTATGCATCGAACTTTAATATCTCTTTCAGCTTCCATAAGTCATTACAGAACCTTGTCGTCAGATCTGGCTCTGGTACCATGACGATGGGGCTCGACCAGGCGCTGTGGAACTCCTCATTCACTCCCAGTTCCACCATCTTCTTCACCTCTTTCTTTACTGCAGCTCAGCTGGCTTCTGGGATCCTATAGGGTCCTTGGCAGACAATCTTTCCGGGTTCAGTCACTCTTCTGCCCTTACCACGTGAAGCTGTATGTGGCTATACAGCGACAACACCCTTCCAATAAGTACCCGGAGATGTGATCTCACTTTGGTATCTTTAATATAAGCGGTGTAAAACTGTGGAACAATTCAGAAATATGCAGATAAATGACCATTCTCTATGCAGATGTAGATACCAATATGTTGTCATTGTATACGTATGAACTCACAGATTGTGCTTTCTCAAGGGCAGTGCCGAGGCTGATGGAAGAGATGGTAGTCCTGGGACGTAATCAGATTGATTGTCTGTCTCTGTCTTTCTATACCTGCTCTGATGTAAAACTATCATCACAGTGCCCTGATGTCGCAACACAAACTGGGGGAGGGGCCTATTGGGGCGGAACAATGTTGTGTTGGCCAGGTTTGTTGGAAAACACGTCCCTGTTTTTGGATATCAGCTCCCTGAGCTCCTCAGTGGACTGAGCTGCTCCCCCAGGGGGACTGGTATCACTTCTGGGGAGGACAATTTAGTTACCAACACCACATTTGGGAGCTCTTCTGGTTCTCCTTAGCTATGCCTACTCGGGAGAACAGCAAGAGCACCTCTCTAGTGACAGCCCGGGCACTAGCAGTGCGTAGGAAGATGGCCTCTGGAAACCGGGTGGTATAATCAATGCTGACTAGGATGAAGCGGTGTCCCTGTGCGCTTCGGGGTCCCACTATGTCCATGGCCAGGTGTTCAAAGGGGATTTCAATGATTTAGTGGTATGAGGGGGCTCTGGTAGTGCAACTTTGGGCTATTAAGCTGGCAGTCAGCACAGCGTCTGCAGTCGTCCAGGAATGCCGTCTTTCACCTGGCCGGTAGAACCTTGCTTAGACCCTCTCCACCCCAGGGTGGGCACCAAGTAGGTGGGTGTGGGCCAGGAACAGAACCTGAGGGACAAACGCCACTGTATAGCAAGCCCTTGTTTTAAAATGAGGTTTAGATACTTTAATCACACCTGGCCCCAGTGATCCCTTAATGACCTGTACATCGTGGAGGGCTTGGGTCAAGGTGGGGTCTTCTCTCTGGGACACGGCCAAGCTGCCCAGTTGGGTGGGCTTGGCTTGAATGGCCATGGGCACTCCGCAAAAATCTTGCTGGGCTCACCTTCTGTCGCGAAGGAGGATTCAGCTGAAGGGGGGTTTCCTGGCCCGTGGCTATGTTCCCCTCCTCAGAGGCGTGCTCGGCTTCCATCAGGTCTGCAGTGTCAATGGATATTTTTTTCCTTGTACTCTAACGTCCCGGTCTCCGGCCAGGGCAGACGCTGAGCCTCCAAAACCGTGCAAAGAAATTTCAGTCTTTCCCTATTAACACTGGCACTGGTAGATTTGCCACCACTCCGGCCTGTAACAAGGTCTTTCCTTGGGGGGTCTGGATTTGTACTTGTATGTCAGATAACACCTGGAATCGCCATGAACACAGGATACCTTTCCTGGATCAGCTCACCAGCAAATTCAGGTCTAATTAGACTGACTCTACTACCGGAGTCTAGGAGAGCCTCTGTGTCCTTATTGCCTATTTTAACCAGAATACTGGGCTTCTGAACTTCCTCATGTACCTAGCAAGAGGTTACAATCAGACAGGGGTTTTCACCATCCCCACCAGAGTTCACTGTAGGCATGGGAACATCCTGTTCTGGCCAGTCCCAGGCGATGTGTCCCTCGCGGCCAGAGGAGTAGCATCTCCTGAGGTCGGGAGTGATTAGGGATTGGCGCCGCTGGGTTAGGTCTGTCGGCATGTTTTGTTTTTTTTCGGGTGGTTTGAGCGCCACAGTTCCGCCCCAGTGGGACTGCTAGTGCAAGCCCGGAGTGCTTCCCGCGTCAGAATTGGGGCGAGAATGCCTGCCCACTCCTCCAGAAGCCGCCGCTCCCTCTCAGCTGTCCACTCAAAGACCTCGAGAAAGGGCTCCACGTCATCTTCAGCCGACATTTTGATGAGTACCTACTTGGGCACCCTGGGCCTGTCCCGGTCCATGGTCTCCCTCCAGGCCAGCCTTGCCATGGCTGCTTGTACCTCAACCTGGCCCTTTACCAGCATGTCGATCGCTTCCTTCATTTTCCGAGTGTGGGGTTGTGTGTGTGTGTGTATGGGGGGTGGGGGGGTAGAGACCCCTTATGCCCGCATTCTCCACAATTATGTGGCACGCTTAGTCCGATGGTGTTCTGAGGTAGCCATTCTGAGGTAACCGTTTACAGGGTTAATCAACTGAAGTCCATTTATTTAAATTGTGAGCGGGGAAAGGGTGCGGGGAGCAAAAACAACTAAGGCTTTTCCCAGTCTGGGGCATCAGCAGCATTCCTGTCTTCTGCTGGCCTTGTCCTCCACACACTGACTCTGATTGCCTTCTCCTGTCACAAAGGGTGAGTCCTCTCTCCCTTTGTAGGCTGGCCCATAAATTGCTGATTTGGCCCAGCTTGGTTTATCCACGTTTCCCGCCACCGCAGGTGGATATACCTGTTTTCCACAATGATCCACAGCTGGCAGCCTTTGTTAGCTGGGTGCCGTCCTCTTCTATGGCTCCCTCCAGTGGTTTGAATCGAGGGAACACCACAATATTATACACTGTTTATAAGAACTTAGCGGTCAACCAAACAAGCTTGTGTAGTGAAATCTGTATCAAAAACGTTATGGCTCCCCTTTAATACTCCTGAGAGGCACAGGATGCTGTAAACCTTAGATTTTCAGTTGAAAATATTGTATAGTTGTCAGTATTTCCATTTCAATTGTTAGTAGCTGGTTTTAATAATCCTGTCTGTGCCTTACTTATTCACAAAAAGCATTAATGGAAACAATTCTCTAGTGATTTAATGTTTAATGATCAATGTGAGGATATTACATGTGCAGGATACTCTATATGTTGTTCAAATAAAACACCTGGATTGATTTAGGAATGCGTATAAAACACAATCATCTTTCGAACATTTCAGTCTCCAGAGTTTGGATGAATAAGGTTCTAATGTATTGAAGTAGATCTTGGGTCTCAAACGAGCATGCAAAATATTCCTCACACTAACCGATACGTCTCCGTTCACACCTTCTCTTTACAGCTGTTGCTCAGTGAGAACTCCCGGGTGCGAACAAAAATCCAGAGTGCCTTCGAGCCGCTGGTCACACCACATGTAGCTAAGGTAAGATAAGCTGTGACTGTAAGATACAGTTCAAACGAAAGCTTAAGTCACATGTTGGGTGTTTCTCTGTCACATTGGTCTAGCGCTGAGTTTAATTCATGTCCAGTAGGTCCATTTTTTATACTTATATCCTTATATCTATATATCTTTGGCATATTGGCATTGACATGGCATTAGAGTCACTACCGGCATACACTGCAACAAATTACATTTTAACAGGTTTTTCACAGCACAAGTGTGTAAAACTGTTTTACTTACTAACAATAGCTAATTCGAGGGGATTTCGTGTAGTGGTGTCCTTAACCTTTTTAAAGACAACGGCTGACTTCTGATCTCTGCACACAAAGTATTTCTTATTTTTTCTTTTCTTGATTATTTCTCATTCATTGGTTTTCACATCACTTATAAGGCCCATATATATTGCTCTTTTCTAATACCACGTTAGGTTAATTGCATTTGATTAGTTTAGATTACACCACATTAGATTAGAAATAAATATTGTTATACTCGCTGACACAGAATGGATGTGAACCCATAAGCACAACACAAATCAGGTAAGGACCAGGTAACAATCAGGTAAGAAGACAAAGTCCACAAGGTTTATTCCAAAACAAACGGGCAGGGGTCAAAACTAGGAGATCAGTCAGAGAAGGCAAACTTATCCGGCAGGGAACAGGCAGAGAATCAGGGTCCAGGGAAACAGTCAATGGAGTCTTAAGAGGCTTAAGTCGAGAGATGTGCAAAGTGGGATGGATGTGGAAGGACTGGGGAGGACACAGGCAAACAGCTGCTGGGTTGAAGACCTTGGCTATGGGGAATGGCCCGACAAAGCATGGGGCCAGTTTCAACCCGGAGGGGTAAGTCCCTTGTAGAGAGCCAGGCCTTCTGTCGCAGAGTGTGGGTGGGAGCTGGGGTGTGGCAACGGTTAGCTGATCTCTGATAGAGGTCAGAGGTGCATAGTAGAGTGCCATGGGCCATCCGCCAGGTACGTTCGCACCGCCAGATGAAGGCTTGAACAGATGGGACGCTGGCCTCAGGTTGCTGCTTGGGAAATAGAGGTTGATAGTCCTGGGATCACTAGAATGGAGAGAGGCTGGTAGCAGAGCTGGGCAAGGTGTTACAGACATATTCTACCACAAACTTGCAGCAGACTGCAAAAATCATTCAAGAAACAAGAAGTGAATTGAGGCCCCCTATATGAGAAGGTGTCTCTTGGTAGGCCGTGCACTCTAAACACTTGATTTAGGATGACTTTGGCCATCTCTCTGGCTGTGGCCAATTTTGGTAGCAGATTAAAGTGAACAGCTTTGGAGAACCAATCTACCATAGTGAGGATAGTAATATTACCTTCTGATGCGGGGAGCCCAGTGATGAAGTTCAGAGAGATGTAGGACCACGGAGGACAGGGAAATCTAGGGCTTGACGGGACTTCTTGTTCTGTAAGCATATAGGACTTGTGGCCACAAACTCCCAGGTGTCCTGATTCATGGATTCCCACCAGAAACCTTGTCGAAGAAGGGAGAGATCCTGGCTACTCCTGGATGTCAAGCTAACCGGGAGGAGTGTCCTGCAGAACCTGCGGGCATACATCAGCTGGCACAAAAAAGCAGTTATCAGGACAAGTGCTGGAAGATGGGTGTAGAAAGAGTTGCCCTTTATCTTCTGCTCCACCTCCCATGTAACCACACCGATTATGCAAGATTAGGGCAGAATCTCCTCTAGCTGTGAAGGATGACCCTCGGCTTGGTAGATGCGAGAAAAGGTGTCAGGTTTGGTGTCAGGAGAACTTGAGGAGGTCAATGCAGTGAGTGGTGCAGGCCACCAGGCTATAGTTCCGGATGAACCTTCTGTAGAGGTTAGTGAACCCTGAGAACTGCTGCAACTTCTTTCTGGAGGCTGGTACCGGCCAGTTGACTACCGCATGACCTTTGTCTGGGTCCGTCTGCACGTTCCCTTCAGCAACCACAAGGCCCAAGAAGCAGACCTTGGGCACATAGAATTCCCCCTTCTCGGCCTTTACGGGCAGCTTGTTTTCCAGAAGCCTCTGGAGAACACACTTGACATGGCGGACATGCTCCTGCTCAGATCTGGAGAAGATAAGGATGTCATCCAGGTAGACAAAAACAAATACATTAATTAAGTCTCTGAGAACATCATTCACCATGGCCTGGAAGACAGCAGGTTGATCAGACCAATGGGCATGACCAGGTACTCATAATGTTACCTGGGGGTGTTGAAAGCCATTTTCAATTAGGCTCCCTCCTTGATATGGACCAGATATTAAGCATTCCAGTCCTGAGATCCAGCTTGGTGAACATGGTGGCACTCTACAGGAGTTTGAAAGCAGAACATTTGAGTGGTAGGGGGTACCTGTTTTTTACCATTATATTGTTCAGACACAGAAGTCGAGGCAGGATTGCAGTGACTTGTCCTTCTTCCCCACAAAGAAGAAGCCCACTCTGGCTGGAGATGAAGAGTGGCAAATAATACTTGCCGCCAACGACTCCTGGATGTAGGGCTGCATTGCCATTGTCTCTCAGATGGACAGGGAGTATAGTCCACCCCTCAGGGGCATAGAATCAGGAAGAAGTCCAGCACTGCAGTAGTAGGGCCGATGAGGTGAAAGTGACGTGGCCCAAGATTTTGTTTTCAGTGGTATTTTCAGGGCCCTTGGACACAGGTAGAGATGTTGAAAACACACCAGTTTATTGAAGAGTGGCAAGATGTAACAAGCTGGGAGCTGATTGACACATGTCATGACAGAGGCATTCCATGTGTGTGTGTGTGTGTGTGTGGGGATGGGTGATTTACCTGTTGCTCATTGATTGTTTTGACGAGCAACAGGCGTACAGCCACCTCTGATCCCAGGCCCAGTTACCTAGACCCAAGACAGGTGTGGCTGCTTAAACCACCCTGACACTACATACCCCCAACACCAAAATGAGGCCAAGGAGAATCCTTGACTGAATTACAATTGCTCTCTGCTGCGAGGGCCCAAAACTCAATGGACTCAATAGTCGATGACTTGGTTAAAGTCCACAAGCAGCCTCACGGCCAGGTGTAGCATGGCCAGAAACCTTCCAGAGACAAACAGAGAAGGCTGTCACCGAAGAGCAGAGGTGTGACAACAATTGATTACCCTAGTCCTGAAACTGTCTCGTGACCTCTTGGTGGGATACATGAGGGGTTGCAGTTCAAAAGTTAGTGAGCAGAGCATGAGGAAGGACTGGCATGTACCTGGGAGCTCCGAAGAAGTGTTTTGGAGTAGAGAGTTGAGGTTCAGGACTGGAAACGGTACGAGCAGGAGAACTGGTAGATGATGTAGCAGCAATTGTTTGACTGACCAGAGTGAGCTGCTGGATTTGTTCGCAGAGAGCCTCCAAACGTTTGTCATGCCGTGCGGAGGATTACTGGGGAGCCCCACAATGGCGGTGATTTGTTTCTCGTGTTGGTGTAGATCACAAGCATGTGCCGCTATCTCTTGTCTGAGTGTCTGAGTAGGCTGGGTTCATTTCTGGCTGGATTTTACTGTTACACTCATAAGTCATAAGCAAAACACCAAAACAATCAGGTAAGAAGTCAAAGTCCACAAGGTTTATTCCAAAAAACACGAAGGGGTCAAAACCAGGAAATCAGTCAGAGAAGGCAAACTTAGGGAACAGAACAGGCAGAGAATCAGGGTCCAGGGAAACAGGCAGAAAATCAGAGTCCATGGAATCAGGCAGACAATCAGAGTCCAGGGAATAAGGCAGAGAATCAGAGTCCAGGGAAACAGGCAGAGAATTAGAGTCCAGGGAACATGCAGAGAATCAGGGTCCAGGGAAACAGGCAGAGAATCAGAGTCCAGGGGACTAGGCAAAGGTTCGGACAGGAATCAGGAATTAATTGCGGGAAAGCTCAGTGTTACTGAAAAGTCAAAAGATCTGGCAGGGAACAAAGGGAGGTGGACTGGTATTTATACTGAGGGGCGAATGAGGGAATGAGGTGCAGGCGGGGGAAACCCAGTGAAGGGAAGGGAGTGACAGCAAAGCAAAAGGGAGTGGATGGATCTGAAATGACATGGAGGTTAGTGACATGGCATGAGGAAATGACCAGATGAAAATGAAATATAAGATGAAAACAAATATGTATACTGGAAGATCAGGGAGGATTCATGACAAATATTAATAAATATAGAGGTATATTAAAATGCTAATAAGATGCACTTCCTCAAATTTGATACCTTTTAATCGTGATTTGACAGGTGGACGATGCAATACTTCCTGGTTTGACGTCCCTTGGCTGGATGTCGCTGAACATCGACAAGTACCTCAGCAGTATCAATACAGCTATGGGTAGGAAGAAGAAGACAGGATGACATGATTTAATGCCTTAGTCATTATGAAGCAGTGATTGTTAAGTTCACTGTTTTGCTCTGTTTAAAAGCCAAGGGATGTCCAATGACCAATCTAGTTCCTCATGAGTTAAATCTGTTCTCTTTTCCCCCCTCTCCAGCGGACCTGGAGCTGCTGTTGGACCGCGTGAATGACCTGGTGGAGTTCAGGATCGACGCTGTGCTGCAGGAGATGAGCGGAGCTACCCTGTGTATGTTGCCCGAGAACGAGCCCTTCACCTGGGAGCAGTTTGTCCAGAGCACTGTGGTAAGTGACAGCCGACGCTCATCGCCGGCTCAGTCTGGAGGTACTGGAGTTTAAGGGCTAAAAATATATTTATTCAAATATCATTAAAAAACTCATTGCAAAAAATGTAATTTGGGCCTTTGCTATCTATGGTATAAAATAATGAATCTGTTTTTTAATTGGCCATGCAGGTGTTGTTACTAAACACACTAATACTACAATGAAGCCAAAGATGAGTGAGAAGGGAGATGTGGTCTCAATCTTTTAAACAACTTTTTTTCACCTACTCCCTACCCTTAAATACGTGTTTTTGAAACAAATTCCACATCATCACCATTCAAAATCACATGTAAAACCCATGTGTAGCAGACGCAAGTTATAAATCTTAACATAGGGTTAGTTTTTAAAGGTTTTTCATAGTGCACCAGTTAGCACCACATGGATTTCACATGTGGTTTTATAGGTTATCATTCACACAATTACTTTTAGTTTTAGTAAACTTTAAACTTTTATTAAACAACTGAATAAGATACTTAAAAGTGTTACTGTTATCAAACAAAAAAAAAAGGAAATAATTCTCTTCATTATAATATCAAAATAACATCGTTTCTGCAATGTGAAAGTGGTTGATTGCTGCAAAAAGCCGTAAGACGTAATACTAAAGTGAGCTATTGCTGTAATATAGACCTCATTATCCGAAGTTTCACGGCTTTTAAGAGGTTGAACAGTTTCATCGCAGACAGCTGTTTCTATCCTCCCGGGCGGCCGCGTCTTTCTTCTAGATTAATGAGAAGTCCTATGCGGTGTGTGTTCTCTGCACGCAAGCCATCCATTCCAGTCACTGCGTTTTCATGCGTTTGGTTTGACACCTCTTGTGTGCTGGCACTGAGTAGCTCGTTGGCAGTCACGGCTGCAGTCCATGAATCATTACCTGCAGACATGACAGAATCGCAGAGTCATCAAGTGGAATAGCAATGTGAACAATCTGGTCGCCACGGATGCTGACGAAGCAGTGCAGGTTACGCGTAGAGGAATAGCATCAACTCTGAGGATTCCCTTTTCACAGACATTAGAAGTCCAAGGGCAAACTGACAGGAAAAAAAGCCACACTTCAGCTTGTCTGATTTCAGTGCCCGGGTAAAGTAAAGAATAAGGTGAATTAAGTAACATACATTTATGGATATCCTTCCAGTATTTACACTTCCCTCCACAGAGGCTTTGAATAGGGAATTCAATAGTGAAAGACCTTTATGCTGAAGAGGTGGTTAATGAGCTGATAAATGCAAACGACAACAACCCGGATGCCTTTTGTCCAAAATTTGCAAAAAATCGAAATCGCAAACTGCCCTCTTTTCCCTTGTCGTCGTCATCCTAAAGGACCTGTGCATTAAAGCAGCCCAGAGTCTCCACACCAAGAGCTCATTGGTGGAGGAGGCGGCCAATGAGCTGATCAATATGCTGCTGGAGTTCGACCGCAGTCGCAGGGAGGAGGATGGCGAGGCTCCAGAAGTCACAGAGCGCAAAGCCATGGACCACATCAACAGCGACGGTACACCTGGGTTTACTCTGTGGAGGGAGGATGGTGTGAGCCAGAGTGGATAGATATGAGAAGTTGTATGAAACAATAGTTACCTGTCACCTGTTCATATGCTGACTCACTTTAATAGCAAATTTAGGTGACCAAATATTTCCCATTCTCCATTGATATCCATTGCTTGCATCTACAATACGTCTGATTATAATGTGAAGCATGCATGTATGTAAAAAAAATCAATTATCAATAAAGGGACTATTTTTTCACTTTCTTCAACAATTCACCTTGAAAAATATACTCTTTATTTACAATTGATGCCCTTCATTGTTCTCTTGTATGCTTTTTTGATACACTTCCATATGACTTTTCAGTCTGTTGACCCGTCATGACCACAAGGCAAATGTTCTAAAACGTCCATGTAGCTTTAATGCATTGCCATAACAGAAGAATTAAATACGAAATTGTCTTGTATCTTTGATCTTGTGCCCCCTGAAAGTTCTTCCATGATAATCAGAATATTAGTTATTAGTTATTTGCCATTTTCAAGATTTAAGATTCAAGATTCAAGATTCAAGAGGTTTATTTGTCACATACATATCCGTACTTTTATACATATATGCAGTGAAATGTAATGCAACGCATCCGGTGATTAAACACAATATGTCCTAGACAGAACACAGTAGCTACCTAAGAACCTAAGAAACTTTGGTTCGTCCCCCGACACATTCATCTTGAAACGTTTCAGAAAACAGAAGACACTTATCCCCTGGTTGTCTTCCAGGTGAAGAGGACGGCCGATCGGACGGCCACCTGTTCTCCAGAAACGCCTTGGCCCTTCCTGCCAGCGGGGGCCCCGCCTCCCCCATGGTGAAGAGGAAGAAGAAGAGAGACCTGATGCAGGTGATGGAGGAGGAGGCCCATGAGCTGCTCTCCTACTTCAACCACCGCAACATGGATGCCCTGCTGCGACTGACGCGCAACACCCTGGAGACACTGCGCAAGCGCATCCACGCCTCCTCGCTCACACACTTCCTGGGTGAGGCTCGTCTCCCCAGCGCCGTGGTTCGAACGTCTTCTGAATAACAGTCTACTTGGTCGTTTAGACTGCACGTAATTTGTACGTGGTCTTGACAATGCTTAGTATAGAATAAATCATATTTGGTCATCGTATTGACACATCTTTTTTTTTATCCATGAAGATTTTGGTTTCCCTCATTTAGTCCCTGTAGAGGGTGGTACAGTAGAATAGAGCGGTAGAGTAGTGGTAGTGGTAGAGTGGACCTAGAGGTACAGTAGAGGTAGGTAGAGTAGAGATGGCGGAGAGGGAGGTAGAGGTAGAGTGGAGAGAGGTAGAGTAGAAGAAGGTAGTTTAGAGAGGGAGAGGGAGGTAGAGTAGAGGGAGGTTGAGTACTTTAGAGGGTGGTAGAGTAGTTGGAGGACGACTAGAGGGCGGTAGAGTTAGAGTACAGGTAGAGTAGAGGGAGGGAGGTTCTGTAGCATCCATCTTCAAATTCCTTTTCACGCTACAGTAAACACCGCTGGCTCTTTGCTCTTGCAGCTGATGGCGACTCTCCCAATCGCACCAAGGTCTGTGGTCGTCCCATCTTCAGGGCCAACGTGATCCTCTCCATCCCCAACATTGCCATGGTGCCGGCCATGGAGGAGGTCCAGCAGGCTCTAAACCGGGCCGTGGAGTGCATCGTCTGCGTCAGCAAAGGGGTCGGCCAGTGGAGCAAGGAGAGGATCTCCAAGGTGAAAGAGAAACTAAACGGCAAAATACTGCCTTGTAAAAAAGATACAAAATGGAACGAAGATCAGAAGTTTTGTGCTGTTTCTTTTTTTTTTTCTATTCATTGTGGTAAAGCCAACATAACAGCTCAAACGCTAATTTCTGTACACCCATAACTTAACGCGCCTTCACATTTGGGCATTTGTGTCCCAAATGACAACTGTGGGCACGTATTTCCCAATGTCCATGTTTGGCATATATGATTTATTTAAGTATCTGCATAATGAATGAGATATATAAGTATGTCTTCTTCTCGGCTAAAACATTTTGAGGTTTTCTGAGCTCTCAAAGAGCACTTTTTGCACACCAACGCAAACAACATAAATAACTTATGATTTTTGATTTTTAGACTTTTGTTTCCCTTTAAACCTCCAAGAAGGGTGGGGAGGGTATAAAAGTGTCTGGCAACCACACTGGCCTGTAGGATCCACATACAGTATTTGGATTATTTTCAAACGTTGACCATCGTATGCATTCTGACAGACGAACCACGGGAGCAACATCTGAAAGATGTATACTTTGAGTCATATTAATACAAAAATACACTGTGTCTCAACGTTTTTCATATCCTATGTGTTTATTTTCCCAGGATAAACTTTTAAAATATGAGTTAGGCTTTAGCTTTTGTATGAAACCAGAAGATTTCTGTTGCCGCACCGGGGAATACGAAGCAGGAGCTAGTGGCTTACAAAGAACTTGAATGAAAACTTTCTACGAATCTCTCCGATTGAGGTGAAATGTGTTACCGCTGCCCTGCAAGGATGCCCTAGAAAAACCTATAACGTCCCTTTCAAGCATTATGTAACCGGAAAGTTGGAAATGAGGAAGGATGCGGTTCTAATTCAGTTTCTCAGCACCGACAGTTTCAAAGGATTAATCCCACCTCTCAGCAGAAGTTCGGAGAACGAGCGTACTGTGCCTCAGCCAGATTTTTTTTTCTTGCCTGTGTACAATGCATCAGTCCTTGCAGCGGGGGATGGTGCAGGAGAGGAATGCGTTTGCATTTAAATGGAGGATAAAACGCTCCCTCGCAACTTGTTATTGTTTGTGAGTAAGGCCCTGTGAAATGGGAAGGTACTCAAAAAATGGCATTGCAAATTGTGAAGTGAAAACTTTGAGCCGTTTCTAAGTTGGCTGACAGAAGAGATGGATGGGATAGTAGGGTTGGACAAATTGTTGCTACCAGTTTTTTTCAACTGATTTCACAATATTTTTCATCGACTCATTTCATTGTATTTATCTTAAAACTTAAACGAATAGATAAGAACTTATGGAACACTATATTGCTTGCCACTGCTCCTTGGAAGGTCATTCACAGAATCAAGGCATTGAAAACTAGATACTTCCCTAACGGAGCTCAAACGCTTTATAAATAGTCATTGGAATTTTGGTGGCACAACTTCCCTATTGTTCTGTATTCAGGTGGGAAGCTTTGTCGTCATGTGAACGCATCCCTCAATGGAAGGTTTATTAGTGTCGAGAGAGGCCGTCGCGGGTTTTGTTCAACACATACTGTCCTACAATGACTTTTTAAAAGTGTACGTCTGCTTTATGTCTGACGATTTTTTCATGTTTTTCCCTTGAAGAGAAAGATGAGTGAGAGATGGATGGCCGTCCTGAAACAGGAGAGCAGTGAGAGCGAATCAGAGGGCAGGGAAACAACATCCCGGAGCCCGGCTGGTACGTTATGACCCGAGACCACCAGATTCCTCTGTCTGTATGGTTGCGTTGTCAGGTGCCTTGCCTCCTCCCAACACACGATATTCCAACAACGTTGATCGCAATTCAGTTGACACGTCCACAGTATAAACTGATCCCCTCATCACGCAGCTCATCAGAGTGAATCCCTATCTGGCTTGGAGCAGATAGCCTTTCAAAGTGCCGTGTGTCATTGATGACTTTCGGAAAAGGAAGTATACACATTTGAGCCACTCCCACGGATCAAATTCATTCAAGGAAATGCCAACTTGCTTTAAAAGAAAAGCAAGCACACCAATTGAAAGGTTTATTTTCATGATATTTGTCTTTGCCACATCCTCATGCTACTTCCAGCGTCAGTGAAGCGTAGACAGACAAAACATTCTGCCGCCTTCTTTCCCGCGAATCTATTTATGTATGCAAAGATGTACACCACCCGCTCTTTCTGCTCGTTCAATCAGCACATGATTTATTAAAGATGCATCTTTTTTTCCACCGCAGCGCATGGAGCTGCTTCTAATTTATGCAATTATGAAGCCGACAAACAGTATTATCCGTTTGTTGGATCCTGGAACTAGACTGTAGTGTCTGGTTGATTGAGACACTCGTTATACTGATTGTCCCTCAATTTGTAGACTTGTGGAAGATGATCTGCCCTCATAATTATGTTTTCCCCCACAATCTCTTTCTCATACCTTCATTGGTGTCGCTCCTCCTCATTCTTGCCCCTACACCTGAACCCGCAGTCCTTTGTGAAGCCTGAAGTAATTCATCGATTGATCATTTAATGGATCTATCGAATTCTAATACACAAGTGCTTAAAAGAAAATTAAAAAAAAAAAAATGTATATATATATATATATAATAATTAGATAAGATTAATCTAATGGCAGGGTTCTTACCAGGTGCTTGAAGTGCTTGAAGTGAAATTTGTCCTTGGAAAAAGTACTAGAATACCTTGAAAATAGCCCCTTTTGTGGTGAAGTGCTTCAAAAGTCATTGAAAAATCTAATATTCCCCCTGTTGTTATTCAGATCATAATATAATAAAAAACAGCATAGATTATGGCAGTGATACATTTAATCCAGCACAGTTTAAAATAGACACTTATAATAGTAGATGAAAATGAGATCAATTATATATAGTCTCACTATATAAAGTGTTATATTGTATGTGTATATATATATATATATATATATATCATTTGACAATGAGACTAAGATTATATTTTAATTTATAAAGATCACATTGAAAATGGAAATCCTTCAAAATGAAAGAAATTGTGCTTAAAAAGGTCCTTGATTTCATTTTTGAATGCACCCTGTTGTGAAAAGTTCAAGATGTCCATTTGGGTTCAAATAACTTATGATGAATTATGTTCATTTGTATCTTATAATTTTATTTCACTCTCATTAATGATGTTAATGTGGAATGAATTGTCCATCGAACAAATGATCAGGTGATAATACCATCACTTAATGCTGGTATTAAGTGCTGATAATAATAATTGTTGATTGCAGCTGCTCCAGGAGATTAAAAGGAAGTTAAAGATAGTAAGATCAAATTGGATGGATGGAGATTGTCATTGAAGTGTTGAATTACTCTCCAGTAATGCCCCCTCTTATTCCTTCTCGTTTCAGATGGCAGTATGTCGGACATTTCAGCGTCTGTGATCCAGGCTGTTCAATTCCAAGCCAGGAACTACTACAAGAGCGTGTCAGAGAACAAGGAGATCGTCAAGCTGGTTTCTGTTCTCAGCACCTCAATCACCTCCTGCAAGAAGGTACAAGAAGCCTGTTCTCTCTCAATGGAAAAAAAAAAGTGTATATACTGTATCTGTTTTGTTTTTTTTTACCCAGGAGGTGATGACAGCCCTGGAACGGTTCAGTCGCTACCATCACATCTGGCGGCAGGACCGGGAAGACGGCATCAGGAAGTATGGAGTGCTTCATTATGGGATGGATTGGATAGCAATGATTGAATTTAACGGAACAATAGCATGTTACAGTGGAGGGATATCATCCTCCATTGCATCCTCCATTGATTTTTCTTTTTTTTTTTTAGGTTCAGCCAAGGAACACCCTTGCTGTCAGAGTTCGAGAGCCAGATCCTTTACTACCGAGACCTGGAGCTGGAGATAAACGCCGAACCCGAGTACCTCACCGTGGGAGCCCTGGCCTTATTCACAGGTTAGATGTAGACACAAAACTATTAGGCGTTCCTCTAAATGAGTGTTTTTCAAAAACCTCACAACCAATGAACAATTGGTCTTTATATACCTCGTGAGCAGAGCAAATTTGTGCCTAAATTTATATTTATGAACATTTTTTCACAGTCATTTCTGCATGAAACTCTAACATTGTAGCTTGAATTGGTAAACCAATGGTAAATTTAAGACATTTTTGAAGAATGAAAAGTTTGTTTCATGTATGTGTTATTGAAGACATTACTAAATTTACATATATGTAGATGATCACCAATAATTGCATTGAGGTGGATTTCATAAGCTATTTTCTTTTCACATTTGATTTTGTCAGTAAAACAAATGGTATTTTCATCAATGTTATATACAACAAGAAGCCACAACATTAAAACAACCACTTATATCCACTAATATTGTGTAGCTCTGACCCATTGAGGCATGGACTCTACAAGACCTCTGAAGGTGTCCTGTGGTATCTGGCACCAAGATGTTAGCAGCAGATCCTTGAAGTCCTGGAGGTTGCGAGGTGGGGCCCCCATGGGCTTGTTGTTCCAGAACATCCCACAGATGCTCGATCGGTTCAGACCCTGACCCGAGCCATCCACATGATGTAGAAGAAAACATGATTCATCAGACCAGGCCACCTTCTTACATTGCTCCGTGGTCCAGTTCTGATGCCCACATGCCCATTGTAGGCGCTTTTGGCAGTGGACAGGGGTCAGCATGAGCACGCTCACCGGTCAGCGTCTACACAGCACCATACCCAGCAAGCTGTGATGCACTGTGTGACACCTTTCAATCATAGCCAGCATGAACTTTTTCAACAATTTATGCTACAGTAGCTTTTCTTTGGTAGTGGACCAGACGGGCTAGCCTTCGCTCTCCTCGCGCATCAGAGCCCATGGCCATGACCCTGTCGCTGGTTCACCAGTTGTCCTTCCTTGGACCACTTTTTGGTCCTCATTCCAGACCCACAGCCTTGTCCTTGAATATAGAATTTTAGTGACAGGATCCGGGGTCTCTTGGGTAGAATATATTCAGTATGTTGTAGTTTTGATTGCAGCGAGAGGTTGGCTCTGTCACAGGTTAAACTCTTTGACCTCCGAGGGACAAAACGGAACAGGGCAAGCCTATGAATATTCATCACATTGGAATTTCAATATATTATATATATAAATATATTATATATATATATATAATATATAATATATATATATATATATAATATATTCAATATATAATATTCAGCTTTAATTGTAATGAATATTTATGACAAACTTTTGCAATTCAAATTCATGCTTTTCTTGGACAGACTGGACTTGGCTAAAACCTCCATGCCCACTGTCTTCAGCTTTAACTCTAATTAGCCTGAAGAATCAATTAATTTCATATATAGGGGTGTATTGATAACACTGTGGGCAATATAATATTGAATATATATCGATTTTGGTATATGTGCTAGTAAGTTTTGGACTCACGAGGAAAGCGACAAACTCCCCAGCGTGAAACACTGTGTCAAGCCTCCAAAGTCATGTTTATTTGGGTTAATTTTTTTTACCAGCAAACCTGAAGATGTCTCTCACAGCGGAAACCAAGAGCTGGATGGTGGACTACGGCCTGCACTGCAACAGAAAGTACCGCTCGGAGATGGAGCAGATCTTCGCCTTTGTGGACGAAGCTGGAAAGAAGCTCAACCGGCAGATCAAAGACCTGGACGACATTCGTATCGCGATGGCGGCACTAAAAGAGATCAGAGAGCAGCAGATAACTGTTGACTTCCAAGTCGGCCCCATTGAGGTTCGGAGCACTTCGCAACTCAAACTTGAGCTTCGACTTAAGAGCGAGTTTGATCTTCTCACTTTTAGAAATACAACCCTACTTCCCTCATCCTCAGGAGTCGTATGCCATGCTCCACAAGTATGAGCTGTCGGTGGCCAAGGAGGAGGCGGAGAAGGTGGACACCCTGCGCTACTCCTGGGAGAAGTTGCTTTCCAGGAGCACGGAGGTGCAGAACGAGCTGGCCGCCCTGCAGCCCAACTTCAGGGGAGAGCTCATCGAGAACGTGGAGGGCTTCATGGAGGACTGCCACCATTTCTACGGTGACTACGACAAGGTATTGTGGAACGCTCCATCATTAACATGAGCTGATTTAAGATGGAGTTTCTTACTGGTTAACATGGCTTTCACTCTTCTGCACTAGGATGGTCCCATGGCTGAAGGACTAGCTCCTCAGGATGCCAGTGACAGGCTTATTATGTTCCAGGTACCAAACCATACTGTTTCTAGTCTTTTGTTTCAATAGTATTTTTCCAAATACCTTTTATACCGTATGTACCACATCATGTGGGGTTTTGTGCTTAATGTGTTTCCTAGGATGTGCTACTTATGCCTCTAGTCTTGGATGTGTATTTAGTAGGTTAATCTAGTGAGGGTAGTTAACAGTGACTTCGTCCATAGTGGCTGAGCCGCTCCTGTTAATTTGTGGAATTTGTCGCAATCTTGCATTATTTCAAATCCCCAAATCTACAGCTCCTCTCGTCACTTGTTTTATTCAAGGGCTTTGTTTTTTTCAGCTAGGGAACCTCGTCACTGGCTTAACAATAATGTAATGTTTTTTTTCTAGTCAGCCGGGTAATTTGATGTGGGTGAGTCAGTCTCCGAGAGTCCATTGATTGGAATTTGATTTGTCTTCCATAAAGTGCGGAATAGACACTTTATTATCACCAACTTGATGTTTGCCGTACTTAGAGTAATTTAGCAGAATTTGAGTATGCACTCTTGGGTGCTTACAGATAACAAGTACGAATAACACTGATTTTGAAGACACTGTGTGTGTCTCCCCAATCCAGAATCGCTTTGACAACTTGTTCAGAAAATACATCACTTACACGGGCGGCGAGGAGCTGTTTGGACTTCCTGTTACCCAGCATCCACAGCTTTTGGAGATCAGGAAGCAGCTGGCGCTGCTACAGAAGCTGTACGGCCTGTACAATAACGTCATTGATACAGTCAATGGATACTACGACATCCTCTGGACCGACATCCACATTGAGAGGATCAATAATGAGCTAGTGGATTTCCAGGCGAGGCAAGTGGGAAGGCAATATGTTCTAGTAAAGTCATCAGACCTGCACTGATGTAGTTGTATTGCTACTAACTTGGAATTAAACTGCCAAAGTAACATTTTAAGGTAATTTGATTAATTTATGTATTGACATACTTCAAGTATTTTTCCCATTTGCGCTATCTAATGTTCTTCTACGTTCTTCACGACATTGATTCCCCATTTTGTGGCCTGCTGCCTTTGGGTAGTCTATTGGTCAAGTCAGCTGTTTATATAAAAAAATCATCCAAGTCTTGCTGTTGGTGAGAATTGGCTTCATTTCTCAGTGGTTACCATGATAGAATGGTCGCCAACAAGTGATGGCCAATGATCGACCACATCCCCATTTTTAGTTTGGATGGAAAATTAAATGTGAAAGCTTGAATCGCCTTGAGGTATCCTTTTGAGCAGAGAATGAAAATGATCAATTTACCTGGTTGAGGTGACACGTGGACTGAAGGACAAACCTAAATGGTTGGTTCTGGCTCGTAAATACTTGATTGTGATTGACTGAAAAAGTATTAAGTTAAATATGTAATAAAGCATGACAAGGAATGTAGTTTGGGACACTTTGGTCTAATTTTTCTGCCACATTATTGTGTGGGTGTTCGGCAAATGGTTGATTCAGTGCTTTTAGGGAAAGTGTTGACAAAACTGAACTGAACTAAACATAAACTGTGTTGTGCTCATTCAAAAAAAAATCGAATCGAATCAAAACTGGACTTAGATCAAACGAGCCTGTTAACAGTTTTGTACAATATATGGCTGACATCGAACTCGCAACCTTTCAGCTCAGCAACGAAGAAGCAAAGGCGATGAATGGGCAGGGACAGGGGATGGGGTTGTGGAGAGAAGTGACACGTTTGTCGAGAAAGGAAATTATTTCCACCTCCTCCTCAGCAGCTACCTCTCTGTTCATGGCCTGATGTGGAGGCCTTCCCCCTGTAGTCACGCTGTTATGCCTTCCATTGAATTGCATGAATGCACAAAAGGATTTTCAATTTCATCCACTCCGTCCCCTTTATGCACGGCCCCTTTTCTTTGGGGGTGGGGGGGGAAGAATGGCCTGTCCTTTTGTGTCCGTCGCACAAACACAAAAGGAGGACGGATAAAGAGGCTTTGGGAAAAGAAAGGTACTCCATCCTGCAGAAGTAACTATCAATGAATCTGCCTTTTTTTCTTTTTTTTTTTTGTTCTCGATAATAGCAAGTAGCGTTGCAGAGAGTGTGTTATTTCCGGCTGTCATTTTGCCAGCCATCAAAGGAAATATGAGTTGGTGCTCCCTCTTGAAGTAGAAATCCAATTTTTTCCAAGTCGCAGTGTACTTACGAGTCTATTGTACGGCCCCATTCTACCGCGGGCACAGGACTCGTGCATCAAAAGGCCCAACCACACTGACACACACACACACACGCACGCACGCACACAAAACCGCTGTCGGTGGGAGTTTGCAGAAGGGCGGGCCTCTCTAATGGAAGAGTCGTTGCTTGCCATTGAGCTAATATGGAACACGCGAGCAACCATTCCAAACCTCCTCCACCCCCAGGTGTCGCAAGCTGCCCCGTGCCCTGAAGGAGTGGCCGGCCTTCCTGGACCTGAAAAAAACCATCGATGAATTCAGCGAATGCTGCCCCCTGCTGGAGCTCATGACCAACAGGGCCATGATGACCCGCCACTGGAAGAGGATCACCGAGGTGCCGACACCCAAATACACTTTGAATACACTGAAATGCTCCCGTTATGCTTCATGTTTTTTTTACCTCCTGTAAGGTGTTTGGCAATCTCTAACCGTTTTCAATAAGTCGGCACCTAACAGCTAGACAAACGCTGTCTGATGAAACGAAGTATTGATTCGTCCTCCCAGGTGACCGGGCATAGCTTCGAGGTGGAGAGCGACACATTCAAACTGCGCAACATCATGGAGGCTCCACTGCTCAAGTGTAAAGAGGAGATCGAGGTAACAATAGTGGGTTTTTATCAGCATCCACGTATACCTCAACAACAATGGCTCAATGAATCTAGTCCCCCGATGGCTATGCTCTCGGATAATTAGCCTTTAATGTGGTAGAATGGCAGTTTTGTCGCCAAGTGGGAGCCTTTAAAGTATCCTCAATGGAATATTTATCGCGTAATAGAAATTCTCTTTAGTTTGAAAACACTCGAGCAGCCCTTATTGTATTACTTCATCAAAAGGATTTGTTCTGGTTGCTCAGATTTTTATCGTCATATTAGTATTTTACGATGATGATGATAGTTAAGCTAGCTCTGAACTGGCTCATCTTTATTTATATACAGAGTAACTTTCAAATTATTATGATTCCCATTCAGCTTGTGAGACAAACTGTTGAGGATGTGGATGTTTTCTCCCTTCTCAATGCGACGTCTTTGCTCGCCCCTCCACAGGACATCTGCATCAGCGCGGTGAAAGAGAGGGACATTGAGCAGAAGTTGAAGCAGGTGATAGCGGAATGGGACAACAAGACCTTCACGTTTGCCGGCTTTAAGACTCGCGGAGAGCTGCTCTTTCGAGGAGACAGCACGTCGGAGATCATCGCCAGCATGGAGGACAGCCTGATGGTGCTGGGCTCTCTGATGAGCAACAGGTTGGTCGGACAAAGTTTAAACTCCGGGGTTATTGTTACACAGCATTACGCGGCTCTGTGGAATACTCCGTTCTGATTGGTCAATAGCAGCAACCGGTGGTCAGTTATTTCACAATAATGACACCGCTTACGTGCTAATGCTAACACTAGCTAGCGGCGACGTCTTGTGACGCTCCACCAAAACTAAAACGGAAGAGTTGAAGAGACGAATGTGGATATGTCACATTTTACCATCAGTAAATAGGTCAGTCACATGTATGTTGGTTTTGTTTGGTGAATAGTTTGCTACGTTGTTGTGGTGTTAGCCACGGTGTTGTGGACTAATTTTCTTTGGCGGAAGCTCTTCAACTAGGCAAACTAGTTGGTTATACTTATGGTTATACTACTAAATCCATTTCAAATCAATATTCCACCTCAATGTATTGTTTTATTAAGTAAGAAACCGTGTAATAAGCGGCATAATGGGCAGCCAGCCGGTCATTATCGCAAAATAGCCCCCTTTGGATTGATAGATTGAATGGGTTGATGGATTGAAGTGCTGATCACTCTGTTGGGGGTTCTTTTGCGAAAATAAAATAATTCATTGGGAAGGAAAATTTAATATCGAGACGGAATATTACTAGATCCTCCCGATTGCATGTGTTTATGATATGGAAGTTATTATTTTAATGACCAAGCACTGGGTTATCTGCTTGCAGGGCTGCCAGGTGTGTGTGACAAAACCAGCGTAATGGGCAATAAAATCCAGCCCAAAACCGGTGGGGGGTTAACACGGAGAACGTGTCCCCATTACGCACGGTTTCATTCCATACTGCATCATCCATGCCCAGCCCCATTTTTTGATTTATTTTTATTTATACATATTATTCGTGAGATTTGCATACAAAATGGGTCTAGCCAACATATGTAACCCGCGGCAACACTTCAACAGTAGCCCAGTTCCACGGGAAAACCGTGTACCTGGCCACGCTGTCTGCTTGTCTCAGTGTCTTACTTTGAGTGAAGTCTGTTCAGCTTATTTTTCTATTGTGTGTGGCCAGAATGAATTCATACATTTATTTTATTTCGTTATTTATTTTTCAGGAGACAGTGCCCATTAATTTATGTTTAGTAAAAATGTAAAAGTGGGAGTTAGCCAAGAATGCCAAATTTTCATCTGCAGTCCAGGGCAAAGATGTTAAACTGCAATACCTGCAAATGACTACAGTGCATTGAAAGACAAGTTCATAAAACATAATATACATTAACACATGTCATGAATCCGGAATCTCACCCTGCTGATTAATAAAGTGCCATCTTATCTTAAATCGTACCAGAGCTCCCTTAAACACTGGCATCTCACAACAGGAGGTTGAGATTATTGCCTTAGAGTCTCAATAATTTCAATCACAGTGTAATGACGTTTTTTCAGAAAAAATAATCCTCTTTCCTTGATATAAGATATAATATGTAAGATATAATATATCTGTTTTTCCAGGAAAGCACAATCAGCGATTCCAGTTACAGCAGCACTCCTCAAGTACACTGATATTGTGATACAGCCCATGACAGCATGGCAGAGTCGGTTTGGCTGGAATTGGCTGAACCTGTTTTGTTGGGGGGGATACAGTCAACTGCAAAATAACATTGACAATTTATAATAATTGCAAACCATAAACTACTACTACTCCTCTGTACAAAAAAAAGAAGATCTAATTTAACCAGAATACACACGCTCTATACTTGGTAATATCCATGCCCTCTATGAAAAATACCAGTCTCATGTTTTTGCCTGTGTGATGGAAGTCAATTTTCATGATCATTTTTCCAGATCATTTCAGATCATAGTTTTTATGATTGTTTCTTTTGTTTTTTATTTTCCCCCTGATGGTCCGTCACAGGTACAACACCCCTTTCAAGGGCCAGATTCAGAAGTGGGTGCAGAATCTGTCCAACACCACGGATATCATCGAGAACTGGATGACCGTCCAGAACCTCTGGATCTACCTGGAGGCCGTGTTTGTCGGGGGGGACATCGCCAAGCAGCTTCCAAAGGTAGACCAAATGATGAGGCTGTGGATTAAAACACATCATCCCTTGATTGATTTTTTTTTCCCAAATTACATAATTTAATATCATTAGTCATTTCACCTACGGTCAATATCCCTGTTGTCTCTGTCATTCATTCGTGTTCATGCAAAATATAGAAAAGCATATGGTACTATGTGCTTTTGAGCTTTTGAGCTATGTTTTGAAAAGTGCTATGTAGATCAAGTTTATTATTGTAATTAATAATAATTATAATAAATAATGTCCAACAGAATATAAATTTATCAGAAGCCACATTCTGTCCCTCCATCCTTTCCTCCTCCCTTCAGGAAGCCAAGCGTTTCTCCAACATTGACAAGTCGTGGGTGAAGATCATGACGAGGGCCCACGAGATGCCCAACGTGGTGCAGTCGTGTGTTGGGGACGAGACCATGGGGCAGCTGCTGCCCCACCTCCTGGAGCAGCTGGAGATCTGTCAGAAGTCCCTCACAGGGTGAGCAGGGAGCAAAACGCTGAACCCAGGGAGCAAAATGATGTGGGAAGGAAGGAAAGAAGTATGGAAGGAATGAAGGAAGGAAGGAAGAAAGGAAGGAAGGAAGATGTTGGAGGGAAATTTTTTTTTTCCCTCAAAAGTTAACATATCACAACATTACTCGATTTGCAGAGGTGGAACGTATCAAAGTACTAGTACAAGTTCTACGTCACCAACTATACTGTTTCGGCTGTCCGGGAGATTTGTAACCCCCAAACTACTTTTGTTGTCCTGCGTCCGTCCCCAGCTACCTGGAGAAGAAGCGCCTCCTGTTCCCACGCTTCTTCTTTGTGTCAGACCCCGCCCTGCTGGAGATCCTGGGTCAGGCCTCCGACTCCCACACCATCCAGGCGCACCTCCTCAACGTCTTCGACAACATCAAGTCCGTCCGCTTCCACGACAAGGCCTGTTGTTTGTCACTTTTCTACTCAGTTGGTTTGGTTTGGTCCATGGTTTTGGTTTGTTTGTTTTAGTTATCAATACAATATTTTTTGAGTGTTTACTTAAACTTCTATCCTTTTTAAAGAAAAAAAACATTTTTTTTTTACATTACATTGTTTCGCACCCAAATACCGTACTCTTACCCTTAAGCTTGCTTCACACTGAATTTGAAAATGCATCAGACAGTTGGATCCCGCCCCATAGTGGCCATTGGATCAACAAATGAAATAAAAAGAGTCATGTCTAAATGTATAACAATGGTTTTCTGTGAGCAACACAAAACTTTTTTTTTTCAATATCATTTTACAGTAAAGATTAAATGGTGTTCCGTGCTCGATTCAGCGCACATTTGTATCCTGAATCATTTAATGGACAGAATAGGATAGAACAAAGTACAATAGAAAAATCTGAACGTGCTGTACACTGTGACGCGTGCCTACTTTCTGCAGATGTACGACCGCATCATGGCCATATCGTCGCGGGAGGGTGAGACCGTGGAGTTAGAGTGCCCGGTCACGGCCGAGGGCAACGTGGAGGTGTGGCTAAACGCTCTGCTGAAGGAATCCCAGAGGTCCTTGCACCTGGTCATCCGCCAGGCGGCCCTTGCCATCCAGGACGCCGGCTTCCAGCTCATTGACTTCCTCAACTCCTTCCCCGCTCAGGTGAATTTAGCTGGAAATCAAGGAAAGAGAAAACAAAAAAGGAGATTCAGTTCTAACAATTTTTTCTGGTTTTAAATTCCGTGTTTGCCTGTTTGAATGGAGATTTTGGACAATCTACTGCAGGGCCAGTTGGAATCAGAGGCTTGAGTTCCTCTGCTCATTCCCTGCTGAGCTGCATCAGTTAAGCTTGATTCACACCTAAAACGACAAACGACTCCCATGGAAAATCTGTTTCCGCACCTGAAAAGAATTTGCAGAATATCTGTGTCCGGTCCAGGCTCAAAACGCGCCAAAACTCATGCGACACATTTCAGCCCGACACCACTACTAGAAGTGAGGTCTGTACATTTTTTGGCATAAGTAAAATTTACTTATGCCAATAATAAGTAGTTAACAATGATAAGTCATTTATATACACGACAAAGCAGGCTTTGATATAACCTCACATGCCCCCGGAAATTGGATATGGAATCCTTTGGTACTGAATGTGCTATCGTTTTACTGCCGACGGGCACACTGCTGCTGCACTCTTCACCTTTGGTTGTGAAGCGTTTGCTGTATTTTCATCCAGTGAATGCATTTTTTATCAGAGAACATGCCCCCAACCTTCCCATCAATCCAAACTCAATGAAACTCCGCTCCTTTCATTGCACAGTCTATTCACAGTTGTGATGCTGTATTCCACTGACGTCAAAACTCAAAAAAATCTGGAGTGTAACGCAAAACACGCCTAACTTCGAACCTAAACTACTCTGTTGGTTTTAGCTCCTGTGTAGATGCTTGTAGATGTCACTCGCTTGCCAAACAAACACAGATTTACTGCAGGTGCTAATGTTTTGTCCTAAACAGAGGCAATGGAACTGATTTAGCTGGGGGCAACCGACTAGGAAGTACAGATTTCTGAGTTCCATGGAATGCAGCGTCACTGCAGCGTAAACATAGTGTAGATTGGAACATCAATTAGCAGTCTGCTTCATTCTGGTGTGTGATGTGGGAAGCAGACATTAAAGATGTATCATAAAAATGTTGGAATGAGGAATTTTGAGGAATCTTGACACACCTCTCAAGTTAGGAATTCCTGTTTGGTCGTCAAGGGTAATGCAGGAGCGCTACTATAGTCGTTATGCCATTTTAATGAAGTACACACTGTTATTTTACCAGTGGTGAAAAAAAACTTTTGTAAAATTACAGTTACTTGTATCAATACTAGTATTAGTTTCTTTTTAACCATTGATATTTAATGCATTTTAGAAGTTCCACCCTGTAGGGGTAATCTATGAAGAAAATATATTTCAACTTCATCCTCTCATAAAAAAATTTATGAATGTATCCATTAACTAAGGTGATCTATTTTCTGTGAATAAACAGAAATAAGGTACACAGTACAATACACGTTATTTTGAACATGCATAGAACACGTATACTTGATACTATTATCCAGATGAAAGGTTTGAATATAAATTCTAATCTGTATTTTACACCGGCAAATGTGAGAACCTTTTTTGTGAGAAGCACGTTTTGCGGTTGTCATTGTCCCCCAGGTGGGCTTGCTGGGGGTCCAGATGATTTGGACCAGGGACTCGGAGGAGGCGCTCACCAACTCCCGCTACGACCGACGCATTATGGCCAAGACCAACCAACTGTTCCTGGATCTGCTCAACACCCTGATCGACATGACCACCAGGGACCTGGGGGCCGTGGAGAGGACCAAGTATGAGACCCTCATCACCATCCACGTCCACCAGAGGGACATCTTCGACGACCTGGTAGGTACCGTGGCATGGATGGGAAGGAAGGAAGGATATGGGAAGAAAGTAAGTAGGTAAAGAAGCGAACAAAAATGGAGGGTAAGAAGGAAAGAAAGGTATAAAAATGGAAGGAAGGAACGAAGGATGGCGTGAAGAAGGGACACACCAGGAACGAACAGTATCACACAAGACTTTTAACATAAGGTCACATAAGACTGGAAAGCAGGAAACATGGGAAAAAGGAAAGAAGAAAGAAGGATGAAAGAAAGGGAAGATAAATGAGAGGAAGGAGGAAGAAAGGATGAAAGGATGGACGGAAGGATGAAAGAAAGGGGGAAAACAAGAGTGCAACCAATGGTGGTGGAGAGGGAGGATATATGAAAGGAAGGAAACAAGAATGGAAGGGAGGAAGGAAGGATGACAAGAAGGAATGAAACAGGAATGCAAGGGGTGAAAGAAAGATGGAATGAAACCAGAATGGTGAAGAGGAAGGAAAGAAGGAAGCAGACAAGAAAGGAAGCAAGGAAGGAAGGAAGGAAACAGGAATGAAAGAGAGCAAAGGAATGAAAGAAGGGTGAAAAGATTGGAAAGAAGGATAAAAAAAAGAAGGGAGGGAGGCAAGAAGGAACTCAGAAGGGAAGGCGGGAAGGAAAGAAGGATGAGATGAAGGAGAGAAGCAAGGAAGAATTTAAAGAAGGAAACAAAAACGGAGGGAAGGATGGAAGAGAGTAAAGAAAGAGACAAAAATGGAGCAAGGGAAGGAAAGACGGTTTGAAGGAGAGACACAAAAGACGCAAAGACTTTAGTATCAGAGGATCAGGAGTATCAGATCACAAGGGTTAACGGCCATCGAGACGAGAGATTTACTAACGACTTCCTTAAGATCTAGAAAACTAGACGGACTCGAAAATCCCGGCTGAAGTCCTTTGATGTATAAGCAGAATTTAAAGGACATTTTTGGACCCAAACAACCCTAATTGGCCATCTTCCACTCAGTATGCTGAAAGAGCAACTATCAGGTTTTATTTTTCATTCATTTACAATCTTGGGTTTATGGAGAAGATGGTTGTTGTTTTTTTTTACTGGCAAAAAGGTCAAAAATGGAGAAAAATGGTGCTCTAATAGGGATTTGGAAGTCCTTGAATTTCATTTTGTATACTGTATAATATTGATTTGCGCATATGTATATAATGGCCTGCACACTGCTGCTGCACTCTTCACCTTTGGTTGTGAAACGTTTGCTGTATTTTCATCCAGTGAATGCATTTTTTATCAGAGAACATGCCCCCAACCTTCCCATCAATCCAAACTCAATGAAACTCCGCTCCTTTCATTGCACAGTCTATTCACAGTTGTGATGCTGTATTCCACTGACGTCAAAACTCTGAAAAATCTGGAGTGTAACGCAAAACACGCCTAACTTCGAACCTAAACTACTCTGTTGGTTTAAGCTCCTGTGTAGATGCTTGTAGATGTCACTCGCTTGCCAAACAAACACAGATTTACTGCAGGTGCTAATGTTTTGTCCTAAACAGAGGCAATAGAACTCATTTAGCTGCCGACTAGGAAGTACAGATTTCCGAGTTCCATGGAATGCAGCGTCACTGCAGCGTAATCATAGGTGTAGATTGGAACATCAATTAGCAGTCTGCTTCATTCTGGTGTGTGATGTGGGAAGTGGACATTTTAGATGTGTCATAAATATGCTGGAATGGAAACTAACTGAGTGACCTGTCGACTGACTACCACCCACATTTTTCCTGTATTTTCTACACAGTCCCACAGCCCACAGCCCCTAATTGCATTTCAAAAACTAGTCCAGCTCTAATCCCATTTCCCCACACATTAATTCCATAGACATACCAACCTGTGCTGTCAGCATGCTGGGCATACAACACAGAGTATTTGTACGCCATTGCATCCAGAACAGAGTTAGTCTGCAAGTGGAGTTCAAGTTCTCAACCTGCAATGCAACTCTTTATTTATTCTTAAATCATCAAGAACTGTTGCAATAACTCTGTCCTGTGGACGACCTGCAGAATGACAAGAGCACAGTTTTTGGTGGAGAACCAAATGGAGAACCACCACCAACCCCCCTCTTTGGAAAACAATTTATCATGTTTGGGTCTATAAACAACTGCTCACTACTCCTCTTGGAGTAGTGAGCAGCCCGCCGCAGAGAAACCACATCGCAGAGGCAAAAGGCCAACGGCCACACCCCACACCCCTTCCCACACCCACAATGGCAAGCAGTCCCTCCAGGGGCCCCGTAAGGCACCCGGCGGCGCGCTCCGCAGCCCCGCCAGGTGCAAGCCGTCAGGACTTCAGCCAGGCTGGGAGGCGGGGCCCACCCGACCACCCCCTGGCCAACCACGCCCCCAAACAGACCTGCCAGCGACCGGCCACTCCGAAAAACCCCAGTGCTCAATGTGTGCTGTTGGTAATGCAGTTAAAATTGCGGGGTTGCTATTTTTAATAATTGAAATTCCCTCCCATATCCCTTTGAGAGATGGCCGAGTAGTGATGGTTTTCATACACAATGGCATCACAGCCTTCCTTTTAGTTTTAGACCAATTTATTCCCGTCGTGAATGGCGAAATTGTCAATTTAGCGAGTGCAGATGATTACCTCATCTGCAGGGAGTCAATTTTCTCCGACACTCGTCGCCAAGGCTTCTTCTGGCTACAGCTCACTAATGAAGGCACCTGGCGAATCACTTTTCCTATTCACACAAATCGCCGATTGTCTTCCTGGCCTCAGAGGTGAACGGACCAGTGTAGCGGTTTTCCAATTTATTTTCCCATTTGCATTTCTTTACCCATCGGTACTGTTGATTCCCACCAGACCTCCCCCAGCTGCCCTGACACTGTATTCATAAATTCACACTCATTGCTTCCTCCAACCCCCACCCCTCCGCCATGCTTTTATCCCCACCTCCCCTCTTTCTGCACTTTTGCCCTCACCTCTCTTTCACATGGTGTCCTCTCCACCGCTCCTCTTCTTTCACTCCCTTTCTTATTTCCCTCCCTTTACCGCTGTATCACCTCTGCCCTTCCTACCTTCTTTATCTCCCTCACTCGCATTTCATCCCTCAACTCGCTTCTCCATCTTCTCTCTGCAGTTGTGCCTCGCATTCTGACTGAAAATTCTCTCCTCCCGCCTTTTTTCTGTCCCCTCCTCTGCCTCTCTTTCCGATCCCTTTTATCTTCCCTCTACAGTCCTTCTTTCTTCCTCTCCTCCCTTGCCCCTTCACCACCTCCACTAAAGCACCCATATACTCACAGCAAGACAGTACTTTTCAAGCAGAAAGATGGTTTACCACAAGGTACAAACACATGTGACCAAACATTGTAAAAATACACCAAATTAGGCATTTCAAAGTGATATCCCTCAAACAGTTTTCTGGTCAGTGCCCCCCTTCCTTGTAGACGGTCATTTTAAGTATCTGACCAATCCATGAAATTTGAAAAGCATGAAGATTTTATATCTAGATTGGTAGAACAAGCCTCCAGTGCCGACCACTGCCTGAAGACCCTGAACTTGGAGAGCTTAGCTAAACCGATGGTCTCGGAGGTTTACAGAAATCAGGCTTCAAAAGGATTTGGCGATCATTTCACGCCCTCCCCTTCCTCCTGTTCCTGTGCAGTGCCGGTTTCAGGTCAAGAGTCCCAGTGACTTTGAGTGGCTGAAGCAATGCCGCTTCTACTTCCTGGAGGACGCCGACAGGATGAGCATCAACATCACAGACGTGGGCTTTATCTACCAGAATGAGTTCCTGGGCTGTACCGACAGGCTCGTCATCACACCGCTTACTGACAGGTAGGGCTGAACCCCCCCCCCCCCAATCCCAAGTACCGAACAGAGTTCCTTAAGTTGTTCTGACCTGTCATTGGACTTCAAATGATCTCATGCATTTGCACATCCAATCACACCATTGGTCTAAAGGGCTTTTGGAATGGGCGAAGGCGTATGAGTCTTCTCCTGTACAATGCGATGAGAAAGCTTGAGTGAGAGTGGGAAAGACACAGGTCCCCACTTCCCAATACACAGTCCAAAGCACCACAAAAGAAGAAACAAATTGTTCTCCAATTTTACTCCAGAAAAAATATGAATTTTAACCCTCCTTGAACAAAAAAATAATGCAGCAGCACTTAAAAAACACAACTTTTTTTGTTATAGAATGCATATACAGTATGTGGTATATATACATTATCTGGATTTTTTTTAAATGACAAATATTTGACAATGACAATAATTTTCCTTTGTGTATCACATTTTTATGGATTTTAACATGTTTTAGTTGTTTTTTTCAGTCAAATTGATATGAATTGAATTTCATTGAAATAAGACACAGAGACAGAATGCAGGGCAGGTGGGCAGATGGGTAGTACATGGGTAGCAATTTTCATAGATGGGGAGTACATCTATGAAAATTTAATGGACAAAGCATCCCTTTGTCCATGCAATCCCTGTTAGTGACTATTAGGAAAACAGGATGTACAATTTTAAGGTCCAATTGCGCGCAATGAAGAGGCGCATTTCCACTTCCGAGGAAAAAACCCAAACCTCTTATACTAACAAGCATACAGCACAACGAAAAGGAGACATTAACGATATGGCTTGAACTCCACATGAGGTGCACCCAAAGACTGTCAACCTCCTGGACACATGGACAGACCACATGTTCAGAAGAAGCAAAGAGAGAGAGAGAGAGAGAGAGAGAGAAAGAGAGAGAGAGAGATGAGATAAAAGAAATTAAGAAAGAATAAAACATCGGGCAGAGAGGGTGGGGGATGGATAAAAGGGTGATCTTCACAGGTATCTTCCCTGTGAAGCTGCACACTGGCTATGGCCTTATGTGCTGAGGAAGTCATCTCTTCTGCCTTCGTCTCCTCACACCTATATATAACTGTTGTGTATATAATAAAGCTTGTAGTGGTAATAGTGGTGATACTGTAATTGTAATGATGGAATGGTAGTCACAGTATTAGTAGTAGTAGTAGTAGGAGTAGTAGCGATGGGAGTACAATCATTGGTATTAGCAGTAGTAGTAGTAATATTAGTAGCAGTAGACAGTCCCTTCAGGAAATTTTGTTTTTTGCGATTGTGACAATTAATGCAAATTCAAAAAAGCATTTGCATGCGTGTATTGTCATACTGTAAGCGATTACATATAACTCCCCTTTCATCTGTAGTGGTTAAAAAACGTTTTGTTGTTCTTGGACCACAATTCTAACGGAAAAAAAAGCCATACAATTTGCAAATTGCATTGCAATTATTGAGAAATGCCTCTGCAAATCAACAATTTTTGGTCGTAATGATCACCAAAAATCTGTGAAATCCTTTAAATCCAAAGTTGTTTTCTTACTGAAATGACTCGTAGTGAGTCGAATTCAAAAATAAATAGTGATAAATAAAAAGTGTGTGTGTGTGTGTGTGTGTGTGTGTGTGTGTGTGTGTGTATTCCAGGTGTTACATCACCCTGGCCCAAGCTCTGGGCATGAGCATGGGAGGGGCCCCTGCTGGTCCTGCGGGGACAGGTGAGACTGATGCACAATGTTTGGTTAAAAACGAGAAAAAAACAACAACAGACACTGTAGACATATTACATATAGCCCAAAACACTGTGCTGTTGGTGTTACAACCCAAACTCTAATTGTAGAGCGCCAAACGTGTTCATGTTCCAGATTTTGCTCCATAAATTAGTAATGTATTTGTCATGCTCTTTACTGGAAAAAATAACGTCTTGTTCCCAATGTGTCCATAGGTAAGACGGAGACCACAAAAGACATGGGGCGCTGTTTGGGGAAGTATGTGGTGGTCTTCAACTGCTCTGATCAGATGGACTTCAGAGGCCTGGGACGGATATTCAAAGGTGTGTTTGAAGATATAATTGTTACAGTGACATTGTTACAGTGATATTTTATTATCCTCACAGGAGTAGTGGCGAAAATCCTCAATTGAAACATGTCAGTGAAAAGTAGAATGTCTTTTTGCGACTAAAGTTGAGTAATGGATTACGCAAAACGTCCTAATTTGATTGAGAGATGTGCACGTTCCCCCCCAGGCCTCGCCCAGTCTGGCTCGTGGGGCTGCTTCGACGAGTTCAACCGCATCGACCTCCCCGTGCTGTCCGTGGCTGCGCAGCAGATCGCCATTGTGCTCACCTGCAAGAAGGAGCGACGCAAGAACTTCATCTTCACTGACGGGGACGGCGTTGACATGAACCCCGAGTTTGGCATTTTCCTCACCATGGTAATGGTTGAATCAATAAACCTTTCACAGCCACTTTATACTTTCTCATTTGTTTATTGTTCTGTTTTCATTTATGTACTTTAGATTTATTTGCTTATAATAATGATATTAACCTTAATTAGCATAGCACCCTTCACACACAACATGCAACTCAAAGTGTATTAATAGGAGGAAAACAAATAGTAATAATTAAAAATGCTAAATGCATTTAATGAAAATGAGTCAATATTAAAATCAATTTCAGTTTTGGGTCATTGGATTAAACCTTGAAGGACCACGATTATTCCTCTGCAAAGGATTTTTAAAGATTGTTGGTTTTTAATTCTAAGTCTTGAATTATTAGTCTTGAACTACTCCAAGCAATTCTTAAATAATTCTTAAAATGATCATTAGAATAGTTTAGTTTGGATTTACTAGCCTATTTCTATTCCTAAGTAATAATTCTGGGTTATGCTTGTTAATGGATTTACCAAAATTTAGAGAAGTTGTATTTGGATAATAATTATGATTATTATTATTATCACTACTATAATGATACAAATGATAATGGCCTGACCCAGCCAACTGAAACTGCATGGCCCTCGGCTCTTTTTTATTATTATTAAGCAGAAGTTGTTAGAGCCTCTGTTATCTGAATACAGGAGCTGTAAATCGGCTTAATCTGTCTCGCACAGTTGCTCTCCCAAGTCGAGTCATTAAAGAGAGACAAGTGGAATAATTCTCCAATGTCCTGGGAAGGGTTAAAGAGCTATGTGGCGCCGTGTGTGTGTGTGCGTGTGTGTGCGTGTATGTGCATGTGTGTGCGTGTGTGTGTGTGCCTGTGTGTGTGTGTGTGTGTGTGTGCGTGTGTGTGAGACAAGCAGGAAAAAAATCAAAGGTAGTCCACAGGGATTCAGCTGGCAGCAGTCTAATGATACCTGCAAACTCTAGTAATCACATTACCTTTCTGTAAGGTTAATTAAAAAGCCTGATGGGAGCATTTGTAAGCACGGTACAATTATTTAATATGGGGAGATTTGTTATGGAGTTTGGCTGAAACTAAGCAAGATCCCTCGCGTGGACTCCCCTGAACTCTCGATTTCATCTTGTTTTTTGTTCTTTTTACGCCGGTCAGAACCCGGGGTATGCAGGACGCCAGGAGCTTCCGGAGAACCTCAAGATCAACTTCCGCTCGGTAGCCATGATGGTCCCAGACCGCCAGATCATCATCAGGGTGAAGCTCGCCAGCTGCGGCTTCATAGACAACATCGAGCTCGCCCGCAAGTTCTTCACCCTGTACAAGCTGTGTGAGGAGCAGCTCTCCAAGCAGGTAACAGGACTTGGGTTTGGGGATTAAAATGTATTTATTATTTGAGTGTAAGTGTGAAAAGGTTGTTATAGTGATTGTTGGAAATAAGCACAATTAGAAATATTAAATATATAATTGAAGAAAATGAGATAAGAGTGTATTACACTCTTATCTCATTTTCTTCAATTATATCTTAAATATTTCTAACAGCCACAGGATGTTTTTATGTAAGTGTGAGTGACCAAGCCATAAGACACAATGAGCCACAGGTAGACAATGCCAACAATGAAGGAGTTATTTACCCCCATAAATTTCACAAATATATGATAGTAAAATCTAAGTCCAGGGGAACATTTTCAAAATAACTAACATAGGGCCCCAATAAAATGTGTTCAACAGAACTTAAAGGGGGTTTGAAATAAAGATAACAGAACACACCAAATTGAACTCCCAAAGGACACAGGAGGGAACATGTATATATACTATAGGGGCATAACTAAACTGAAATAAACACATAAGGGGTGAGACACACCACAAACAAAATTATAAAAAGGATTGTGGTTGAATCAAATAAAAATGAATGATGGTGAATGATCCCCCCATCAGGTGAAACTGAATGGATTATTCCATAATTTGTTGGCTGTTCAAGGCATGGACGGGGGGGGGGGCACCAAATGTCGTGAAATGGGCTCCTATCCTGAGGATGTGGGGGAATGGGGGTGTTAACGTGTTGCTCGTGAGACCAACCAATAAGCAACAGGTATGCAGCCACTTTGATCCCAATCACCTAGATCCAGGTCAGGTGCCCGAGATAAAATCCTATCAAAAAAGTATGTATGCGACGTGAAACAAAGCCTATGTGTAATTATGTGTTTAAACTTTGTTTATATGCATTATGAGTGTAGTGTGTAAAAAGGTATATTATGGGAAACAGAAAATAGGCTGCTGATCAGCCCCAAAACATTGTTTTATTGAATGCTGTGCCATATCATATTCTATATGTGATAACAGATCTGATTTTCTTTTCTCTTTTTTATTTTTTCTTTCAAGAAAAGCGGCGAATAAATCAATCAATCATGGAAAGATGATAAATATTCAGCTCCTTCAAAACTAGCGTTTCTATTATTTAAAACACTTTATAAATACCTGGAGCGAAATTAAGGAAAAGTACTTTAAAATGTGTTCTTGTTGATTGTGAGTGAGTACTTGATGCTGGTTCTCAGATTGGAAAATTATATCCTGTGTCTTTTTTTACTTTTATAAACAATGTTACACTTGTTTTATATATTCAGTTGAGAGATAAATTTGCACTGTCACAAAATGACTAGCTGTACAGTTCACTCTACTAATCTAAAAGAGCCTCTCTTTTGTTTCACAAACTAGTAATTTTTTTGTTATGGCCATATCAAACTGACACTGTTAGAAAAGGTCTCTCTACCAAAGCCGTTTTGATATCTTGACGTGCTGATTACGACCTAAAGTTTGCCAAAAATTGTTTTCATGGTTTTACATTTTTTCATGGATTAAGTCTTGTTCCTCCAGGTGCACTACGATTTTGGCCTGAGGAACATTCTGTCGGTGCTGAGGACTCTGGGCGCGGCCAAGCGCGCCAACCCAAGCGACACAGAGTCCACCATCGTCATGAGGGTCCTCCGGGACATGAATCTCTCCAAACTAGTCAGTACACGACACAGTAACATACGCACATGCACGGTGCAAGATAATGAGGAGACAAAACAAATGAAATACTGATGGAAAAGCTCCTTGCTACGCTGAATACATCGATTTGAAAAGGTTTGGTATAGAGTAAAAAATATCAAGATTTAATGGAATAGTTTCATATTTCTTATTTTGTCTTAATCTTCTTTTGCTATTAAAAGATTGAAGCAATGCAATGGCTAGGATCAATGATAGAAAAATAACAAAACAAATTACCTTGACCACAAAACAGATATGAGGTGAAGGCCTTAGATGAGCATATGACCTTCATCATTCATCCTGTTAAAGCCTTCATTTTAAAGTATTTACTAATGGCTGTTATCTCACTAGTGTACCTTAGTCTAGGCTAGGACAACATATTGTATACTGTGATGGATAAATTGTCACTTTGGCAACAGCAAAGTGTGTGATACACAATCTGTGTGTGTGTGTGTGTGTGTGTGTGTGTGTGTGTGTGTGTGTGTGTGTGTGTGTTAGATTGATGAAGATGAGCCACTGTTCCTGAGCTTGATTGAAGACCTCTTCCCAGGGATCCAGCTTGATAAAGCGGGCTACCCCAAACTGGAGATTGCCATCGACGTCCAGGTGGGAGGGGAGTGTGTGTTTGTCCACCATGTAGAGCCTGAGGGAGGGAGAAAAAGAGGGGTTGAAAAAAGCTTATTGTTTAAGCAATGGAAAGAAAATTAATGGAATTTGGGAGAAAGAAAGAATTAAATTGGGGACTGAGAAAGGAAGGAAGTAGGTAAGAAAGATAGAAATTGGGCATGTCAGAAAGAAAGGACATAAGAATGAAATAAAGGATAAAATTGGAGAGTATGAAAGATATATATCTGGAGTGCAAGGGAGTGGGAAAAAATGAAATTTGGAGGGGAAAAAGAAAATGTGGGAGTAAGAGATGAAAGGAGTAAGTGAGAAAAATTAAAGGAGTAAGAAAGAAAGGTGGTAAAAATGAAATAAAGAAAGGATAAAATTGGAGAGTAACAAAAAAAGATGTAAATTGGAGAGTAAGGGGGTAAGCGAGAAATAATGATTTAGGAGAAAGAGGGAGTAAGATCAAATAATGAAATTGGTGTAAAATAAATAAAGAACACAGAGGAGAAACAAAAGAATTGGTGAAGAATAAGAAAGAAGTATAGAAATTGGGTAAAAAATAAATCGCGGGAGTAAGAAATAAAGAAGGCTAAAAACAGTGGGAGCAAAATAGAAATCAAGGGAGAAAGAGACAAAGATGAAAATTGTGGGAGCAAGAGTGTCCCCATCACTCACGGCACTTGTTTCGTTCCAAAAGGAAACAGAGTAAAATAAAATAGCCTACATCTTAAATGAAAACACACTGTTTTGGCACACCGATCACGGGCGCCCCATTGCTGGCGTGCCGTGGGCACAGTCTGTATCGTCAGAGAGCCGGCCTGCGGGGCTATTTTAGATCAGGGCCTATTCATAAAACATCGGGGGCTGAAGCCACCGATGCCCACGCCTAATGACGCTACTGTGGAGGAGAGCAGGTTAATAAAACAAAGGCAGCAGCTGATAACAGAGGCAGTTGAAGGTATCTCTGCTGCTAAGGGCCTCAAGATGCAGCACTCCAGACACCAACGCTGTTATTTCCTATCTGTCGAGGGCGTTCGCCATGCACTCATGGCATCCTGTGCATTAAAATAGCTGGATATCAATAGCGTGGCGTATTCCTGTTCCTGCATAAATGAATTCCTTTAAATAATGCTTATTTCTGTAGTCCTAATTGATGATGATTAAAAAATAAAGACCTAAAATGAAGAAATGATACAAAATTCAAAATGAAGATTTGGACTGATATTGTACTTTAAACTAGCCCGTAGGTGTCTCTCACATGGGGTTTTGAGTATAGAAGCACAGTGTTTGCCCCCCTGCGCCCCAGGTCGAGGAGGCCGGTCTGATCAGCCACCCTCCCTGGAAGCTGAAGATCATCCAGCTGTTTGAGACGCAGAGGGTCCGGCACGGCATGATGGCCCTGGGACCCAGCGGGGCCGGGAAGACCACTTGCATACACACGCTGATGAGAGCCTTGACGGGTATGGGGATGTGTTGTGCCTGCCTCTGTGTGTGGAATTGTGTGAGGTTTTACCCATCTGCCAATTTGGGAGAGCTGGATTTTTAAAACATATGAACTGAACTGGATTTTTAATACATATGATTTTCAAGTTAATCCAGTCTTCACTGCTTTGAGAGATTCTCCCGCAGTTATCCTACAGTTGCAATGGCACTAAACAGGGGTGAACTTCATTCAGCTCGAAAAAGCACTTAAACATAATTCACAATGTACCAACTGTAACACACGAAACCCATTGTGACTTAAACTAGTGTGACTAGTATGTACTAAGTGTTATTCATTTGCATGTTTGGATTTGGTTTGGACAGACTGCGGCCAGCCGCACAGAGAGATGCGGATGAACCCCAAGGCCATCACAGCACCGCAGATGTTCGGCCGACTGGACGTGGCCACGAACGACTGGACGGACGGCGTCTTCTCCACACTATGGAGGAAGACACTGCGAGCCAAGAAAGGTCCGGAACATCACCAGCTCACCGCAGACTCATTCCAGGATGAGCCGTATCAGAATCAGAATCAGAATCTTTGTTGGCCAAAGTGAAAAGAGGCACAAGGAGTTTCTCTTGGTGCAGGTGCCAACATAGAATAAAAATACAAATGTTCAAACCTGAGAAGTGTAAATAAATAGAATATACAGGAATACAAACAAGATACAACAACAATGCCAATGTACAACAGTACATATTTATCTCTATTAAGAAAGCAAATTCTTCATATTTAATTTATTAATCTTGTTTATTTATTAATTTAGTATCTATCAATATATTTTTTCAATAAAGGTAATTTTGAATAATTATTGATTGACTATTAATCTATTAAATAAGATAAAACAGACAATAACAAAGCATTATTGTCAAAGTATTGTCAAGCGGATAAGATGAAAACAGGTTGACAAATCTATTGCTTTAGAGATGAATTTATGTTGTGTTTTCAAGTTATAACCCCACCACCACCACACACACTCTATTTGAGAAGAAGTCGAAGAAGTCCACCAATGATGCCTCACTTTGGTAAATGTTTCAATCAAATGGCTCATCAGTTCTGGAGGAGCAGCAACATTTATTTTCTCTGAATACCCAAAGTGAGAAACCTGATTTACATACAAGTTCATCTGCCGTTGAATGTTTGGAAATTCATCATTCAAAGCGGTGGCTGTAATTCAGTTTGATATCATTTTATTTCATTTATATGGGTTATTATGTGAATATGCTTTTAATGGGGATTGGATATAGTTAGAGATTCACATCCAGGTGTGTTAGAGGTGCAGTGTGTAGAATTTTGAGGTGAGGTTGCAGATCGCAACGGCCACCGTGGAGCGTACCCGGGCCCACGTAGACAAAAACGGCTCATTTTAAGGTAACAAAAACCACAATTAAATTTAAAGGGATGATACACTGGTCAAAACATACTTGTGAATATTATAATCCATTTCTGCCAAGTCCGCTCTGTAAATTCGACGCACTGTGCCTCTGATGTGCTTACGGGCGCACCTCAGGAGGCATCACAGGCGACGTGCCTCGTCCAGCTGATCATGTGCCTGTGCCTGGAAGCAGAACGTCTGGCACCTACTGTTGCATGGCAGCTTCTTAAGGATGGTCTTCCAGCTGAAGGAGTACCTCCACCGTGTAGTACAGCTCAAGATGCACAAAAATAGAATATTCTGGCAGAATTGTCTCATGTCTCACAGAAATCCATCCATTGGTTCATAGTAGAAAATAATCCAATATTTTTGTTCCAGGTTCAAGCAACCAAACTCATGCCATATTTATTTTTCCTCCCTCAGGGGAGCACATCTGGATAGTCCTGGACGGACCAGTGGACGCGATCTGGATTGAGAACCTGAATTCGGTTTTGGACGACAACAAAACCCTCACGTTGGCCAACGGAGACCGTATCCCCATGGCGCCCAACTGCAAGGTGGTGTTTGAACCGCACAACATTGAGAATGCCTCTCCAGCCACCGTCTCTCGAAACGGCATGGTCTTCATGAGCTCCTCCGTGCTCAACTGGAGTCCCATACTGGAGGTGAGGGACACTAAATTGCATATATATTTAAAGTCAAGATTAGGGGAAATGGAGTTTTAATTATTTTATAATGTGTGGGTGCGGCATTTAAAAGCCTTATGGTCTAGATTCAAATAGCATTGAAATGGACCATGATTGTGATGCAGATTTTGATTGATTTTATTTGATGCAGATTTTATTTTGTTTGTTTTTGTTTAAAATGTTTTGAAATTCTTGGGCTGGGGGGCTACGATACATATAATTATAAAAACAGAAAATAAAAAGCAATAAGGCAGGGTTGCCCAATACATCGATCGCGATCGACCGGTAGATCGCAAAGGTAACGCGGGTAGATCGCGCGCCATTCAAAATTAAAAAAAAAAAAAAATTTACCGATCTGACCAACATGTGGTATGAGCTTAATTAAGAGCTGCACGAACAAGACAAAACCGTGGTCAACAGGATCAGTTCAGTTAGTGATTTCAAACGAAAAATGCAACTTCTGTCCTCAAAGCTGCAGAGCTATGATTTGGGGGAACTTTCAAAACCTTGCATCAGAGCTGGAGACCCAAGGGAGGCATGTGCGCAACTTGAAAGTGTGCACTACACAGAGCAGATTGAAAATTGTCCGTCAGACCTTGACAAACGGTTTCAAGACTTTGCTGAACTTGAGCCAATTGCTACATTCATGTGCTGCCCATTTAGGGAAGATTTTGAGGTTGACTCATTCCAACGCTGTTTCACCTGAACTGGTCTGCAGTGGAGGATGAGCTGTTGACACTACAGGCTGACATTCAGCTGAAGGCCAGGGCTCATGGACAGTTTTGTAACTTATTCATACAGGAAAAGTACCCAAACATGACGAAATGTGCGAACTCCTTGACTGTATTATTCAGCTCTACTTATTTATGTGAGTCAGCCTTTTCCCACATGAAGATTATTCAGTCCAAATACCGTTCCACCATGACTGATTATCATTTGGAAGCCCGGCAGCCACTGTCCGGACTTTGCAACCCTCACCAGAGTAAGGTAGTGACCATAAATGTATTTATATACATATATATATTATTATATATTCATAATGTATGTAGCAATAAATATAAAAAACAGTAAAAATGTTGTTGTTCAAAGAATGTTGTGGTATTTTTTATTTGAATTTAATTGATGTTTAGGTGCAGAGGAGGCTGGATCTATAGCCGCTCTATAGCCCTATAGATCTATCGCCGCTTTTTTGCCCTTTAGAAAAAAAAACCCATTAGTTGTCAAGAGCCACAGATGGTATTGTTTTGTTGTTTTACAGATGGTATAGTTTTCAACTACCCTCCTTTCTTGCTTCTCATTAACAGTTACGCTCAATCACTCCCTTTCCAGATCACGCCTCAGAGCTATGTTAGTGAGAGAGCGGCGTCGTTCTCAATGGCAATAATACTTTTATTTTTTAAACCAGTTCCCTTCCACACCCTTCAGGGACTTGGAGAATGATGGACAGATGGAGAAAAACAAAAGTTTATACATTTAAACATAAGCACAAATCATGTAGTGTGGCCATGTGGCTGTTTGCATACAGTACGATTGTTTGGCGGAGCATGGTGCTTTCAGCTCGCCTTTATCACCACTTGGGTTTGAACCAAACTAGAGTTATACAGATGGACAACTGAATCCATTCAGGCATAAAGTGAAGGGTTTAACCAACATGCCTAATCAAAATGACATGTCATGCAACAACGGGTAAACTGCAGTGATGCGTCTGCTCTTCCCCCTACAGGGCTGGCTGAAGAATCGTTCCCCTCAGGAGGGCGACATGCTCAGGGCGCTCTTCTCGTCCTCCTTCTCAGAGCTCTACCGATTCAGCGTCCAGTCGCTTGAGTTTAAGATGGATTTGCTGGAAGCCTTTGTAATCATGCAGTGCATCAACATGCTGCAGGGCCTCATACCCCCCAAGGTAAAGACCATGAACACTGCTGTTCAGTTCTGTTCAGCTCTGTGGCCAAACAAATTTGATATTCGAATGTGAATTGAACTTAAAATGACATGTAATGACTCTTTATTCTGGTCAAGTATTAGTGGAATTGTACTTACGAAGCCACATTGAAATCATCAAAATAACACAACCTGTGAGCTCGCGTCATTTTGTGACTCTTACGTTTTTGTGTACTGGATAGTACAGTGCTTGGAAACCGTACTGTTGGATGTGAAGTAGTTATGGGGTGTACAACTCATTCCGAGAAGCATTTTACTACAGTACCAGAAACGGTTATGCACTCTAATAACAATTGTATAGTCTGCCCAAACCCTGAAAGCTGAGAAGAAAGAAGGCAGAAGGAGTAACTTTCAAAAACAAGGCTGAATACTGTTGGAATTGAAGCGACATCAGTTTAGGCATTTTTAAGTGGAATTTGGGAACCACCAGGAACCAGGTACCACCAATGTGTCAAGTTGATCTTTAAAAGAAGTTGCTTGATGCACGGTCAGTAAAGGTATTTGCTTCTGTTGGATGAATTTGGATTGAGGAGTGTTCAGTATTGATCCGCATTAAGCATTTATTTTAATGATTTTTATAGATGAGTGTTAAATGACATTGAATAGTAGACAAGAATTGCCAGCAGAATTACCTATATTGGCCTAAATGCCCTACTGCGGGGAGCAGTGAAAGCCCTCATCACTTCTTTTCATCCTGTCTGAGCCTGACTAGCCTCTGAGCCAGTGCTATAATAAGTGCTGTATTGTAAATATAAAAAAATGATGTACGAGCCTATGTTTTAACAGAAAACATTTCTACCATGAGATGATTCTGCATTTGTTTCCGTACAGGAGCAAGGCGTCGAGATATCCAGAGAGCACATGGAGCGTCTCTATGTTTTTGCGCTGATGTGGAGCATGGGAGCTCTCCTTGAACTGGATGACCGCAGTAAGATGGAGAACTGGCTCAGAGGGAACGACAGTATCCATCTGGACCTGCCTGCTATTCCTCCTGACAGTGAGGACACTGTGTTCGACTACCATGTAACGGCAGATGGTGAGCATATGTCGCTAAACATGCACTCCTGCCATCACTTGCTAGAGACTTATCTCCAACACCAGGCAATATTAAAGCTATTGTAATGTAAATAATTAATTATAAAAAAAAGATAAAAAATAATAAATACAATTAAAGTGTGAATATTTGTTAATTTATATTTTGTTTAATTCTTTGTTCAATATTTTGTTAATTTTTTTGTTTATATCATGTTGCGTTTTGTCTTTTATGCATCAACCTCACCAAATCTCTTTTCCTTGCATATGCAAATATACTTGGCAAAATATAAAAATTCTGGTTCTGATTCTGATGGTTATGAGAGGTGCAACAGCTTATCGATACCATTTAGGTGTTTGAACTAATTTATTTTGGCAATTTGATAAATCAAAGATTGTAATGTGGAAATGTGCTTTCTTCTTTACATTAGTCAATATGGAAAAAAAAATCGGACTTGGACATTATCTTTTGAAATGCGCTTACTCTGCAAAAAAAAAAAAAAAAAGATTAGGCAGAAAGCCTGGAAAATAAACTATTATACTCTTTTGAAGATGCCTGGTCTAGAATTGTGTGAACTGTATCATTCAGCTTTTCTTTTTCCTTCTTACTTTGAAGTTTTCCTTCTTTAAGTAAAACAATTAACATTTCAAAGAGACCAGCAGACCTCTATGTTCTCAGACACTTCAAAACGTCTTCCTTTATTTGAAGAATACAATGTTTCGTGGGCCCTTTTCTTTAAGGGTATAATATCCTTTCTATCATCAGATACTTTTTAATTTTTTGTTTTATTTTTGCCCAAGAACTCAGGTAAAAATCTCTAACCCTAACGACAGCTCATTTAGTTTGATTATATTATTAGTATATCTAATATGAATGTAATCTAATATTGTAATATTATAATATTCATCTAATATTATTATCATTTCACTTTACTTATCATACTTTTTTTTGTAGTATACCTGATGAAGCCATCTAATCTCACATGAAAAATGACTTTTTTGATCGTCTCCTGTGTTTTCCCTCCAGGTCAGTGGGTCCACTGGAGCACCAGGGTAGAGGAGTACATTTACCCCTCGGACATCACGCCGGAGTACGGCTCCATCTTGGTGCCCACCGTGGACAACGTCAGGACCAACTTCCTTATTCAGACCATTGCCAAGCAGGGCAAGGTGAGGCCCTCATAAAAGGACAAACAAAATAAGCAAATATTGACTTCACAATGCAGTTGTCAGATGAAAACCCAACAAACAAATGCACAAAAAATATCTCCAGTAGAGATACTGAGCCGAACTCTGGTTATTTGGTCAAATAAAAAGAAAAAAGAAAAAGGATAAAGTTAGGATCATATCAGAATTTAAGGGATAGGTTTCATTCTACAGCTTCCCTGTTTGCTGTCAATTTCTTTGTTTACGGCTGGCCAAAGAGTACGCACGCACAGAAACTCACAGACATGCGTGCACACACTTTCCATCCTTCTGTCCCGAGTGGGTTCAGATTGGTCGAGTGTTCAATAGGCTCTTAAGTTGAGTATCGACCACATAATTTTTATTTGGTCTCTTAGTGACGGCATGTTATTGATCTGGAGTGTGTGTGTGTGTGTGTGTGTGTGTGTGTGTGTGTGTGTGTTTGTGTGTGTGTATGTGTGTGTGTGTGGCTGTGTGTGTGTGTGTGTGTTCAGATGTCCAGGATAATCCGAACACCCAGAGGTAATGCCCTGTTGGTGGGCATATAAACACACTCACTCATGGGCACACAGCCACACAACACACATACACATGTACTCTCACATCTATATACAAAAATATGGCATGGAAACGTTTGTGTGTGTGTGTGTGTGTGTGTGTGTGTGTGTGTGTGTGTGTGTGTGTGTCTCTAAGTAAGTTTGTCTGTGAGTAAGATATATGAGTCTTAACTGTAATCACAGAGATGCATTTTCCATTCTGGGAGTGGCAAATCACTGGACCTCATGTAGTATTTGACATTATGCCTCATGATATTATCAGATCCATTTTTCACCCCGATACAACTTTCTTGTTGTGATGTGTTTGGTGATATCTCTTTGGAGGGCTACTATCCCGTTATTAACTATTACCCAATTAAGTAAATTAAATTAATAAAAAACATAATTGCCGTTTGTGTTTTTTTATTTCATTTTTTCAATAGGCCGTCTTACTCATCGGGGAGCAAGGAACTGCCAAGACCGTCATCATCAAGCGCTACATGTCAAAGTATGATCCTGAGATCCACGTGGCCAAGTGTCTCAACTTCTCCTCCGCCACCACTCCGCTTATGTTCCAGGTGCGGCAGGAAGAAAAAAAGGAACGACTAGATGCTCCCCTGCCCCGCATTTTCACTTTCCTTTCGATGAATTTGATTTTGAAAGGCGCTATGAGTCTATCTGGGTGCAGATATTCTCGCTATCTGTTAAATTGTGACAGATTGTTATTGACTCGCGCGGCCGTATCGGCGGGTTCTGTCTGGTGTGATTAATAAAGGCAAGGCCGAGTGCGGGGATGACTCTTCTTCTTCCCCTTTTTCCTTTTTTTTGACCACTGTATAACAAAGCTGCACATTGATCCAGCTGTCCTGATTGATTACGCCCGAGTGCGGTAGACGAAATGCTGTTCAGGCTTTAATTTTCTCCCTTCACTTCCATCACTTCCTGTTCTCTCGACCTGGCTGCACCATATCCATTCCCGCCTTTTCTACTCCCGCCACTCACTTGTATCATGTCTTGATCATCATCTTCATGCTAGCGTTGTAATCAACGTTGCAAATTGATGCCTATGAGACAGCCATATGTCTACGTAATTTTTATATTTAGACATTTAATTCAAGTCATACATATTTTTATCAAGGAAATATGTAAGACTTATATGTCATATTTATCATTCCCTGTAGAGCGAGAACAAATAGCTATTGTTTCCTTTTGGAGCAAATCTGTTATTTGCCAGGACAGATATCAGTGAAAATATCTAAATTATTATCAATCAATTCGTTAAAATGTTGATGGTTTACATTTTTTTTGCGTTTTGACAATTTGAAGCGTTTTTAAATGACTTCATGAAACTAGGCTGCATCATCAAAAATCCTTATGTGCCGTTTGTCTTTCCTCACAGAGAACAGTGGAGAGCTACGTGGACAAGCGAATGGGGACCACGTACGGTCCGCCAGCCGGGAAGAAAATGTCCGTCTTCATAGATGACATAAACATGCCTGTCATCAACGAGTGGGGTGACCAGGTTTGGGGTTAACGTCTCTGAATCACCTCTGGTGCTGTTAGAAAATGGTTCCCTGCGATTGTGATGTCTTGTCGCTGAAAAAAGTTAACCGTTTCACTTTAAATCTCACCCTACCCTTCTTTTTTTAAGATTATGTGAAAGCTTTGTCAATGCCCTTGATCGTAGGTAACGAACGAGATAGTGCGACAACTGATGGAGCAGAATGGGTTCTACAACTTGGAAAAGCCGGGGGAGTTCAGCAACATTGTGGACATCCAGTTCCTGGCAGCCATGATCCACCCTGGAGGAGGCCGTAACGACATCCCCCAGAGACTGAAGAGGCAATTCTCCATCTTTAACTGCACGCTGCCCTCCAACACTTCCATAGACAAGATATTTGGTTGGTTGAAACTTTAAAAACTGCCTAGCCATCCCACTCAATCTCTGTCACATTTCCAAGGATAGTTACAGTCACCTTGGTGCCTGGTAAAGAATGTTCCTTCTTAGCTACCAATTATGTTAGATTAACTGAGACAAGCTGGTAGGTTAGCATCATGTAACTAGGTCAAACATTCTTCCAGTTGCTATGTTATGCAGCAAGGAATTGGATGAAATGAAATATGGCCACCTTGGACTTTCTAGGCACCTTGCCTATGTACCTAGAAATTATCATCAGATTCACTAATTAAGGTTCACTGCACCAGTTGTCTCCGTTGTCCCGTTCATGCCCTAATGGTGAAGTATTCAGTAGCTTTGATGTGAATGAAATTCCATCCCAGCTCCGATTTCTGACTACCCTCTCCCTTGCCCCCTCAATGCAGGTGTGATTGGCAATGGCCATTACTGCGCCTCTCGTGGTTTCATTGAGGAGGTCTGCGGCACCGTGCCTCGCCTGGTTTCACTGACCCGCCGTCTGTGGCAGACGACCAAGGTCAAAATGCTGCCCACCCCTGCCAAGTTCCACTACATTTTTAACCTCAGGGATCTGTCGAGGATCTGGCAAGGCATGCTCAATACCACCGCAGAGGTGGTCGACTCCACTGAGGTGAGTGGATAAGTCAAATCAGAAGGGAACTGATGTTGTGGAGTGACACTCTAGGTTGCGTCATTTAATATAACAGCAGGTAGAGAGCAGCTTAACATAAATATTGAATATATGAGACATCTGAAATGACTGACAGGGCATGCTAAATACTCATTGAGGGGGTCAGCCTGCTTCGGAGGGCAGTTGATTCACTGAATAATTCATATGCCAGGCCAGTACCACATGTCAGGACATGTGGTACTGGCTCTATCTGCAATCATTTTATGATTGCAGATAGAGCTGTGTAATCAAATGTGATACTTTTATGGTCATGATAGAATTGAGTCACTGCTATCAATCATGAAAATACTATGTCTTTAAATTCTATAAGCCTCCAATCCTTGTAAAGGATTTAGTCCTCCCAACCCGAGAAAAGGATTTAGCCCTTCCTACTGCGGAAAGGTTTGAGTCCTCCCACTCGTAGGAAAGGATTGAGTCCTTCCTACCGGAGGAAAGGATTGAGTCCTTCCAACCGGAGGAAAGGATCGAGTCCTTCCTACAGGAGGAAAGGATCGAGTCCTTCCAACCGGAGGAAAGGATCAAGTCCTTCCAACCGGAGGCAAGGATCGAGTCCTTCCAACCGGAGGAAAGGATCGAGTCCTTCCTACAGGAGGAAAGGATCGAGTCCTTCCAACCGGAGGAAAGGTCGAGTCCTTCCTACAGGAGGAAAGGATCGAGTCCTTCCAACCGGAGGAAAGGATCGAGTCCTTCCAACCGGAGGCAAGGATCGAGTCCTTCCTACCGGAGGAAAGGATCGAGTCCTTCCAACTGGATGAAATCTAGTCTTTCCAACCGGAGGAAAGGATCGAGTCCTTCCAACAGGAGGAAAGGATCGAGTCCTTCCTACAGGAGGAAAGGATCCAGTCCTTCCAACCGGAGGAAAGGTCAAGTCCTTCCTACAGGAGGAAAGGATCGAGTCCTTCCAACCGGAGGAAAGGATCGAGTCCTTCCAACCGGAGGCAAGGATCGAGTCCTTCCTACCGGAGGAAAGGATCGAGTCCTTCCTACCGGAGGAAAGGATCGAGTCCTTCCTACTGGAGGAAAAAGGATAGAGTCCTTCCAACCGGATGAAAGGATCGGGTCCTTCCTACCGGAGGAAAGGATCGAGTCCTTCCAACCGGAGGAAAGGATCGAGTCCTTTCTAATGGAGGAAAGGTTCGACTCCTTCCAACCGGAGGAAAGGATCGAGTCCTTCCTACTGGAGGAAAGGATCGAGTCCTTCCAACTGGATGAAATCTAGTCTTTCCAACCTGCAAAAAGGATCTGGTCCTTCCTACTGGAGGAAAAGTTTGAGTCCTTCCAACCCTGGGAAGCGAGCTAGTCCTTCCAACCCAGGGAAGTGAGCCAGGCTTTCCTCCAGCAGATGATGCCTGTTTTTTACATCATAGGTACTGCTGACCCTCTGGAAACATGAGTCCAAGCGCGTTATAGCTGACCGGTTCACCACTCTAGATGACGTGGAGTGGTTTGACTGTGCTCTGGCTCAGCTGGTGGAGGAGGAACTTGGGGATGAGAAGAAGAACATAGTGGACTGTGGAATGGACAGATACTTTGTGGACTTCCTGCGAGATGCCCCCGAGGCTACAGGTAGGCCAAATCCATCCAAAACACTGCTAAATATCTTGTATTTCAACCTCTTGTTTAATGACGCCTGGGTTGCAAAATTGGATTCTGCACAGGTGAGGAGCCGGAGGGTTCAGACTTTGATATGCCCAAAGTCTACGAGCCCATTGAATCCTTCGAGAGCCTCATGGAGCGTCTGAACATGTTTCTGAACCAATACAATGAGAGCATTAGGGGAACCAGCATGGACATGGTGTTCTTCAAAGATGCTATGATACACATAGTCAAGGTAGGCTCCAAGTCACATTACTTTCATTCATGATATTTTTCCATTTCTTTCTTTCTTTACCTTCTCTACCAAATCTTCATTCAACGATTCATCATTATTTATTCATCACTCTGTTGGGAAAATATAGGCATATAGGATGATATAGCATTTGAAGTTTTGAGTGATAAATGTAATGTTTCTATGAGTTCTCAGCTGGAACTTACCTGGAACCACTTAATCATTCACATAAAGGGCAAAACTGCTTCTATTGAAATATCCTGAAATTACTTACCTAAAAGATACTCCTGCAAGCTTGTGCGCCAAGCTTTTAAGCTGTTCTCTTTTCCCTCTCCATTCCACGGAAATACACACATACAGTAATACATAATTCATGATTTCTCATTTTCTCTTGGTCCGTTTCCACCCTTGACTGAAACATAGAACCATATAAACACACTCACTCATGGGCACACAGCCACAACATACATACACACATACTCTCACATCTATACACAAAAATATGGCATGGAAACGTTTGTGTGTGTGCGTGTGTGTGTGTGTGTGTGTGTGTGTGTGTGTGTGTGTGTGTGTGTGTGTGTGTGTGTTTGTCTGTGTGTGTGTGTGTGTGTGTGTGTGTGTGTGTGTGTGTGTGTGTGTGTGTTCAGATGTCCAGGATAATCCGAACACCCAGAGGTAATGCCCTGTTGGTGGGTGTAGGCGGATCTGGCAAACAGAGCTTGACCAGACTGGCCTCGTTCATCGCGGGATACAAGATCTTTCAGATCACACTGACACGGTAAAAGCCAACACGGCGACTCGCTCACCCTAGTGAGTCTAGTAATATCTCTTGCCATGATAGGACGCGATAGGATGACTTTGGGGCACGTTAGCTACTCTTTAAGGCTACTTTTTACTCTTTAAGGCTTAACTTTGTTTGAAATATAGACAATGCAAATCAAACCCTTGGTTTGCAGTCATAAAAACAAGCAGAATATTAGAAAATATCCATTTTATTTTGATGACAAATTCTTCAAATTCAAATTCCTGCTATTTTTTTTCATGCTCGACTTAGCCACAGTGATTTGAATATTCAAATATTAGAAAGAATGTGAATGTTTGACTGTTAATTATAATTAATTAATTAAATTGAGGGATGAGGAATTTGGATACAGCGCAATGTTAAATATGAAATAAATGAATAGACAAACAAGTACATAAAAACTTTAGAATTTGAAAATATTTTAAGAAAACAAATGCACAATGTGTCAAAAGTTGCATTTTGCATACTAACTATTTATAGTAAATATATATATTTAGAATAAATATGCTGTCATTGTATTCTACCTTCTGAAAAACACTCCAAAATAAACAAACACTGGTACAGAATGATAAACAAAATTATTGCACCCTCTTAATTTGAATGAGAACACGGTCCCATGAGAGAATACATAAAATGGATGCTTCTGAACTAGAATAAGCTCCATAATATTGTGATTCACTGGAGGTTCCTTTCCCGAATGCAGTCTGTGGCACCACGGTCTAATCCTGCTTGTGAAACAATGGCTCTAACTCCCCTGATGCTTTGCCTTCTTTTCACCGCCGCCGATACAGTTTATATCAGCGTAACGAATTCCATCAGCTCATCCTCCACGCCATCTTTGTTTCTTTTGTTTCTCGTTTTTTGCTCCCTTTCGGCGTCTGTTTGTATTTATTATTTTTGTTTTCATATTGCTTTCCCGCACCTGCGCTCTCTCTCTCTATGACAACATGTTTTCCTGCCCACCCCCCTGTGAATTTGCCACTTTGCAACCATAATTTAGTGTCTGCCTTTAATAGTCATAGGTTTTATGTCGGCTCTCTGGGCTCACTGGCCTCTCCGGAGCGAAGAGACACCTCGTCTCTGTAGTTAGCCACCGTTTTCCCCCCACTTTCCTCTTTTTTTTACCCTGATCTACCTCTTCAAGCACCCCAGTTACTAAAGAGCACGCTATATTCTATGCTGCACCACAATTTAGCGAGCGCAGCTCTTCCCAACATATTGGGACTGATTTACTGTGACCTTGCATGTCATGTGAAATTTTAACACTTATATCAATGGAGGTGCTGATGTATGATGCTTGACTGTGACTGTCTTCCGCAACAAGATAAATGGGCTCGAAATCAGGAAGTAGAAAGAAAGAGAAAATCTAATTGTCGCCAAAAGAACTGGAACTTCTATCAAAGGAGAACATCTGGCGCTTTCGTTATCACTTTACATCACTGTGGTATTTACAAGATGTATTCCCCTTATATGGAATTTTTTATTCTCTTTCTACGGTGTTTTCTGCTCTGCTGCATGTGGCCGTTGTCAAATTGAGAAGGTGTGCACATAGGGTTATGGTTACCCTATACCCATAGGCTAAAGTGGGAATCTTGGGGGTAAAAGAAACAAAAAAATGAAATGTGCTTGTTTCACCTCCTGCCAGGTCCTACAACACAGCCAACCTGATGGATGACCTGAAGGGGCTGTACAGGACGACCGGACAGCACGGCAAGGGCGTCAGCTTCATATTCACCGACAATGAGATTAAGGACGAGTCCTTCCTGGAGTACATGAACAACGTCCTGTCGTCCGGCGAGGTCGGCAGCACGCACACACACACACACACACACACACACACGCACACACACATACACACACACACACACACACACACACACTTCCTCTGTTCATCTTCCATTCTGTTTCTCCATCTCCCCGAACAGTTTATGCAGCAGCTGCTCAGCAGCATGTCTTTATAGTGGAAAACCAAACTATTTTCTATCTGGATTATGTACGCTTCCAAATAATACAAGCTGGGAGGGGGTGGCTTTCACTTGTCATTACAATTTTTGTTACCTGCAGAATTCTAGGAATAGAATCCCTCGATTGACAGCAAGTGTGATAAGACATATTGCAATGAGTGAAGAGGCAGGAGGCCCCTCTTCCACTAGCAGCGGTCCAAAGTGTTGACCGATGGCTTCGACTTCAGTAAGCGCTGAGGATCCTCAGACGGTGCAGCCTGCAGCGGGGAAAGAAACAAATGATACAGCCCCTTCTGAAGCATCTATGTCCCCGCTGTAATCATCTTGTCTGCTCTCTGCCTCTTTGCTCCATCTAGCTTTCAAAATATATATATTTTTTTGAGGTTATATCTATAGATGCCATTTAGGCTTTAATTTACAGCATATAACATAGTTTTCACAGTGCTATCATGATTTAAGATATTTTATTGTTTTTTAATCTAATGAAGATGAAGAGTGGAAAGGCTGTTGGCCCAGAAGACATACCTGGGGAAGCATGGAAATGTTTAGGTGAGATGGCAGTGGCGTTCCTAACGAGACTGTTTTACACCATCCTGGAAAGGGAGAGGATGCCAGAGGAGTGGAGAAGAAGTGTACTGGTACCCATCTTCAAGAATAAGGGAGACGTAGAGAGCTGTAGTAACTACAGGGGAATAAAAGTGATCAGCCACAGCATGAAGCTATGGGAAAGGGTAGTGGAGGCTAGGTTAAGAGGAGAGGTGGGGATCAGCGAGAAGCACTATGGTTTCATGCCAGGAAAGAGTACTACAGTTGCAATGTTTACTTTAATGCTGATGGAAAAGTACAGGGAAGGCCAGAGGGAGTTGCACTGCATCTTTGTGGATTTAGAGAAAGCATATGATAGGGTGCCGAGAGAGGAACTTTGGTATTGCATGAGGGAGTCGGGCGTGGCAGAGAAGTACGTAAGAGTGGTACAGGATATGTATAAGGGCAGTCAGAGAGTAGTAAGGTGTGCAGTTGGCGTGACGAAAGCATTCAAAGTGGAGGTGGGATTGCATCAAGGATCAGCTCTGAGCCCTTTCTTGTTTGCAGTGGTGATGGACAGGTTAACAGATTAAATCAGGCAGGAGTCTCTGTGGACTATGATGTTTTCGGATGACATTGTGATCTGTAGCGAGAGTAGGGAGCAGGTTGAGGGGAGCCTGGAGAAGTGGAGGCATGCATTAGAGAGAAGAGGAATGAAAGTCAGCAGGAGTAAGACAGAATACATGTGCCTGAATGGGAGGGAGGGCGGCAAAAAGTTTAGAATGCAAGGAGTGGAGGTGGAAAAGGCGGATGAGTTCAAGTACTTGGGGTCGACCATCCAAAGCACCGGAGAGTGCGGGAGAGGGCTGAAGAAGAGAGTACAGGCAGGGTGGGGTGGGTGGAGAAGAGTGTCCGGAGTGATCGGTGACAGAAGGGTTCCAGCAAGACTCTACAAGGGTCTACAGGACGGTAGTGAGACCAGCTACGTATGTTGTACGGTTTAGAGGCGGTGGCACTGACAAAAAGGCGGGTGGCTGAAGTGGAGGTGGCAGAGTTCAGGATGTTGAGATTTTCATTGGGAGTGACAAGGATGGACAGGATTAAGAATGAGTACAGCTAGAGGGACAGCTCAGGTTGGACAGTTTGGTGGAAAAGTGAGAGAGGCCAGATTGAGATGGTTTGAACACGTGTGTAGGAAAGATGAGAGTTACATTGGGAGAAGGATGCTGAGGATGGAGCTGCCAGGCAAGAGGAAAGAGAAAAGCCAAAGAGAAGGTTTGTGGATGTGGTGAGGGAGGAAGATGCACAGAACAGAAGGTATGAAGGCAGATGATCTGCTGTGGCGACCCCTAACGGGATTTTTTAATCGAATAAAATAATGCGTACTGCAGCAGAATCATAGCACTAACAAAGAAAATGTAATCAGTGTAGTGATTCTGAAAGGCAACATCAACAACAGCCTCCGCAATCTTCCTTCTCCATTATTTCAGACACACACACACACACACACACACACAGACACACACACACACACACACACACACACACACACACACACACACACACACACACACACGCCCACACACACACACACACACACACACACACTTCCTCTGTATATCTTCCATTCTGTTTCCCCATATCCCCGAACAGTTTATGCAGCAGCTGCTCAGCTGCATGTGAATAACAGGGGAATGGAGTTTACTGTCTGGAGATATCTATCCATCTATCCATCTATATATAAATATATTTATTTTTTTATTGGCATTTTATTGGCATCATGCCAAAGCATGCCAGCCAGAAACAATACAAATATAACATTACAAAAACAGGCAGGGGGAATGCATGAAGATCAACACCATTATAAGGTACATTCAGAGTATCAGACGATTAACTTCAACGATCAACATTTTAAACACATTTTTTAAATTCTTGCAAGGCCTGATGGGCTCCAAATGATGTTCTAATTCAATTTTGAAAGCAATAAACTAAGGTTTACAAATCTGAAATGTACATTGATGAATATGAAATTTAGCAAGTAGAAAAATCATATTGATAATAAACAATTGGTTTAAATAAAAGCAGAGGGGCCTTGCAAAACATTGTGCACGTGGTTGCTCTTTTCATTTTGGGGACATTCAAAAGGCAAAAAATTGGATGTTTCCCTCCTACCCTAATGTAATGGATTTTCTTTTGGTTTAAAAATCAATTTATGTAACACCTTTTCACTAGCATTTAAGCACAAGTTTAATGTTGTTTCAGACAGTCGTTTTTTGCAGCAGGATTTGGACTTTCAGGTTCTGTAATCGTCTTTCAGGCCTGCAGCACATTAATATTTAAAATAATGCGGGGGGGGGGGGGGATCTTTCTTGAATATTCCCTGAACTAATTTACGGCACGTTTGCCATCTTAGCCATACTTTTCAGATAAGAGTCAGAGCTCAGAGAAGAAACCTCTGGGAATCCTAATGTGGAATATTAATCACAGAGTTTTTGCGTGTGTGTACAAGACAGCCCAATTGAGGCTAAAGCGGTATGAAAAAAAGGTCAATATGCAACTGTGTTTCTCTGTTTGGGATCATCTGTTTAATTAGTTTTATTGCCTCAAAGTGCATCTCTGAAGCGCAAGGTCAGTCAAAAAGACTTAGTTCTTTCATTTATTCCTTCATTCGTTCATTAATTCATTCACACTTTCTCTCACCTTATTTGGCCCATTTCAATGAATTATCTCTATAATAGCAATTTTCATTTCCGTGCTATGGAGCATATATTTATCTATTCTCCACCACTTCCACCCAAGTCATGGTGCTGTCACTGTACAATACCTACACGTCTCACTGTCCGTTACCTACATGTCTTGCTGACCATTACCTAAATGTCTAACTGTCCATTATCTCAATGTCTAACTGTCTAGTACCTAAATGTCTAACAGTCCATTTCCTAAATGTCTTATTGTCCATTACAGTACCTACATGTCCAACTGTCCATTACCTACATTTCTTTCTATCCATTACCTACCTGGGTGTCTCACTGTCTGTTACCTACTTGTCTCACTTTTCTTTATAGTATTTTCTTTTAAAGACATATGTCTTCATGGAAAGCTGCCATAGTCATTTCTTGGTATCGTACTCCCGCAAAAATCCAAGCCAAGAAAATTGTGTGTGTGTGTGTGTGTGTGTGTGTGTGTGTGTGTTTGTGTGTTTCCAGGTATCCAACCTGTTTGCCCGTGACGACATAGATGAGATCCTCAGCGACCTCGTCCCCGTCATGAAGCGGGAGTTTTCGCGGCGACCGCCCACCAACGAGAACCTCTACGAGTACTTCATGTCGCGCGTCAGACAGAACCTCCACGTCGTCCTCTGCTTCTCGCCGGTTGGGGAAAAGTTTCGGAACCGCGCACTGAAGTTTCCGGCGCTGATATCCGGCTGCACCATGGACTGGTTCAGCCGCTGGCCCAAGGACGCTCTTGTTGCCGGTACAGCTGCATTCAGAGAGAATCTACACAATCTCATTAGTCAACATCACATATTGTTGCCTCTGCAAAAGACAGATAAATGTCGAAAGATGGAGACATGGATTATGTCTTTATATTGACAAATCAAACAATCAAATGTCTAGCAGAGGGAGGTACTGTAGAATAGAGGTTGAGTCCAGAGGTGGAGTAAACACCCAACAGATATCACTTCGTTGTGCAGTATATCTGTTATTTTTCAGATCAGGGATTTGATGTTCGCCTGTGACGTCTTTGTGTATTCACTTATCCATTCCCTGTGGATTGATGACCTTGACCTTGGTAATTGTCATTACATCAACGTAAAAATAATCGAATTGTGCATATCACATTTTGATGATGACCTCAAGATACAGGGCTTGTCATCTTCCATCTGTGCTGTAGTACTTGCTGCCTATTTTTGTCTTCCTCACCTCAGAATGTAATTAGGGTGCCGTACAAACAATATGTCATTACTTCTGGCTTTTCAAGTAATGCCAATATTATTCTTTTTGTTTCCACTTTGGAGTGGAGAAGTGGCTGCAGCATTGTTTTCAGGCAGTTAAATATACAGTAAAAACTCCAAGTGATCTCATCTTTCGGGCAATATTTGCTTGATAGATGTGGTGGAAGATATTACTGCAGAATATCGAAACTGTAAATATTCACACAATGTATGACAAATTAAAATGTAATTTTCCACGCATAACACATGTAATCCAAGCTGCTATTGTAACTAGCTTGCCTTATTTCCCTACCATAAATACTTCACTATTTTTCTGATTCTGATTCTTACTCTGATTCCCTTTTTTAATAAGCGTTTTAGAAATGACTTGTGAAAAACATCAATATTCTTCAACCAGACCTTGTTTAGTTCCCTGCCTGTTGGTTAATGTCCATTCCACATTTTGCTAATTCAGTCATCAGCATGACAAAGGCATTGATGTTATAGAAGTAGAAAACCCAATACTCCATAATGTTCCTCGCAATCACACAATTACCCGCACCAGGAAAGAAAAAACAATTAAGTTTCAATTGTGTCTTGGAGTGTGTGAGATTGGACGGCCTAAGCAGGGTGTGTACATTGTGTAATTTGTGTTTTTAAATTGCCAATCTGTTGTCTGTTCCACTCTTTTCTGCCTCTTCTCCCAGCCCCCATAATTTACATTCTGCGGTGATTATTTGCTATATCTCAGTCTCTCTCTCTCTGTGCCTCCTTCCTTCAGTTTCGGAGCACTTCCTCTCCGTCTATGACATTGACTGCTCCCCCGAGGTGAAGGGAGAGGTGGTCCAGTGCATGGGCTCCTTCCAAGACGGGGTGGCGGAGAAGTGCGTCGATTACTTCCAGCGGTACGCCAAGACCTCAGCGATGACAAAATGATAGAAATGACAACAATAGGCCAAAATTCAACGTAGTGTTGACATTTTCCCTATTATCTATATTATATCTATAGAAATTCCATGCATTAACACATGACATTGTATGACTGGCATTATTTTTGCACGTCATACAACAGCCACACTTCACAGCAAAAACACAGAAACTTGGCAAATTCACGAGCAATCCATTTTTAAACATGGTTTAAAAAGTGGGACTGCAACTCTTACCCAGTTTGGTGCGCTGTTTGCCGCAGCGTGCGCTTGCCCCGAAGGGTGAATATGCGGCCATCTATATTTCATTGGTACTTCAGGAATTTGCAGGCTGCTGCGACTTTCATGACTGCACTCTTTTCATGTGTTTCACCATAAAATTCAAGATTCATGTATATATTTTTCAAAGCTTGTGTGTTAAAATATGTTTCAATTTAAGAGCATTTATCACCTTGCAGAGATGGAAATGAGGCTTACCTTCTAGGAGAGGTGATGCACTGTGTTTTCGATGCATTTTGATTGCAGATACCGACGCCCCACTCATGTCACGCCCAAGTCCTACCTCTCCTTCATCCAGGGCTACAAGAGAATTTACAAGGAAAAGCGGTTCGAAGTACAGACCCTTGCGAACAGGTAAAACCTTTTGCTTCCCACAGTGTAGCATTTTGGCACACTGAATATTAAGCTTTGTTAATTCTGACTTCGGGTCGAGTATTCCAAAAATACTCGACCCGAACCCCCAAACTTTGGATTGTCAGTTCTAGCAGGAATACCATGTGGTAGTTTTGCAGTTTTCCCCAGGCGCTATAGCTGCAAGCAAATTTGTGTTGAGAAACTGACAAATTGTTCTCAAACTATGAAACGATGTGCCAAGATTGGACCACTTTTTCAGAACAAATTTGTATATTTCCCAAATGTACTTGGTCCTTTGTAACAGATGAGGTTTTGTATACTGTGGAGCCCATTTATCTGAACCTCATTTTTCACTTTCTTGACTTACCGGTCAGCTTTTTCATCCCCTTTGTCCCTTGTGATTAAAAATTGGGATATATACATTTGTGGAGGGGTTTCCATACACTTCTTAGATGGGTGGACATTCCGAAGAGAAAAGAACAGCTTGTTTATGAACAAAAAGGGCAACAATGGGAAAGCATATTCATCGCGATTCTTTTCATTCAGGATGAACACAGGCCTCCAGAAGCTGAAGGAGGCCTCCGAATCTGTCGCGACCCTCAGCAAGGAGCTGGAGGTGAAGGAGAAGGAGCTGCAAGTCGCCAACGACAAGGCCGACATGGTAGGTCAACACAGGCAGAGGGCTGTGGGGGCGTGTGTGTGTGTGTTTTCACAGAAGAGATCTGCCCGTCTCTTAGTCAATCCAAGCACGTAAAACATGTGTACCTGCACACACTGATTCAGTCAGTCACAGGGAATTATTGGTCAATGAATTAGTCCAATTAAATGCCCTGGCCAGGGCTAATCACATATAAATTACGCCTCCGAGAGTCCGGTGAAACGACTGAGGAGTAGTATGAGAATTGAACCGTGGCTTTATGAAAACAAATAATACGGTATCGCCGCTGGACTGGTTTGACGCAGCTCGAGAGGTGCTTCAAAGTGGTAATCAACAAAATGAAGCGCCTTTCAAGTGCGTGACAGGCTCGCAGATCCTGAAGAGCCGGGAGTTAAATGCAATGTTGACACTCGAGACGTAACTTAAAGTGTCTGTGCGAATGTGTCGGGGAAGGTGCCTGTGTGATATTGTTTTCTCAAACTCACTGATATTATCTTTATTAGCGCTGTCAAAGATACGGTTCATGGACTGAATCGGGTCAGCAGAGAGGTCCAACCCCACTTGTGTGATCATTGGGGGGGGACATAATATTGTCATTAAAATATTCACATTCATAAGTAATCCAGCCTGCATGAAGTTGCATTTTGATTGAAAATGAGTTTGACACTGCTGATCTTGATGGACTGTGATAACTTTGTTTTCCATCAAACTGTTTGTTCTTTGTTTTCTGTTACTACGACGACTAAGTCAGCGGTTTGACTTTCACCGTTGCCTTACGTCTTACGCCGATGTTTCTGCCGGCTAAATGCTTAATCCTCATGCATGCTCTCAACAATGCCAGAGAAAAAGGGGAGCGAAAAGGCATGCTAATAACAGCCAAGAAAATATACAGAAAAGAAAATAAGAATGTGATCATTTAAACCAGTTCTAAAGATAATTCTAAGATATTAGTAAGAAAAAAAGTTACATTGAAGAAGTTGATGGTAGACTGCATTACAATGGCTATTTTCTACTACTTCTATTACTTTTTCTCCTACTATACTGCTACTACTAGGGTTACTGCTATTGGTACTACTTACATATTACCACTACTCATATTAATACTCTTACCACTATAACGACTGCAACTTCTACAAAGTAGTTTATCTTTAAAATATATACATTGTATCATTTTGAAAATAAACTACTTCTGATACACTATAAAAGATAAACTATTACTCATGTTTTTTGTGTGTGTGTGTGTGTGTGTGTGTGTGTGTGTGTGTATGGTAAGGTAGAAAATAGCCCCTGTGTTTATAAGTAGTACTCACCCTTGCTCTATGTCTGGTCCAGGTGCTTAAGGAGGTGACGGTGAAGGCGCAGGCAGCCGAACGGGTGAAGGTGGAGGTTCAGAAGGTGAAGGACAAGGCGCAGGCCATCGTGGACAGCATCCGGGTGGACAAGGCTGTTGCCGAGGAGAAGCTGGAGGCAGCACGGCCTGCCCTGGAGGAGGCCGAGGGTGCCCTGCAGGTGCTGTCAAAAAAAAGAAAATGTAGATACCACGAGGTGAAAACTCTGTAGGCGTGTTGTTTGAATTTTGTAAACTTCAGTTCTTACACAAGCTCGAGTCTACAGTGAGCTATAACCATGACGTACGATGCAAGACAAACCATGCGTATGTATGCGTAAGCCATAGGATCTTTAGATCTTCAGTCTAACGCGCTCCTAGCTGAGCTATTTCAGCACAAAGTACAGCGACCATCAAACGTTCAAGTGCAATATTCTGTGTTAGTAGCATACACCCATGACTACCAATATCGAAGAATACACTCACCTCAGGCTTGATCTTCAAACAACTTGATAATCACTGAAAAATGTAAAGTTGAAATGCCACCTTCCACAAATTGAAGGCCACTAACATAAAAAAGAATGTCATCAATTTACTCTTAATTCTTCACTTCCAGTCTCATGTGCAGTCCAGTATGCATTCACTTCATAATGACTCATGGTTCCTAAATGACCACTTTGAAAATGTTACTTATTCCACATTGGCCGAGAACAGATCCGTCTTGAAAGCAAAAAGTCAAAACCAGCGGACTTGTGTATTGTGACAGCAAACTTTGGAGTATCAGATTTCTAACTAACCAATGATGGAAAAGAACACACACTTACACAAGGTATGTGTAAGGCAACATATAAGCAACATCACATGCAGCTTTACTGTTTGCCAGCGCAGGATTGAACCAAGGACCTTTAGATCTTCAGTCTAATGCTCTCCCAACTGAGCTATTTTGGCAGAAAAATTTCACACCATCAAATCTTCAAATCTTCACCTATATCAAAGAATACACTCGGCTTGAGACAAGCCAAATAATTGCAAGGTTCATTGAAATTTAAGCTGTACAAGGCCTTTCTGTGCAAAACATGGCAATTTTCTTTTTACGCAGTAGCTACACGAGTAAACAACCACGTCCTATTTGATTTTCCTCCTAGAAGTTGAAGGAGTAACTGAGCTACTTTAAATCAGGAGTCACTTGTTCTTCGCCAAGCTACGATTTCAAACTATTTTTCAGCACTCATGCTAATCCTTTCATCTTGTTTTGTATGACAACAAATTCAAAGCATATCTAACACTGTACAAAGCTAAATTGAGAGGTGATACACTGCCAGATGTAAAAATGAAACAGAATATTAAAATTACAGTCAGAAGAGGAGGAGAGGCCTATTCATTATTTCATTCCTATTGAAATGAAAAAACAAGTGTTGCCTGGTGATGCGTCTGGTCGGCTACGGTGGGGCGGGCCTCGCCCTTGGTTGGGGCGTGGGTGGGCATTGGGGTAATGCCGGCTCGCCTGTGGGGTGGATGGTTTGGGTGGGGTGTCGGTCTATCGACGCGGGGCAGGGATCCGGGCCTGTGTTCCGTGCCTGGCCCCCGTGACCCGGGTTCTGTGCCTGCGGGAGTGTCTTGTGCCTGCACCTGGGGGTTGGTTGTATGTGTGCTCCCCTGGGATGCGGCTTCTCCTCGTGCTCCCTGAGACTGGGTTATGCTCCTCGAGGCCGGGCGTGGGGGTTGCTCCATGGCCCCATGGCTTCTTCTCTGGGGGCCGTGGTCTTCTGTGGCCGCAGGGCAGGGTGCTCGGGCTTTCCTGCAGCCCTAGGGTATAATACCGACCTTCTACACCAGTACCAATGGGGATAAGTCATGTACACTCACCTGTGGACACACACACACACACACACACACACACACACACACACACACACACACACACACACACCACCACACCTGCTTCGAATGCACCTCAGCACCGTCCTCGTTGCATTCCTCTCCTTTCCTCCCTCATGCCATAACTATGACAGGAAGAGGCCACGTGACCAGTTGTAGTTCCAGTTATCCAGGTCGTCCACAGGACAGAGTTATTGGAGCAGTTCTTGATGATTTAAGAACGAATAAAGAGTTGCATTGCAGGTTGAGAACTTGAACTCCACTTGCACACTAAATCTGTCCTAGACGCAATGGCATAAAAATACTCAGTGTTGTATGCCCAGCATGCTGACAGCACAGGTTAAAAAAAATATTTAAATTAGGTGTTATATACCCTCCCTAATAGCTGTTCATTTATTGGTTGAATTGAGAAACTACTCCATTTAAAGGCATTGCTGTGGGAGGTATAGGGCGTATTTATTGACTCTCCATTTTGTGTTTCTTTTAGGTATCTACTACTTTATGTCTTCTCTGGGTATATTTTATGCATCTATTTTATTTATTCCCCCTTTATTTTGGCTTCCCTGTCTGATTTCTATCGGCATGCTTCTCTTTCAGTACCAGATGGTATCCTGGCACTCTTCTGCTTCGGGGGGGCCGCCGGTGATATAACAACAATCTTGAGGGCTTGCTTTACTCCAGGCCCTCCAGCCTTTTCATATCGCTCTCCCGTTCTCACACTTCGGGGCCGGCGCGGTGCAGGTTCTTACAGTGGTTGACCCGGTAGATACAGTAACTGTGTTAAAAAAAGGCAGACTAAAAAAGTCTAGCCCTCTACAGGTATAACTTTGGAGGTCATACTTCCTTAAAAAAACAACATAATCTAACATTATATATACCAATATATAATGTTCAAGATTTCCTTGCTAGGTCAGAGAGATACAGCAAGAACCTGGAAGCAAGGCAAAAGTAACTCCACACCTGATTAAGATGGAGCACAGAAGGGGTGAAGGGAGCAGGAAGGAGAGGAGATTGGGGTAGAGGTGTAGGGTGTTGTTGTGGTGGTGGTGGGGGCAGCCCAATTCTCTTAGGACTTTATCCCCTGCTCTCTGTCTTTCTGTCCTCAAAACCCTCAGGTCAACCACCCCTTTGCCACTCTCTCTCTCTTTATGAATCTATCTATGTAGGATGTCTATGCCTCTCTCTATGTTCAATTTGAAAAATGTCTTTACATTACTGTATAATCACTAACACTGAAAAAACACTATATTTATATCTCTTTATCTTAAACCTCTTTCTGTGTTTGCTTTCATGTAAATCCTCAAAATGTCATCTCGCTCGCAATTTCTTGCTGCGACTTTATACGCTCCAGGGTGAGGAGGCGAGGTCTCTCCATTTCTATCCCTTCCGGTTCTCCTTCAGATAGCCTCTGAGTGGCTTACTCCCGAGTTTCCCTGGTTTCCCATTGTACTCTTATTCTCCTTTTTCTTTTTCTCCCCCTTTTTCTCCCCCTTTCTCCAGCCGTCCAAAATGTTTTACTTTAGCCCCTATTGAAAACCCTCTTCTGGATAGATAGATAGACAGATAGATCTTCTGTCCATATTGCCGCAGCTGCATATTCTTAGACATCTTTAAGTGGAGGGAATAAATTGTGTGTTATTATGGATAAGGATTGGTATAGAAATATTTGTTTAAATATGTCTGGAAATAAGCCTGGTCCAGCCTGGACATTCATAATATCACAAAACTCTAAATGACTATTTAGAAATAGATTTGTGTTCAAGTTTTACCTCACCCGTTATGTGCCCCATTTATTTCTGCCCCGCTCAGACCATCAAGCCCTCAGACATAGCCACGGTGCGGACACTGGGGCGCCCCCCCCACCTCATAATGAGGATCATGGACTGCGTGCTGCTGCTGTTCCAGAGGAAGGTGAACGCGGTGAAGATCGACCCGGAGAAGAACTGCAACATGCCCTCCTGGCAGGAGTCCCTCAAGCTCATGACAGCTGGAAACTTCCTGGGCAGCCTGCAGGTAAACACCTGCTGATACTAAACTGATGGGCTGTGGTGGGTTGGGGGGTAGTAAATGTTCAAGGTAGTAAGTGACTATCTGGCATCCAAGGCATCCATTCTGCTAAGAGACAGAACAATATTGTGTACATTAAAGGCTACTGTAGAAGCCTTTGAGCATCAGTCCCGTTTCAGTGATTAATTGACGTTAATGGCAACATCAATGTTGGACTGGTGTGCACGAGAGAGGGAGCCTCGGTTCAGCCCCGGCAGTTCCCCAGTATTCAGTGCCTCTGTATGGTTTTCTACTTGGCTTCTGTCCTCCAACAGTCACATGAGAAACATTCCCAAGAGGAGCCAGATGAAAGACTACAGCAACTGGATTGTAGGATACGTCCACGATGTTGAGGTTAAGCATTGCCAGATGCCAAAATTGTTAATTGAAACATTATATCCTAGAGGATGCTTTTGGTAGGGAGGAAAATATCTACTGTATTGTTAGCTTTGAAGCTTTGTACCAATGTCCTGACAATGCTGGTGGTCTTGCCTTATACAATATCCTTAGTTGCGTGGATATATTGTATCTTTCCTTTGGACCCTCTTCTCTTTCACTCTCTCCAGCCCTCAAACACTATATACACACCGATCAGCAACAACATTAAAACCACAATTAATAACCACTAATATTGTGTAGCTCCCCCTCGTTCCTCCAAAACAGCTCTGACCCGTCGATGCATGGACTCCACAAGACCTCTGAAGGTGCCCTGTGGTATCTGGCACCAAGACGTGAGCAGCAGATCATTTGAGTCCTGTAAGTTGTGAGGTGGGGCCCCCATGGATCGGGCTTGTTGTTCCAGCACATTCCACAGATGCTCGATCGGTTCGGACCATAACCCCGGCCATCCACATGATGTAGAAGAGAATGTGATTCATCAGACCAGGCCACCTTCTTCCATTGCACCATGGTCCAGTTCTGACACTCACGTGACCATTGTGGCCGCTTTCTGGGCTTTCTGGGCACTCTGACCGGTCTGCTGCTACGCAGCCCGATACACAGCAAGCTGCGATGCGCTGTGTGTTCTGACACCTTTCTGTCATAGCTGTCATGGAAATTCTAGCCACTCAGGTGATGGTCGATGCGTGGGGTGAGATAGTTCAGGTTAGACAGGTTATTGTATAGAAGATCAATCAGCGGGGAGCACTTTACAAGCAGATATGGATGTGAAGCAGATACGGGGTTACGAGCGGGCATAGGGTTGGTTCAGTAATTTTCCATTATATAGCCTGCATGAACTTTTTCAGCAATTTAGGCTACAGTAGCTCTTCTGTGGGATCAGACCAGACCGGCTAGACTTTGCTCCCAATGTGCATCAATGAGCCCATGACCCTGTCACTGGTTCACTGGTTGTCATTCCTTGCTCAACTCTTGGTAGGTACTAACCACTGCATACCTGGAACAAGACCTGCCGTTTTGGAGATGCTCTTACCCAGTCGTCAATTTTTCCTGCTTCCAACACATCAACTTCAAGAACTGAATGTTTACTTACTGCCTAATATATCCCAGCCCTTGACAGGTGCCATTAGAATGAGATGAGCAATTTTATTCAATTCACCTGTCAGTGGTTTTAATGTTGTGGCTGATCGGTACATATATATGTACATGTATATATACATATATATATATAAAACCAACATTGAAATCAACATTGTTCCATGTACTTGGAAAAACATGAAGTAAAACCAAAAAATACTGGGTAAGTATTTTTTAGTATCTGTTTTTCATGGAGTACAGCTAGTGTCAGCTACAGGAGACCACATTATAATGTTCAAGGAGAAAACAGAATGGGAATTATGCCTGAACGTAGAGTGATCTGTAACATAATTAGGGCACTAAAACAGAACCACACACACCTTAGCAAACACCTGTTTATTATCCACTCAAAATTTCATACCATCTTAAAATCATAGCGTCAAACCATAAAATTTCAAATAAAATTTCCTGCAATAAATAGAAAAAAAGAAGTATCCGATGAAAAAGCTCCACACACAAATGCACCAGTACGCTCCACATACTGTCCGTGATAATAATGTACATTCCTCCAGGCCACACAAAATAACATAAAGATGGAATTTGACTTTTTTTTTTCATAATTTTTTTCTTACGAAGTAGTTTAGCGTAAAGAAAAATCACATTATTATTTGACACCTTTTTAGCTGGACGTTTCTGAGAAACATCCATTCAATGTGTTATGCATGTGATCCTCTATATGCCATTTCTATTGTTGATAGCAGTTGGTGGTCCACTTTCCTGGCAGGAATGCAGATATCCGTTTCACAGTAATAATAATACTAGTAATAAGTTAAAGGCAGCCGTAGTGAATTTCACAAACCAGCGGTTAGTTGTGGTCAGTAAACTGTCAATAAGGAGGAACATTTACAAAAAGATGAGGGTAAACGCAGATGTTGAAAAAGGAATGTACTTTCGAATGGAATTCTGGGATTTAGTGTAATCCACCCAACACAGGCAATCATGTGGATTTTCACTTTAAATTAAGATGCTGACACTGACCAGGATTTAATGATTTCCATTTTAAAATGTAAAAGTTTTTTACACATTATCAGTTTAATAATAATTCTGAGATTTTGTCAGCTTTTTTTGTTGGAGATACACATTAATGCCAGATTTTCTGAATACTTTTTTGGGGTGGTCGGGGCATCAATTGTTTTCAATTTCACTCAAATTGACATTGTCTTAAAAAAAAGATAGACAGCAGTTAGATACTGGGAATTCTTTATGCCCTGGGTGGAATTTCTTTCTGTAATCTCTTTAGCTTCCTGCCTCATTTGTACATTCCTCGTCATTGCTCTTCTCTTTCCATCTCCGTCTCTTTCTGGCTCTCACTTCACACAAACTCCTCAGCTCTTGTACTTTCCTCCATCTGTCATCGCCGCGCTACCTCTCTTTCATCTTCATGTCCGTCTGAGTGAGTTTTTCCACTTTTGCTCTTTTTTGTGTTCTTCCCCCCATCCCGTCTCGACAGATATCCAAAAAATTTAAAACAAAAAAGGTGCCTCGTGGGCCAAAGGGAAAATCATGTGCTTGCTGGCAAATTGCGCCCCATTGGCCTGCCACTCACCCCCATCGTCGCACTTAGGCAAAGGCGCTGTCCAGCCGAGAGCCGGTAAGTTAGAGGTATCCAGTACAGGCTCTCAACAGAGAGCTGCTTTTAATCTGGCAAGTGCCTGCTGGCACAGCTCTGAGCACTTGACCTGATCTGGAGCACCCTTTCGAGTTAGGTCGTTCAAGGAGCTGGACAGTGCCAAAAATTCCGGCACAAACCTCCAGTAGTAATCAGCCAGCTCCAAAAACTGCTAAACCTCCTTCTTAGTCTTGGGTCTCACCGTGTTCGTGACCACAGCTGTCTCATCCACCTGGGGTCGGAGCAGCCCCCCCCAAGTGGTACCCCATATACAGTACCTCCCTCCGCTCAATGGTACACTTCTTTGGGTTGCCAGTGATCCCCGCGCACCTCAGAGACGCTAGTACCATACCCACATGCCGCAGCTGCCGCTCCCACGTATCTCTGTGAATATTCACATCGTCCAAGTATGGAGCGGAAAATGCTGTATGCGGACGCAGGACACGGTCCATGTCTCTCTGAAAGGTCCAGGGGGCACCAAACAACCTGAATGGAAGCAGGCAAAACTGCTAAACGCCTTGTGGCATGGAGACGGATGATTTTTCCTTGGACTGCTGGGACAATGGAATCTGCCAGTAGCCCTTGGTTAAATCCAGCATCATAAAAATATGAGCCATACCTAACCGGTGGAGAAGCTCGTCGACGCATGGCATCGGGTAGGCATCGAGCTTTGACACCGCGTTCACCTTCCCGTAATCTATGCGAGCTGCACTGACCCATCGGGCTTACCCACGAGCATGATGGGGCTGGACCATTCGCTTGTAGATTCCTCTATTACGCATGAAGCTTTGCTCTAAGGTCTAGGACGTATTGGACCTCGTTTTGTACTGGTACTGGGACCTTCCTGCCAGTTTTCCTTAATCAGGTCCAGCACCCTATGAGGTCTCCTGCTAAACAGTAGCTTCTAGGGGGGAAACCTCGTGGAGGACTAGGGAACCTCCCTCACCATGAACAACAGGGGGTTGAGCCATGTGTCCCAAGTCCCAAGTCATCATGGACAAACTTCCAGATCATATTTTTCCACGTTTTGTTGAAGCACTTGTCCAGCCTGTCCGTCTGCGGTTGGTACGCCCAGTAACCTGTACAGTTTGCGCAGTGTGCGTGACATTAAAAAAGTGCCCTGGTCAGTCAGGATTTCCTTCAGAAACCCAACCCGGGAGATGACCTGAAACAGCGCCTGCGACACATTAGCCGTAATACTGCGCAGCGTCACTGCTTTCCGGTATCGGGTTGCGTAGTCCACTAGGACGGACACAAATCGATAGCCCTGAGCACTGCGGTCTAATGGCCCGATGAGATCCATTGCGATTCTCTCGAACAGCATCTCGACTAAGGGGAGGGGCCTCAATGGCACTCTGCGAATAGCCTGTGGATTCACCAGCTCACACTCAGGACAGGCGGCACAGCTCAGCTGCCCAGATGCCTGGCCAATAGAACCAGGCCATTATCCGCTCAAGTGTTTTTTCATGTCCTCAGTGACCAGCCATCGGGTGGTCACTGAGGACTATAGCTACTGGGGTAGCTATAGAAGATACAGATATGTCAGACGACCATGACATCGAAGTCCTATCTGTTGAGCTAAGCAGTGCTGTAGTAACATCTGTCTATAAACCACCACCTGTAGACTTTATATTTTCCCAGCCAATCCCCAAAGTACACAGCAAACCACAGATCATCATTGGGGACTTCAACAGCCACAGCACCCAGTAGGGCCACCCTGAAATGAACAAAGATGGAGAAGCAGTAGAGGACTGGATGGATACTAACCAACTAAGTCTTATTCATGACCCCAAGCTACCACACTCGTTTATCAGTGCTCGCTGGAAACGTGGCTACAATCCAGACCTCATCATGGTCACAAGTAACATCGCTGGACTGTGTAAAAAGATTGTGCTGGACCCTATTCCATCAAGCCAACACCGTCCCATTGGGATCCAAATTAATGCAGCTGTAGTCCCAACCATTGTGCCCTTTAAAAGACATTTCAACTACAAGAAAGCAGATTGGAAAGGCTTCACCAACGAGCTGAGGGACAAAATCAAAAATATCTCAGATGAAACATCTGCTCAAGCTGAGAAGGTGATGGAAAACATTGCCCAAAAGCGAAGCAAGACCTGTAATGCTCTTATTGAGTCCACAGACATGTCAAAAAACAGCAAGAAAGCATGGACACTTATTCACAAGCTAGGGGGTGATCCTAAAGCAGCTCCTCAGCACCCAAAAGTCACTGCCAACCAAGTTGCCAACCAATTGCTCTTGAATGGAAAGAGTGGAAAGAGAGGGAAAAAGACCAAGCTGAACCGCAAGAAATACATCGAGGACACTGCTTTTACAAAACAGCTTACTTTGGAAGAGCTGGAAGCTCTACCCTCAAACCAGGAAAGGCAATCGGATTGGATAATATCGCAACGGAACAGATCAGGCACTTCGGTCACAAGGTAAAGACATGGCTTCTACAGCTTTACAATGAGTGCTTAACAACACACAAACTCCATAACATCTGGAAGAAAGCCCACATTATAGCACTGCTGAAACCTGGGAAAGATCCATCCGCTCCCAAGAACTTCAGACCAATCGCACTTTTGAGTCATACCTACAAGCTTTTGTCTGATCCTCAACATAATTGGCACCTTTGTTGACAAACACCTCATCCCTGAACAAGCAGGTTTCCGCCCTGGCAAGTCGACAACTAGCCAAGTACTCAACCCCACTCAGTACATCGAAGACGGCTATGAGGAAGGGATGGTAACTGGTGTGGTGTTTGTCGACCTCTCAGCTGCTTATGACACAGTCAACCACAGACGTCTCCTCAGCAAGATCCACAAGGGACATCCGTCAGACAGAACTGATCGAAAGCATGCTTGAAAACAGGAACTTTTTTGTTGAGCTTGGAGGGAAGAAAAGCAGGTGGCGAAGACTCAAGAATGGCCTTCCACAGGGAAGTGTGCTTGCACCACTTCTCTTTAACATTTACACCAACGACCAACCAAAAAGTGCAGACACTCGCCGCTTCATCTATGCAGACGACCTTGGCATAGGTGCACAAGCCACTGACTTCAAAGTTGTGGAAGACAGACTCTCCAATGCTCTGGCAGAGCTAACACCTTATTATGAAGAGAACCACCTACGTGCAAATCCATCTAAGACACAGGTGTGTGCCTTCCACCTGAGAAATCGTGAAGCCAAGCGCCAACTGAAGGTCAACTGGCCAGGAACCTCCCTCGAACACTGTGAGCACCCGGTCTACCTAGGGGTAACCCTGGACAGATGCCTCTCTTTTAAGACCCACATTGAGAAGACCAAGTGTAAAGTTAGTGCGAGGAACAACATCATCAACCGCAAGCTCACTGGAACAACCTGGGGTGCTAACTCACAGACTCTGAAAGCAACCGCACTGGCTCTCTGCTACTCAGCTGCCGAGTATGCCTGCCCAGTATGGGACCGAGCTGCCCATGCCAAGAAGTTGGACCCCGCCCTCAATTCTAGCTGCCGCCTTTTCACTGGCTGCCTGAAACCAACACCTACAGACCGGCTATACATCCTGGCAGGCATAGCCCCACCAGAGATACGACGAAATGCAGCAAGCAAGAAAGAGCGACAACAACAGTCCAATGATCAAAGACATCCTCTCTTCGGCCATGTGCCAGCCAAAAGCCGCCTTAAATCCAGGAAAAGTTTCCTGAAGAGCGTCCCACCTCTCAGAACACTGAGCGCAAGCAGTGAAAGAGTCACTCGGTGGGAAGAAAGACTTGACAACCTCCCACCAGGAACAACAATGGAGCTAAAGGCGAGCGAGGCACTGCCCCCTGGAGCAGACAGCAACTACGCAGTGCGGAAATGCCTTAACAGACTAAGATCTGGTGTTGGATGTGCACAGCCACTCTTGCCAAATGGGGATACCTGAATGACGGGGACGCTGTGTGTGACTGTGGAACTGGACCACAGACCATGGAGCACCTCCTGATATGTCCGCTGCTGGAACAGCCCTGCACACCATCGGACTTAGCAGAGTTTAATGAGAAGGGACAGCAATGTGTTCAGCTAGCCAAGCCTTGTAACTGACTGTTTTGTGGATACGACAAGAAGAAGAAGCCATCGGGTTATAATGAGCCGCCTGGAAGACTAAACCCAGACAACTTTTTGGGACTAACAATTGGTTAACCTCTTCTCCCAACTGATCGTCACGGTTCACTCGATATAATCTGTCCCTAATCACCGCAAGATACGGGTGAGTGAGCGCAGCCTTTGTGCACCATCGATTTTATGTACCTCCTCAAAGGCCCCGCGAAGTATATCGTCCCGTGACTGTTCCAGAGGTAAATCCTCCATGGGATGGACTGGGAGGTCCTCCTCCCCTGCTTTGGTGACCTCTGCACACTCATATATCCCTACAGACCGCGACTGCACCCCCTCGTTCGTGCGCTTCTCTCGTTAACACATCGAATCCTGGCCAATTTGTGCCCAAAATCAGAGGGTGCGACAGGCGGGAACTAACGTCCCCCTTTACCATATGCTTTTTCCCCTGATAGTGAATTTTAAGCCGCACTATCAGATATGTGTGAATATTCCCATGCACACAACAGATATAGACTCATGATGCCTCTATCAAACCCCTGGGTCGAAGCAGGTGTTGCTGAATTATCGCCTGCGAACAGCCCGAGTCCAGCCCGAGTCCAGCAAGCCTGGTGTCTACCCCCTTGTAACCTTACACATGATTAGCCCAGTTCTTGACCGGGGGAGGGATCTGGTGGACTGGCGACTCAAACGACATGGCTGACCTACATGATGGGGCTGTCCTGGAAGTCGTGATCAAGTTGCCCACATCGCCAGCAAACCTGCCCAGGCGTCCGCCCACCTTCCACTGGCCACCCTGAAAGAATCAGGGAGGTGGAGTGGGGTAGGAGGTGGATTCCCGCTGGTAGTCGTACCTCCTCTGGCGGGGAAAGGGGCGGGAGGTGGGCCCCACCTTGGGCCCCGGAAGGGAGGAGGATGGTGATGGCCGCAAGGTCCACGGTGCTGGTATCGGTCGGTCCCACAACGATTCCCATGCGGATCTGGCCACGGGCCCCTCGGCGGTCCTCAGTGTTCGGCGTCCTGCAGCTCACTTGGTGGGCCCCTCTCTGGGCCAGCGTGGTAGGCAGAGGTGTGGGCGTACGCCTTACCATAGTCCTCGGCGAGGGCTATGGCGGCTTGGTGGGAGGCCGGCTGGTGACAACGCACCAAGCTAGCTCCTCCGGTTGTAGCCACCACTGGGCCGCCTTGAGGAGCTGCTGGGCGTGCAGGAACAGCCGGGCCGCGGTGTCTAGGGGGGGGACCGGAGGTGCAGGCGGTCGCCCTCTGGTGTTCTCCCAACCCGTTCCATCACAGCCAACCGGACTGTGTAGCTTGTCTACTGCTCTGGGGGCTGGGCATGCGTGCCAGCTGGGCTTCACCCAAGAGGAAGGGAACAAGCCACCACGCCCGCTCGCGGTCCGAGCAGCTGGCCACCTTGGCCATCTGTTTAAAATTGGCGAGGAACGCCTCGGGATTGCCCTCCGCCGTCACCTGTAGCGGGGGGACGGGGGGACCTGGCAGTCATTTCTCACCCTGTTCGGTGCGCTCCTGGAGGAGGACCTGGATGGCCTACTGGCTCTCCCAGAACGCCTCCTGGTCCCACTTGCGGACCCTCGCCATTTCCTGGAATTGCAGGGCTCACTGCTCCTGCATTGTGGCAAGGGCCGCAACCATCTGCTCCAGGGTGGGAAGTTGGCCGGGATTCTGCCTCGCACTGCTCCATGTTGTTCAGGCAGCACTTGTAAACGGGTGTTCTGGCCCAGGGCCAGGGAATGAGACAGGGGGGGCAGGCGAAGGAAAAACAGCACCGGTTGGCCCGTATTTATAACAGTTTTAAACAAAATGGTTTCTTGTGGGCCAAAGGGAAAATCCTACACTCGTTGGCAAATAGGAGGACAGTCTGGAACGTCTGCGCTTATTCGCGACGCTGCCGTATCGTGTCCAGTCTGCTGGGCTTAGCGCCCGTGTTGCCGGGTGTCCCAAAAACACACACCTTTCTCACTGCGGGGAAGAACAAAGCCCAAATTACTTCCTGGTCTAGGATTGGACTTATCAGTGGAGCCCCTCCATTGATTTGCCTGATCCCCAGCAGCTGAGCGGCCCCAGGATAGGAGACTGCACCACCTGTCTGCGGCAGTGGCTTGACCAAGCCCCTTGGCCCACCACAATCACCATTAACCATAGCAATACAGGGCTCTTAAGGCGCATTGGAGTTTAATTTGAAACATGGCTTTCCTGGTCTTGAACTACTGTATGTTGACTGGTAGCTTGACACATGATGCCTCGATACAGTATGACAGTTCTCAAGAAATTTTGTTTTAGTCTTGGTACTAAATGTTGTACAGGTACAATATTTAGTTGTTACATTTAGGAACAACTGAATGTTATATGGCATCACGTCATTGTATCGACAAATTCAATTGAATCATATATTTCCGCCTTGATATTGCAGAAAATTATAGATTCCCTCATAAACAAAAGATATCGTATCCTTTTTGAGCAAATCTGTAATTCTCGGAGGAAACAGGGATTTTGTGTCCATCTGCGATGCCATCGTGGATTCCCTCGTCAATTCCCTAGATGATCCCTTGGTCATTATATCAGCGTAAAAACGTTGAGGAATAACATTTGTTTTTTTGCGTAATCCTTCACACTTTGACCTCCTGAGACTGGCTGGATTGGAACAGACGGTACAGGCATTCTTCCCCTTACCCACTCATTGCCTTCTCTCGCTCTTTCGCTCTCTCACTCTCTCTCTCTCTCTCTCTCTCTCTCTCTCTCTCTCTCTCTTTCTCTCTCTCTCTCTCTGTCTCCCTCCTTCTACCATACAGCAATTCCCCAAAGACACCATTAACGAGGAGGTGGTGGAGCTGCTGCAGCCCTACTTCGACATGGCCGACTACAACATTGAGACGGCCAAGCGGGTGTGCGGCAACGTCGCCGGCCTAGCGTCCTGGACCAAAGCCATGGCTTCCTTCTTCTCCATTAACAAGGAGGTCTTGCCTTTGAAGGTAGCAGCTCAGCTCCAGTGTATCTGTGTGTGCGTCACGTTTTGGCATCAGCTTTGTGTATGTCAGGTTTCTGAGGTGTTTGGGCCCCTAAAACAAATTGAAAATACATCCTATGAAGCGATTAGGCTGCTCATTTTTCACCACAGGCCTTATGACAGTGTTTGTTCCCATCAATTATAACTGTTCATAACACTAAATTGGTAAATGTCGTGCTATTACTATTAGAGACTTACCGCTCTGCTGCAGCCTCTCAGTGTGCTCCAATGCAGTCCAAGGGAGCAAAAGATTAAGCCTTAAAGAAACGTTACATTTCCTTTATATTGTATTGCATATAAATATATAACTTATATTTTGACTTAGTTTTGCAAATGCCATAATAGATTCAAAGCATTTGTGAACCCTTCACTCTTGGGGTGAAAAATGAAGCGGCAAAACTTTGTGTTTGTAGTCTCCACTTTCGCAGATTTGTTTTGTTATGTCGTCACTACCGTGAGTTCTGTTAAGCAGTACGCATTATAAATGATTATTCAAATAATTTTAATTATTTTTTATATATAATGGATATCCTATTGCGTGGCATATTGCCTGTTGCCTGTTCTTACTCGGTAGGTTCCTTCTCTACCTCTATCTGCCCCTGACTTGTCACCCTCAGCTACTCTAAACCAAATTTTCTCTGCCTTCCCCCTCCGTCCATCTTCCTCTACTCTCCTGACTGGCACTCACCTCCCTGCCCCTCCACCTCTCCTCTCCACTTTCTTTCTCTCTCTCTCACCAACTCCTTGGTTCCCTCACACGTGAAGATGCGTTCCAGATTTTGATTTTAATCCTTTCCCCTCTACGCTCTTCTTGAAAACTCCCTGGCTTTTCTCTTTGATCTTGACCCTTTCCTTCACAGTGGAACTGCTGCACTGGCAAAAAGATTTTATGGCTTCCAGTGCGGTGGTGGCTTCACCTTAAGCCAGCCACTCAGCGAGTCAGATAGGCACTGCTCACACACACACACACACACACACACACACACACACACACACACACACACACACACACACACACACACACACACACACACACACGGATAGCAACTGTTCAATTCTCTTGGAACCTTCCTGAAATGCTTTCGCTGTGGCTCGGTTTGAACAAGCCCATAAGCTCTGTTCCCCCATCTCTCTCTCTCTCTCTCTCTCTCTCTCTCTCGCTCTTTCTTTCTTTCTCTCTCTCTCTCTCTCTCTCTCTCTCTCATTCTGTCTCTGTCTCTCTCTCACTCCCATCCCTCCACCTTGTAAGTGCTCCATTCCTCCTCTAAACCTGAAATTGTCTTCCCTCTGCACCCTTTGCAAAGGTAGAGCTTGAAGAAAAATGAACCCAACCTGACCCCTTACACCCATATCATTGTGCCATCTCGCTGTCCCTGTCTCCGGCCCTCCTTCAGGCTAATCTGGCAGTGCAGGAGGGCCGTCTGGCCATAGCCAACGTAGACCTGCAGAAGGCCCAGGCCGAGCTGGATGCCAAGCAAGCCGAGCTGGACGTGGTTCAGGCAGAGTACGAGAAGGCCATGATGGAGAAGCAGGTGAGAACAAAAAAACATCGTGCAAAAATAATGTACAACGCATCATGGCCTTCGTGTGAAAGTTACCTTGGCAACTGCCACTGCACCTGAGCTCTTGGTGAATTTATTTAAATGTCACTACTGTTTAACTTCAGCTAATTCAGAAGATTGAAGGCATTAATATATGAGCCTAAGTTACAAATTAATTTGGTAACTAACTGGTAACAAAAACCGTCAAGTGTCACATTGTGCATAGGAATAGGCTTTGTGCAGTCCCGTGAATCACACAATTCTGTTTCCCCTTGTAGTTCGTTTGTATATAATGCAGTGAGTCACCGGGACCAGCCAGAGGGTTCTTGGGTTTGTTTTTGTTGTCTTCAGAAAATTATCCCGGGCGACACTAACAAATTTTTTCTGTACTTATCTTATAGAAAGATTTAAACAACTTTCTTGCTACTTTGTGATTTTAATCTGTGATTTTACTCTAATCTAATCTGTGATTTTGATTTGAGTCCAGTTTAGACTCATTTGCATTTCATCTAATTTCATTTCACATTTATTAAGTTCTTGGTGATACATTGAGAGGTGAACCCTCATTTTTAATGATGGCGAGATCACATTAGGCAGAAAAAAATAAAACATGACAAAAATTAAATATAATAATAGAATTATAGATAGAATTAATAGAATAATAATAATAGAATTAAAAATAAAATTTGTCAAAGAGACTATAAGAACACAAACAACATTGGTTAAATTCCTAGTTAAAACAATTACATTCAAAACAATGAGACTGGTAAGAATATTTCTTAAATGTCCCAACGGTGTCAAGGAATCAATATAGCAATTGCATTGTATATTATTCCAAGAGTCTGGACCACAAAATTGAAAGCAGTCTTTCCGAGTTTATAGTTTATTCGCGGCACTTCTCGTGTAATCCAGTCCTACATTAAGGTGTAATTGTGAAGTTATGTTAATTGGTCATTTATTTTTTGGAGGGTTTTGTAAATAACCATATATACCACTACTATATACCGTATATACCAGTGATGATCTCGTCTCGCAAAGAGAGAGGGCCAGCCAACTTTTTCATAGAGAGAACAATGATGGATACTGTAAGCATCACCAGTAATAAATCTAAGAGGAGAGTAGTGTCTAAGGGCTTAAGGGTGGTAGCAGCAGCATGTCCATATATTACATCACCATAATCCAAGACAGAAAGTAATTCAGTTTAAACAATTATTTTTTCTACTAAACATGGGAAAGCAGGTTCTATTTCGAGAAAGAGAGCCAAGTTTCGGCTGCAGATTTTCAACTTCAACACCATTTTAAACTTTAAAAGTGAGGGTTATCATCAATCCAGATGCCTAAATATTTATAGTGTCGGACTCTTTCAATAGCTGTAAGTAAAGTGCTCGTCTGAATAATAGTCTGAATAGCATGTATTTAGTTTTTTCAGCATTTGACACAAGTTTAAGATCGATAAGTGCCTCTTGAAGAACATTAAAAGAAAGTTGTAGATTGTCAAGGCCAACGCTTCTTTTTATCAACTGTCACTGTCACAATATAATTTAAAATTTAGAATGTTGCAGAGATGGTGCTGTGGTTAGCCCTGAAACCAGACTGGTGAGGGCTCAACACAGAATACCCAGCTAGAAAAGTCTTGAGTTGATTGTTTACTATTGATTAAAATATTTCAGACAGACAGGACAATTTCGAGATGGGACGATAGTTATTAAGAACACTTTTATCTCTTCCTTTATGCAATAGAGTAATGTGAGCAATTTTCCACACTTTGGGAATTATACCTGATAAAATGGTTAAATTAAAAATCTGTGTTATACTGTATAATCATCAAGGCACAGTAGCTGGAGAAAGAAAGGGCCCAGACTGTCTCATCCATCCTGCTTTCTTTGAGTCAATGGTCAATTTGAGTATGTATAGAGACATCCATTTTTGGATTACTCATAGATTTAAAAGATCCCGTGCCATTTTCAAAAGTGACCAGCTGCAGCAAAATGTTTATTAAAAGCTGTGCATATTTCCTTGTGATCGGATATTGCACACTGACCAGAATTTACATGTGTGGGCAGGGATATTGCATTTTTTATTCTAGAATTCTAGAATTTGACTGGATTTGAATAACTAAAGATGGTATTTCAATAGTAATCAGATTTAGCTTTCCTCACTGACAATTTATTTCTTAAATACCTAAAAGCAAGCCAATAGGAAGAGTCTCCAGGTTTTATAGCTAGGACCCACGCCTTATTCTTTCATTGGAACAAAGATGATAGTTCAGAGGTGAACCAAGGAGGTGAACCACTAGACCTGTCTTTATTTATTTGCTTTTTAAACAGGGCATGTTTGTTAACCACTGAGTTGAAGGTATTTATAAAATGATCCAATGCTAGATCAACATAGGGATTTCTAATGTATTTGAAAATCTGAAAAAGATCATGTAAGAAGGCCTGCTCATTGAAATTTCTAAAATTTCTCATGACAGCAACTCACAATCAAACCTTCTTTAGTTGGGCATCCCTAATGCAGGCTCTGGGGCGATTGTCATATATCCTAAGGTCAAAGACACCAGAAGAAACAATTTATCACTTCTATTGGTTTAGATCAGATCAATTAAAGTTGACTTCCAAATATTTTTTAGATCAGGCCTGGTAGTGTCAGTAATCAGTTGGGTTAGGTTGAGATAACCACACACCTCTCTCAAATAATTAGACACATTAGTCAACCAATTTAGATTAAAATCAGCCAAGACTATTGTGGGAGTCTCTCCCCACAGGAAGGGGTTTAGGGAGGGAGATGGGATCTTTCTTGCCGTGGGATGCCGACATGGCGAGAGGTTTATTATAAAACTAAACAAAAAGGCTCACTGGCCAAAAAAATCAATAATAAAGAGTAATGGGCTTGGGCGCAGGAGGAATGACATTCCAGTTTTCCCTGGTGGGCTGATGAGCCTGTGCGCCGATGCAAGACAGATAAACACTAAGAAAGCTCCCTGGATCGGACCGAACAGTGCCGGACACTGATTCGGCCGACTCGGGGCATCTGTGCGGTCGAGGGGAAGGCAGCCATGGCTGCAGCCGCAGTTTAATCACACCCCTTAGTCCACCACATATCCCCACCGGAGCCGGGAGCTGTCCAGCCGACAGCCAACTCCCCCCAGCCCCCCCCCGCCCCGAACAGGAGAGAAAGTCAGCCATGACCATCTGCGCCGCCACCCTATGGACCGCCCGGAAGTTAAAGGGCTGGAGAGCCAGGTACCACCGGGTGATCCTGGCATTGGTGTCCTTCATGCGGCGTAGCCACTGTAGCAGGGCATGGTCCAAACAGAGGGTGTAGGGGCGCCCCAGGCGGTAATAGCGGAGGGAACTGATGGCCCACTTTATCGCCAGACACTACTTCTCCACTGTGCAGTACCTCGACTCCCGCTCTGAAATTTTGCGGCTCAGGTACAGCACTGACCACTCGGTCCCCTTCACCTCCTGGGACAAGACCGTGCCCAGCCCTCTGTCCGACGCATCGGTCTGCAGACAGAAAGGGAGAGAGAAGTTAGGATTAAACAGCACTGGCTTCCCACAGAGAGCTGACTTTAATCTCGCAAATGCCTGCTGGCACTTCTCTGACCACTGGACCGGATCTGGAGCACCCTTTCGAGTTAAGTCACTCAAGGGGCTGGTTAGCTCCGAAAAGTCGGGTACAAACCACCTATAGTAGCTGGCCAGCCCCAAGAACTACTTCACCTACTTCTTGGTCTTGGTCTCGGCGTGTTCACGACCGCAGTGGTTTTATCAAGCTGGGGTCGGACCAGGCCTTCACCCAAGTGGTACCCCAGATACCATACCTCCCTCCGTCCTACGGCACACTTCTTTGGGTTTGCAGTGAGCCCCGCTGCCTCAGGGACTCAAGCACTGCGCCCACATGCTTCATATGCCCCTCCCAGGTGTCACTGTGAATGATTACGTCATCTAGGTAGGCTGCAGTGTATGCTACATGAGGATACAGGACGTGGTCCATGAGTCTCTGAAAAGTGGCTGGGGCACCAAACAACCCAAACGGAAGTGGCACAATGCGAACAGAGTGGAGAACCCCAATTTTTCTTTGGACTCCTGAGACAACAACATCTGCCAGTAGCCCTTGGTTAAATCCAGTGTCATGAAAAAATTAGCTGTACCTAACCAGTCGAGAAGTTAATCGAACCAGAGCATCGGGTAGGCGTCGAACTTTGACACCGCGTTTACCCTTGGGTAGTCTACGTTGGAATGGGACTGACCCATCAGGCTTACCCACCAGCACAATGGGACTAGAAACAGTCACTCGTGGACTCCTCTATCAGACCCATGTCTAGATTGGCCCCTAATTCTGCCTGCATAATCTTGAGAGTGCATCTTCACAATTGGGATCGTCTCAATATGGTGGTGTATGAGGGACGTTAGGCCTGGCAGGGAGGAGAAAACATTAGAGAAGCAATGCTGAAGTGCGGCTACATCCGCCCTCTCGACCAAAGAGGGATGGTCACTAAACAGGACCGCGGTATGATCGGCTGCTTTTGAACCTCCGGTCCTCACTCATCCCACTCAATCACCGGCGTTACCAGAGCCATGGATGCCCTCTCCCTCCATTCATTTAAAAGGTTCATGTGATAAATCTGTGTTGCCACCTGCCTGTCAGACTGTTATAAAACTGAACAAAAAGGCTTGCTGGCCAAAAGGATAAATAATAAAGAATTATGCGTTTGGGTGCAGGAGGTACAATGTTCTAGTTTGTCTCCTGTTCGGCTGACAAGCCTGTGCACCGATCCCCTCTGCAAGACAGACAAACATTAAGAAAACTCCCTGCCCTGGATCAGACCAATCAGCCGACTCGGGAGAGCTGTGCAGTCGCGGAGGAGGAAGCCACGCTGCTGTCTGCAGACGCGGCTTAACCACATCCCTTGGTCCGCAAAAAGTATCATCTCCGAATTAATATATTGAGCAATTAAACCTGCCAATTTATCAATGGCGACATGTTCAGCAGAAGAAGATCTATAAGTCCCAATCACGACAAATTAATTATTAGGCCCTAAACTGACCTTCAGAGCAGTTACCAAAAACCTTCAAAACCTTTCTCTTCAGTGACATCATAGAACCGAAAGACATGATTTAATAAAAATGGCCACCCCACCTCCTCTTGCATTTCTGTCTATTTAAAAAAAATTATATTCATTTAAAGAAACCACAGAATCACTGATATTTTTCTTTAGCCAAGTTTTAGTCAGCACCGATATATCAGGGTCCGTTTGAGAAACCGGAATCTTGAGATAATCCAATTTCTGATATTGAAATATTCCGAATATTATAAGAATATTCAGATATTGGACCCAGACCTTTTCTATTTTTAAAAGAATGTGGATTAAATAAGGAGGCTGAGTAAGACTCAGATTTCTGCAATAAGGGGGAAGTGGTATGGGACTGTAGGGGAACCGCAATTAGATTTGAAGTAGCTACAGTAGGCTTTGAATGTTGTATATAAGGTCTAGCAATGGACCTAGCAGGAATGGTTGTATGTGTTTATAGTGGAAGGCATACCAGTCCTGTTCAGTAGGGCTGAGTGGGCTGCGGGAGTAGGGGAAGGGGTATGCGGTGACTGAATAGTGTATGCACGTGTGAGAGCGACCGTCAGGTGGTGAATGCAATAGTGCCCCCTCAAGGGAGAACCCCAACACTTCCAAAATTACCTTTCAAATCTACTCTGTTAAAATCAATCCTTAAGGACTACCTTTCTTGTTTATTTCATTCCATACGGGCAAGAAAACAAAGTCTGTAACATACATCGGCACCAAGGCAATATTTCAAGATGGTAAAAGAAAATGCCCATTCGCAATCCTGTTTCCACACTTAAAAGGCTTAAAAGGTACACACAGTCACCTGTAGGTTTGTGTCGAAAATTCAAGAAGCATGTATTATTTTGTGCAAACATTAATATTCATAACATTACTGCCCCCTGATGTTCCCTGCATTTAAATTTGAATTCTCAAAGCAAGGAAAAATAAACGCATTGCTATTGATGTCAACACCCACATCAACAGAACCCCTGCTAAACACAGATAAGCAACTTGCAAGTCAAAAACATGGATTGTTATTTTGTAAAACACCTTAAAGAACTTTTACAATCGCCGACCAAGTGGTACAGTGGTACAGCCATGAAAGAAGATCTACGAAAGGGGACCAGTGTGAGTTTTAATCGGTGCTTTTAATGTTTAGTGTGCCTGCAACGGCACTCCGTGTCCTTTCCTGAACAACAACATGCATGGTGAACACATCAGTGTTTGAATCTCTGTGTCCTGATTAGTCTGTGCCTGCTCTTAAAATTTCCTAATATCGTAATTTCGCAATCAGGAGGCACTGCTGTTCATCCAGAGGGATCTGTGTGTGTGCGTCTGTGTGTGTATGTCTGTGTGTGTGTGTGTGTGTGTGTGTGTGTGTGTGTGTGTGTCTGTGTGTGTGTGTGTGGGTGTGCGCTTCTGCCTCATCTGTTGACTTTGAAAGGTTTCTATCTAGGTTTATACCAAAGCAGAAACCAGATGGTGTCTTGATGTGGTAACAGATGTTCACCTGCACTTATTGTTATCTTCCATGCTGAAGATACAATAAGTGCAATGAATGATTAAATGTTGTCTTTATATTTTTTCACCTAAACGTTGATCTTCTTTTACTTTCTACCTGTTTAAGCCGTGACCAAAGTCGCCCACCATCTCATTTTCAGACGCTGCTGGAGGACGCAGACCGCTGCAGACGCAAGATGCAAACAGCCTCCAGCCTCATCAGTGGCCTGGCCGGAGAGAAGGCAAGGTGGACTGAGCAGAGCAAAGAGTTTGCCGCCCAGACCAAACGCCTCGTCGGTGGGTCCTTCCAAAACTTGTCAATCTATTGAGCAAAAGGAGACGCTCAAATATTACCCAGTAGTTGCCTATTTAATAATAAATAATAATAATAATAATAATAATAATAATAACTTAAATTTGTATTGCGCCTTTCAAAGAACCCAAGGTCGCTTTACAGGAGAGGGGCAAGGGGGGTGGTAAATTAAGAGAGAGAGGAACAAAAACAAAACAAAGGAATATCTAAACTTACTAACTAATGGGGAAAGGCCATGGTGAAAAGGTGGGTCTTGAGGGTTGTTTTGAGGCGTTACGGATTATGGGAGGGAGAGAGAGCCAGAGGGTGGGGGCTGCCACGCTGAAAGCTCTGTCCCTGAAAGATCAAAATCTGGTATGGGGGATGGACAGCAGACCCATGTTTGAGGACCGCAAGTTCCCGGATGGAGTGTGCTGGTAGAGGAAGTCGGACAGGTATTGGGGTGCGAGTGCGTGAAGGGATTTGTATGTGAGGAGGAGGAGTTTGTAGGAGATGCGGAACTTGACAGGGAGCCAGTGGAGGAGAGAGAACCCTGGCAGCTGAGTTCTGCACATACTGGAGCCTGTCCAGGGCTTAGTTGGAAACCCCGTACAGCACTCCGTTACAGTAGTCCAACCCGGAGATGATGAAAGCGTGAATGAGGATTTCAGCCACGGAGTCTGAGAGTGAGGGATGGAGACGGGTGATGTTTTTGAGGTGATAGGAGGCGGACTTGGTGATGGATCTGATGTGTGACTGAAAGGAGAGGGTAGAGTCCAGGATAACACCCAGGTTGTGGACCTCGGGAGATGTTTTGATGGAACAGCCGCCGAGGAGGAGGAGGAGATCTCCAACCTTCCGGAGCAGTGGCTTTGGGGCCACAACCATGAGCTATGACTTTTTGCTGTTGAGTTGGAGTGGGTTAGTTGTCATCCAGGTTTTTATGGCATGAAGGCAGTTGAACAGAGACTGTTGGGGGAGCAGAGTCCATGGTGAGGTGCTGAGATAAAGCTGTGTGTCATCAGCGTAGCAGTGGAAGTTAAGACCATGATGAATGATCTGGCCAAGGGGGAGCAGGTAGATGGTGAAGAGTGATAGTCTATGGATGAGGTCCTTTAATTTTCATATGTATCCATGTAGTATTGTTTTAGCGTCAAAAAGTCAGATTCTTCTGAGTCTTATTTATGATGAAAAAGAAAGAATCCCTTGTCATGACATGAATACTTTGTATGGATAATAATGTCAGTGAATTGACCATTGAAATACACAGATCAGCCTCAACATTAAAACCACAGGTGAAGTTAAAACCATGGATTTTCTTGTTACAATTGCATTGGTCAATGGGTGGGATATATTTGGCAGAATGTGAACAGTCAGTTCTTGAAGTTGATGTGTAAGAAGCAGGAAAAATGGGCAAGCGTAAGGATCTGAGTGACTTTGACAAGGGCTAAATTGTAATAGTTAGATGGTATGCAGTGGTTAGTACCTACCAAAGGTGGTCCAAGAAAGAGCAACCGGTGAACCGGCGACAGGGTCATGGGCGCCCATAGGCACAAAGTTAATGCTGCTATGATAGAAAGGTGTCAGAACACACAGTGCATCACAGCTTGCTGTGTATGGGGCTGCATAGCTGCAGACCGGTCAGAGTGGCCATGCTGACCCCTGTCCACCGCTGATACGCCTACAATGGGCATATGAGCGTCACAACTCGACCATGGAGCAATGGAAGAAGGTGGCCTGTTCTGATAAATCATGTTTTCTCCTACATCATGTGGATGGTTAGGGTCTGATCTGATCAAGCATCTGTGGGATGTGCTGGAACAACAAGACCAATCCATGGGGCCCCACCACAGGACACCTTCAGAGGTCTTGCGGAGCCCATGACTCGACGGGTCAGAGCTTTTCTGTGGCGGAACGAGTGGGAGCCACACAATATTAGTGGTGATCTTAATGTTGTGGCTGTTCGGTGTATATAGATCATTAATTTAATACCATTAGAGAAACCAAGCGGTTTTCCAAGATTCCATTGATTCAAACTGTGTATGCTTCCCGCTTCCCAATCAAAGGCGACATCCTCCTGGCCACGGCGATCCTCTCCTATTCCGGACCCTTCAACCAGGAGTTCAGGAACCTCCTGCTCACTGACTGGCAGCGGGAGCTGAAGCTTAGACGCATCCCGTTCGGCGACAACCTCAACCTGACCGAGCTGCTGATCGATGCGCCCACCGTCAGCGAGTGGAACCTTCAGGTCAGAGACTCGATTAGTCATATTTCTGCTGCCTTGACAATATCGTTAAAATGCAATTCCAAAGGTTCTGCTGCTGAATTACCTGAATTACCTCCTAGGGATTAATAAAGTGATATCTTACCTAGGCCATAATTTGACAAATCTGGTGTTAAATATTTCCTCCTCTGCGCAGGGTCTCCCCAATGATGACCTGTCCATTCAGAATGGCATCATCGTCACAAAAGCGGCACGTTTCCCCCTCCTCATCGACCCCCAGACTCAAGGCAAGATCTGGATCAAGAACAAAGAGTCCAGGAACGAGCTCCAGGTTTGTGTAGCCATCGCATCGTTAGTTGCCAATATTATAATGTTCAAGGACCTAAATTGTTGTTGCTAGGTGAGCGAAAGTGCACATCATGTACATTCAATGCTGCAAATTCGACGATCATTGTGTGTGTGTGTGTGTGTGTGTGTGTACCTTTCTCTCGTACCATATATTTTCCGTCCTCCATCTGCATTGTGAGCCACGGTGTATAAACTGAAACTCTATCCAAATGGTCTCTGAAACTGGCCAAGAATGATGTCACTGTAATTTCATCCGTATTTCTATGGCTTCTGTATCTCAATGTCACTGCTTAATATGCATGGTTTCTTTAGCATTGGACAAATAAATCTCTCACTCGCTCAACCCAATGTCTGCTTTTATGACACCACATTTGGATGCCGTAAAAAAAAAAAAATCCCATTCACTCGCTGCCATTTCCATCCTTATTGCCTCATGGTTTATGTGAGTATTATTCCTAGATTCTAAAAAAGCCCCCCCCCCCCCGAAATGTTTTCTATTGTCCAGAAATCCGTCCTATTGTTCAGCAATTTGAACGAGGATTGCAGAACTCTGCAATTGTTTAAAGACTCACCCGCCAAGGTCACTGGCTCTGTCGGGGGCAATCTCTTGCTGAGTAGATTTTGCAATGTTATTAAGATTATTATTTTTTTCAGTCAGCATATCAACACCACCAAAAGTCTTTCACGCCAACATGTTGAAGTATTAATAGATCTACCAGCGACAGACCCAGTCAGGGAAGAGGCTCATCTCTCATCGCAGAGACATAACATTGACAGAATAAGTTCTGACTGCGTTATAAGCAAGTGAGTTGCTCACCAATCAGCATTTAG
>NC_137195.1:26773620-26906120 GCF_960531495.2 Zeus faber | reverse complement strand
CTATGTCACTCGCTGCTGCAACACACCGACAATTAAAAAGTAAAAAATTGTAAGCTCTTGTTAAGACATTATCAGAGAAAGTGACCATCAAATGATACTGTGCCTCCAACTACAGCTACATATCAAGAGTCCACCCAGTCCAGTCCACATGGCAGAAGAATAGTCATTTCTTTTACAAAATAAACATGAGTCTCAAATAAAGCCAAAATACCCAGATCTCCGGTCACAACACTACAGTATGTAATGAAACTTACAGTAAGCTTTACAGGAATAAGCAAACTGCGTTGTATGCCGCAGAAAAAGGCTGTCGCTCCCCTCCTCTGGCAGCCACTTATAGGTGTCCTCATTTTTATTAGCCCCAGCAGGTTCATTTCACCTGGGCTCACGAGAGAGAGAGGGCGATGGAAATTGTATGTCAATTTTATCACATTATCAAGATTAATCAGTATACATTAAAATCTGTTTATTAACTTGAAATCTCGTTCGAAAGAAACCAGCTGAAGCTTGTTACATTGAATTTTATGGTATATAAGGTATTGTATGCATCACAATATTCCATCCGGTCTTAATAGTTCAAGTTCAAGTTCAAGTTCAAGTAGCAATGATATCAATACCACTGAAATTCACAATAAACAATTATAATTAATTTTTGTCCCACTGGAGACCAATTGAAACAAACTTGTGGTTCCCCGAAAATAAATTGTGATCCCAAATCATTGGCCACTGACTCCTCCATGTACGAATTGCGTTATATGTCATGATATTGTTGAACAATGCTCGACTGAGCCGGTCCATTTTTTGCAGCTCAGGCAGGTGTCAGTGAATGCAAGGAAATGTAGCGGCGTCATGTGCACAGGGCAAAAATAGAAGCACAAGTCACAGGTCAAACTGTTGTACATTACCGCCTCAGGCTTCGGCCGATAATACGGGGGGATGGTCCCTAAGATAAAAGCTTTGTCTGCAAATGGAAGAGCTGAGTAGGTTAGACATTAAGACATAGAACCTGGTGGAGTAGTCAGAAGGCTGCTAGATAGATAGATCTGTGGATGTATGGATGGATGGATGGATAGAAAGATGGATGTGTATAATAAGCCTAATTTAGTACGATTACAGTAAATGCTAAAATTTCATGGTTAAAAGTGTGAATTTATGACTTAATTTTTAATTGACAGATTAGATGTACAGGGACTACAGGTCATTATAAATCCTGAAAATGCACAGAAGGCATCAAATCGACTCTTTTTGAGACATTTATCGGATTTATAATTAATGTCTTTATTGGCAACTTTTCAACATTAAATGCTTGACTGAATTTGTCACAGGTTCTTAATTCATCAATTCATTAATTTATTACTTTTAAATGATTATGTGACCAAACTTTCAAATGGGGATAGCACTACATCATTAAAATATATTTTTTACACTGCAGTATGCAGATGCTCCCAAATCACATTCTACCCTTTTATCACATCTCGGCTAATTAAAGTATTTTGTAATTTTCACACTTTCTAATGGGGACACCTGTGCACTAATGAAAAATACGGCAGTCAGCTCTGTAAGCAGCCTTGGAGGCCATTTAATCACTGGCCAACCTCTGACAAGCTCCTGCTACTATGAGGCTCATTTGGTCTCACCAAAGCAAGAAGGGGTCTGACAATATAATTGAAACTTTTGTTATCGCCATGTGAACAGAGGAAATGGATATCACTACATAGGTGCACACACATACAGATTCCATCGGAGGTGTCAGGGATTTTGATGTGTTGATGGCGGTTACAGAAGGGGGTACAATAGGTGAGGCCCACATGGCGATGAAGCCTTCATTTTTCTGCTTATAAATAAGCTATTTTTTCGCCCCATACTCCCAGATTCGTTCATTTTATCTGCACTTATTTTACGCTATGTATGACCCGATGTGGCCCCTCCCCCTTGCACCGTTTGGTGGAGCCACATGTTGTGTCAAGGACAATAGAATTGAATTGATTTTAGTCACCTTGCTTTGTTTGCTTCAAGCATGGAAATATAATCGCTTGAGTTTCTTGTGCGCAGTGGCGACAGAAGTACATCAACAAAGTTTCCAACTACACTATTGTTGCTGTGTGCCAGGTGCCCGCTCGGACCTGATGGCGTCGTATCAGTTTCTAAGATGAACTTCAATGTAAATCTGCTGTCATTTTTTGTGGGCAAACAAGCACGACTTTTCACTTCAGTTCTATTTGGTCTGTAAGTTCACATTGAAGCCATAGAAGCACGACTGTATTAGTGTCTTCCAAACACGGATGAGCCGACAGTAACAAAACAAGGTTCTCCTCCCACATTGAGAGATATATTTTGCATGAGGCGGATTCACCTGTATTATTCATAATGATATATATATATATAATAATATACACATTTATAGATGTGCACAATATGATGGACAGAACCGTACTGCTTTGTCAATTGATTTTCCAGCTTTTATACATAAACAGCCATTTCTCTCTCCTTTCTAAACTGACAATCATATAAAAGGCAGCCTCAAAAAAATGGACAATAATTTTTTTTTTATAATGAAAAAAAATGGACAAAGCAACAAAACAAACTGATATTCATTTGGGCTGCATGCATTCCACAATCGTTGTCCAGGAATATGGAATGTCCCACAAAGCCACACCATTTTGATACCAATTACTAGTGAAATGCTGCAGTGTGCATGTCACCTATGTTACCTCAGTGATGAAACAAGATTCTTTCTCTTGCTCTGCACGAGTGTTGATTAATTCACACTTCCTTCTATTGCCAGGGCGAGCCAATGAAACACCCTGTCTTGTTTTCCAGTGAGGGCTTGGGGTGCAGCAGTCTGGCGAAGCAACCATTATAATTTCCAGTGGTGGTTGCCAGCCCAGACTGACCCGAGGTTGCATGATAATAAACAGGGAAAGGGTTGTTAAGTCTTAGAGTTCATTTGTAAAACTCTGGAGGAAAACATGACATAAAAACATTAAAACATTGAAAGAACACAAGTTTGAGTGCATTTATTGTCTAATCAAACTGCAATTTGGTTATTCTTAAACAAATTGCAGTAGTGGTGGGCAATATGGCAAGAATATTATATCACAGTTTTTTTTAGGGAGGATCTCATTCCACGTCTTATCATGACTTTTTTTTCATGTTGGTTTTTAAGACGTTTTTGTAAGTAACAGCATAATGCAGCCAAACTAATTTCCCTATTTAAAAAAATACAGCCCTACAAGGTAGAAAAAGCTAAAAGAAAAAATAAACTGTCTACTGTTACGCTATTATTGGTTTATTTGTGTGTCTCTAAGGAAGACACTTAATTTGATAGCTTCTTTGTCACTATCAAAATCTATAAATATATTTTGTGGGAATATTTCACCTTATTTCACATTGTAGTTACTCGTAAATCCCTTGTTTACCTATTTTGGATGCATTTTAAATTTGATAAAAAAAATTAAAATAAAGCTTGAGCTGTGAGCTCCACCTTAAATGTGCAGTGTGCAGCCTTACTTAATGTTATTACCAAAGTGAGACCTTTTTGTATTAAACAAATACATTAAAGGATCATTGTATTATTCTGTCTTGCATTAATTTACAAAAAAAATAAAAAATAAATCGGCTCTCAGACAGGAGCCGGCTCCCAGCGTGACAGAGCGGACATACCACTAATATTTTCTACGCTGCATCCCCCCATGTACTCTCCGTGCATACATTTCTGTCTTTATTTCTGCAACCACTCTGCCGGATCATCAACGTTCCGGCACCTCCTGACTTACAAATCACAGACTAGAAAATAGTGTGATTTAAGATTTTGGTGAGAAAACAACTTAGAATGCTTTTTTGAGCCATAGAACTGCAACTGATAGAATGTCCTTGTTCATAATCTAATATCGTCATCTCGCCCACCCCTACAATGAACATAACACACATAATAAAAAATTCCAAAGAAAGTCATTTTGCTTGACTGGGTGAATAAAGAATGGATAGATTTTTCTTGCACTTACATTTAAGATACATGAATATCTTAAGTGTCTGAAGTGGAATTTTCTGATATTACAGGTACCCTGAAAAGCATTGTTTAAAACCAGGCAGATACGAGCATGAGCCATCATTCTGTCTCCGAACAAGAGATGAAACACTCACCTTTGTTTTCTCCTTTTTTCTTTGTGATCCTACAGGAGCTTGAGAAAGAGAGGACGGACCTTCTGGAAGACGTGACATGTAACAAGAGGAAGATGAAGGAACTGGAGGACAACCTCCTGTACCGTCTGACCAGCACGCAGGCAAGGAACCTCAAAGACTGTCAAGGGCATCAATACCTTGCGATGTGAATTGATTGTGTGTATCCTTTTGGGATTTTTACTTTGTGTTCCAAAAGGATTTACTCTACTGAAGCAACACGGGTGTTCACGCAACGTCGAGCAAAACCATGCCTCTCTCTTCAAACCGTTTTCTCAAATGTTCTCAATTGTTGGGAAAATAACCTCAATATGAATAGATAACACACTTAATTAAGAAAAGATAACACTTAATTATTTTCCAAGGAAAGGGCTCATTGGTAGGTGATAATTGATTTGGAGGGTGAAATTCAGAATATAGTTGCAGTTGCAAAGTGTCTCATTTATTTGAATTCAAATTTATACATAGTGCTGAGAAAGAACCACAAAATGATGCAGTAATTACGTTGTCCTTTCCTGGAATCCTTCAAAGGAATTAAAAGCTGTAGATATTTACATGCTATCTTCTACAGATTCCGTGCTATATATTCATTCCTTTAGAGAAAAGGTGTCGAGGTGTTTTATTTAGTTCAATAAGGAAACGGAGCGACACGGCGGAGCGCAAATCATGGGTGCCCATGATTTGCGCTGCGCTGTGCGCATCGCGGGCACACCAAGGACACGTTCTTCATCAATATCCATATGTCGACCAGACAAACCGCTACCTTGATGCTCAATCACCTAAAAAAACATGGCCCGGGTTCTGTGTCGGCTTCTGCGCTCGTGCCTGCACCCGGGGTTTGGTTGTATGTGTGCACCCCTGGGGTGCAGGGTCTCCTTGTGCTCCCTGAGTCTGGGTCATGCTCCTCGGGGCTGGGCGTGGGGGTTGCTCCACGGCCCTCTGGCTTCTCTGGGGGCCAGAGGGCCCTGTGGTCACAAGGCAGGGTACTCAGGGCTTTCCTGCGGCCGTAGGGGGTCTACGGGGCTGCGGAGTTCGGGGGGGCTTCGGGGCCCCTTCCACTGCTTGGAGGCACCGCGACATATTACTGACCTTCTACACCAGTACCAATGGGGATAAGTCATGTACACTCACCAGTGGAAATTTCACACACACACACACACACACACACACACACACACACACACACACACACACACACACACACACACACACACACACACACACACACACACACACACACACACACACACACAGAACACACACACACACACACACACCATACCTGCTTCAAGTGCACCCCAGCACCCTCTTGGTTGCATCCCTCTCCTTTCCTCCCTCATTTGCTGCCATAACTATGACAGTAAGAGGCCACTTGATCATTTGTAGTTACAGTTTTCCTGGACCTAATTCACTTTTTCAATACATTTTGTCATCTAATGTTCATGTTTTTGTGTAAATGTTGTTTGTTTCTATGTTTATTTGTCTCACCGTGGTGATTCTCCCCCTCTTTCAGTAGTGAACAGTTGTTTATAGATCCAAACATGATGAATAGTTCTCCAAAGGGGGGGGTTGGTGTTGGCTCACCATAACCAGAAACTGTGCTCTTAATGATTTAAGAATTAATAAAGAGTTGCATTGCAGGTTAAAAACTTGAACTCCACTTGCAGACTAACTCTGTCCTGAATGCAATGACATACAAATACTCCGTGTTGTATGTCCAGCATGCTGACAGCACAGGTTAAAAAAATAAATAAATAAAATTTAAAAAAGCGTCAGCTTCCCATTTTTGGAAAGGGGATTTAAGATCTTTAAGGTCTCAATTGTAAGTAAATAAGGCGTTATTGATATAGCACATTGTAACTATAAGTGCTTCACAAACAGACAAAAAGAAACGCAACGGAAGATTCATTAAAACAGAGTGGGCAAATGACCAAAGGTAACACTTTGTATTGTATATTGTATATCCTGTTAGTTTATAACTAATCCTCCTCCAAAATGTAATATCCATGTCCAGGGGTCACTGGTGGATGACGAGAGTCTCATCATCGTCCTTAGCAACACCAAGCGCACCGCTGAAGAGGTTACTCAGAAACTGCAGATTGCCGCCGAGACCGAAGTACAGATCAATGCAGCCAGAGAGGAGTACCGACCAGGTGGGTCTGCATGGCTCATAACACAACAGCTGATTAAATGAAGCTTGTAGTTCAACAATTAACAACACTAGTGAATAGTTAAAACCCTTTATTTCTGATATTACTTGTGCTATTACGACTGCTACTGCAGCCCATTTTCATGTTGGCTTTTCGAGAAGCACTTGTCAGTTTTTATTTAAGGACGCTTTAGGGAGGCAGATGCTTGCCAAAAAAGTAGTTGTTGAGCCCTGGACCTTTGGTTGGAGGAGTGTGCCAACAAAAAGCAATGACTTAGTGATAAATGTGTTTTGATCTAACAGACCTGGGAAGGGCAGGTATGAGTCTTTAGTGCTTATAGTGACATTGAAATTGTCTGCCATGGATTTATTAATTAGTTTCCCCCCAGGCTTACAGTTCGCTTCAATGTTATTTTATTGGAGGAGGAGGATTTCACCGGCCAGATTGGATCGTTCCCTAAAAAGGCACTAAGGCACCTAAAGCAGTGGCAATGGCCTACAGATCAGGGACCTTCCACACATACCAAAACATTCTCTAACACAAACTCTCTAACTAATTTACCCACCTTAAAAGCACTTCAGTGGAAAGATCTTTTGGATCAAGAGTCAAGACTGAAGTTAATCTGTTGGCAAATTCCTGGAGTTGTGTGGGAATGACTCCATCATTTTTCCATTGCTTATTCATTGTGTGTGCATTCATTCGTGTGTTCACAGTGGCTACGCGAGGTAGCATCCTGTACTTCCTCATCACAGAGATGAGCATGGTGAACGTCATGTACCAAACCTCCCTGAGACAGTTCCTGGGTCTGTTTGACCTTTCCTTGGCCAGGTGAGAGCACTGTCCATTACTCTGAAGATAATGCTACGGCTGGCTGGGGGTCAATTTGAGAAAAGCCTTTACCAACATTTAAACATCTGGGACACTATATCCGATATCCAGCGCTCCAGTGCGTTGGTTAAAAGCATGTTTTGCAACTGTAAGCCTCTTGATCAACACAGTGATTATACTTACAGTGTACGTGTTTTTTGGCGTCTGGGGTAAAAAATTGGGCAAAACACTGAATTTTACACATGTAGCGAATAAAGTGGAACCCTAATGTGGACCTGGAAGTAGCTAGACTGCCTTGGGCTGAACATATTTAAATATTTGAATGACTCTATATACTGTTATATATACTCATAGAGTGGGACACTCTTTTACCCCGTCCCGCTATTGATTTTCCAGATCCCCATTATTCTGCGTCAAAGTACCAAACTAATGACTCCGATAATGGCCGTGCTACAGATGGCTGGAGGGGGCGATGTGGTTTATCTGCCATTACCTTCCATCTCGCACCAGAGAGGCCCATTCCCTGCAATCCCTACACAATGTTTACAAGTCAATAAACCCAGGAATCACACATTCCCTGCCCGTTAGGTGAGGCTGATCCTGAGCAGCTGTTAGATTCCAGAGGTGACGCTACCTCATCGCGGAGGGAACTCTGCGGGGTCAACAAGCCTCCCGATCACCTAAACCTAGACTTCTGCTCCCCCCTGCATCCCGCTCACAGGTCCTCCAAGAGTCCCATCACTGGCAAACGCATCGGCAACATCATCGAGTTCATGACCTTCGAGGTGTACCGGTGCGCGGCGCGCGGCCTCTACGAGGAGCACAAGTTCCTGTTCACCCTGCTGCTGACCCTGAAGGTCGACATGCAGAGCGGCAAGGTCAAACACGAGGAGTTTCTGACACTCATCAAAGGTCAGGCATCAGCCCCTCTGTTCTCTCACTGTAGCTCTCCTGGAATTTAAATTTCAAAAAACAATGCCTAATGATTTATTAACTCTTTATCGCCCAGAGTCAGTTATGGCCTCACTGATATTGGCAAATTTTGAAGGTAGAAACCATTGAAATCGGTGGGAATTGAATATGATTTATTCAAGACATTAAATCTCATCTAAAAGTTGATAGGCTGTAAAAAATAGAAATATATTTACATACATGTTAAATCAATGTCTGAAAGCGTTAAAATGGCTTTCCGCTTTTCTGCTTCAGGCTACCTGCATGCATTATTTAATTTGGAGGGGAGACAGATTATTGCTCTAAAGCTCCTTCACTCGTCTCAAGGTTCAAGCACATTGGTCGCAGCTCGCTGAAGCGTGGCGGCGGAGCTCTCCTCACAGCCAGGAGGAAAGGCAGCCATTGCAATTGGCGAGGCAGGCTCACACTGAGGCTGCTGCTCGTATGCAGCTTTGCCATCTGTTAGATCTGACTGGGTGCTGCTTGCTGCAAGAAAGAGGGTGTGATGTGGAGGGTTACATAACAACTGTTACTTATAGTCTTTAGATTATGTATATTCTATAGACAATATAGTGAAACCCATGGCCCGGTTGTTGGAATAACAGCCTCTAAGATGATGAAATGTGCTGCAAAAACAAGCAGTTGAAAGTCAGAATCCCTAAGTGTCTGGGAGCACCATTCTTGTATTAAAGTACGTCAGGCAAAGAAAGGGCTAAAACTAGAATAATGCTCTCACAAGGTGGAGAGCATCGGTAATGACACGTGGTATTCAAGATTCAAGAACTTTACTCCAACTTGAGATCTTTGTTTCCCTGTGATATTTAACAGAACAGAATATGGTTGGAAACAGGAACCTGTTTTTTACCATAGTGACAAGTTATATATTAAGTTGTGTATTTCTGACCTTTAGAAGGAAACCACTGATAAAGGAGCAAATGGGCAAGTCCCCATATAATACACAAAAAGAACATAACATTTGAAACTGCATTAGATAATTCCTAGGTTTGCGTGAAAGTAATTAATTCAGGCCTTAACAAATGGCACAGACGAGGTGATGGTTCGTCATTGAGCTGCTACGCTGGCAGATCCAGCATACTGTCGATTGAGCATCGAAATAGACCGGACTTGACCTTGACCCATTGTTTTGGCAGTTCCTAAAATTATATAAGTCAGGATATGAAGTTGTTTTATTTATTTATTTTTGTTTTTTTTCTTTCTATCCACAAATGAATATATGAAAAAACAAAAGTTATACTGTTTGGAACGACGGTGTCTATGCGTGTGCGTGTGTGTGTGTGGTGTGCGTGTGTTTGATACTCATTCAGGGGGGGCGTCTCTGGACCTAAAGGCGTGCTCTCAGAAACCGGCCAAATGGATCCTGGACATGACCTGGCTCAACCTGGTGGAGCTCAGCAAACTGTGGCAGTTCTCTGATATAATGGAGCAGGTAAAGAAGATGAGGGGAAAGATGTGTGACACACTCACATACACACATAGATATTTGCAGATATGATTTGCAAATCTAGAAGTTACAGTAAACTCATGAGTTAAAGTAATATTTGTCACAATAATGGCTTTCATACAGCCAATTTTCAAAGCTTTCGTGGGCCTGTTGCCCAGTGAATACTTTTTCCTGGATAAATTATGGAATGTCACTTATCACCGGGACTGGTCGAAACACAGAGAGAATCTAATTTGAAGAAAACAGCAAAACGGTTCCGACTCGTGGCCTGAGGTGCTTCCAGTGTCTGATAAAATCATACGCATAACCGTTTCCCGTGACAATCCAATAATACCTTTCCAAAGCCTTTTATTAAAAGACAGACAACACACAAGCCATGTGCACACTGCACACACAATACACACACAGATAAATTATAGTGCACAAACGGATGAATTGAGTGACATTGTGACAGATGTATGATTTCCTGAGCCGGGCTTTTTTCCGCCAGAGGATCGTTCATTTAATAATGACACACACACACGCACGCGCACACACACACACACACTGGCTGTCTCCGTCTCCTCTTGAGGTATTTTTCACAGCCCTTTCCCCCACAAAGTATGTCAATATTGGCCTCATCAGATCTCGCTGCACGCAAGCACGCGCACAAACAGCATCCAGGGTGTTTCGCAGGCTGGTGGCTCCCAGGGAGGGACTAGCTGCTCGCTCTTCTGTGAAATGAGCTCACTTTTGGAGAAACTTTCAATGGATTACTTTTTGCTGAACTTGTGTGTGTGTGTGTGGGGGTGTGTGTGTGTGTGTGCGTGTGTGTGTGTGTGTGTGTGTGTGTGTGTATGGGGGTCTGTCTCAGCCACGGCTGTGTAAAGGATGAGGGAGAGGTGGATTAACAGTTCTTTGTTTAATTAAATTAATCTTTGTTGGAAAAACCACAGGAGGACAGGACGGCACGTCAGAGAGAGAGAGGTGGGGAGGGGGAGAGCGAGAGAGAGAGAGAGACATCTGAACACTTTCTGCCCTTGGGTTCACACCGTTGCGTATCCCAGACTGACAAGGTGGCGGGCAGGAAAACACAAACGTTGTGAAGTTAGGGCAGCTCAGAGAGGCATGAAGGCACATGTCAGAATGCAAATCACACATTGATGTCACGTCTACCTCTCTCTCTCTCTCACACACACACACACACACACACACACACACACACACATTTAGACAGCCCTGTCTGTTGGGACTGCACTAAAAGAGAGACGGAGCATCCGTATATTGTCATGGCAAACGACGGCAGAAGAAATGCCCCCCAAAATAATCGTTATTTTTAAAGCGTGTTTTGTCGTGCTTTAAATTGAAGCTCAGTGAAGCACGCAGGAATGGCTTTATCATACTGCTGAATAATGGATGCTACTTAATACATTGGTTAATGGTTCAAACGCACACACAGCTCACCAGTGGCTTCCTGCTCCGTATGGCATTAAATGATACGTACGACTGCCAGTTAATGCTTTTAATCTACATGGGGACAAGTTAATGTGTGAACTCTCTGTTAATGTGATTTAAGAGTAAATGGGTAAGTCCCCATATAATACACAAAAAGAACATAACATTTGAAACCGCATTAGTTAATTCCGAGGTTTGCGTGAAAGTAATTAATTCAGGCCTTAGCAAATGGCACAGACGAGGTGATGCTTCGCCATTGAGTTGCTACGCTGGCAGATTGAGCATACTGTCGATCATCGAGCATCGAAATAGACCGGACTTGACCTTGACCCATTGTTTTGGCAGTTCCTAATATTATATACAGTAAGTCAGGATATGAAGTTGTTTTATTTATTTATTTTTGTTATTTTGCTTTCTATCCACAAATGATTCAATGAAAAAACAAAAGTAATACTGTTTGGAATGACGGTGTCAATGCGTGTTTGTGTGTGTGTGTGTGTGTGCGTGCGTGCGTGCGTGCGTGCACACATGTCCCCTCCCATCTCCCAGATAAGCCGTAATGAGAAGCAGTGGAAGGCGTGGTTCGATAAGGAGGCCCCCGAGGAAGAGGTAATCCCCAACTCCTACCACCAGGCCCTGGACTGCTTCAGACGACTGCTCCTCATTCGCTCCTGGTGCCCCGACCGCACCATCGCCCAGGTATGGGCATGTCTATGTGTGTGCATGTGCACAGCCCTGGGACCCGAGAGCAACCTATTCACAGATAAAAACCAAACATTTGTCTGCAGATTAACCGGGAGCGCTATTTGGTGAAAAGCTGGTCAGGGGAGGAAAATAGATGCAAGCTTATCATGAATGTAGCGGTGTGTATTGATGAGCATGTATCTGCGTCGCACTCTGAAGTAGGTGTCGAATTTGCTGGACCCCTTAGCTTTTGATATCTCTCTCTCTGCTATCGGATTTTGCTTATTGATCAAGACCTGTTTTAAATACAAAGAACAAACACTGTGCATCTGTGTGTGTATGACTGTGGGGGGAGGGGGGAGAGGAGAATGGGGTTCATGTTCATTGGTGGGTTTTTATAATGTGCGTAAGTTCATCTGATTGGAGGGTGTCCGGGATAGTGTAGAAGGATAGGAGAGAGGGAAGTGAGGGCAGCGCTGGGTGTGAGTGGTAGGAGAGAGAATGTCTGAAGAGAATTCTGTAATAAAAAGGGACACAGCCATCCCAGGTCATTATTTTCCGACTGTACACTTCAACCCCGAGGTAGTTGTAAGCCTCGCGGCAAGCTATAACACCGGCTTTGACTTTACATGGAGGTTCCGTGTGCGCCTCCTTCACTGTGTGTCTGTCTGGTCGACCCTGCAACGCATTACAGTAGAATCAAACTGTGGGTTAAAAAATATTGAAATCGCTGTTGTTTCCAAAGGTCCCTTCTCTCTCTATGACAACATTGATGTGTCTGGGAGGCTACACCACGACGTAGCTACGAGCTGGTGAAAAACCACGCTCTGTGCCAACGTGCCTGGTGTAGTTTTACCGTAAATGTCTTTTGTTGTCGTTGACTGGTTTTAGATTATGCGGGTGTTGTGAAATAGCTCGCCATTATCTCTTCTCTCTCTCTTTTTTACCTCTCTACCTTCCTTCCTCCCGCCACCTCCTTTTCTCCTTCTCTTTCCCTGACGTTGAAAACACTCCTTCTCCCACAGGCCCGTAAGTACATCATGGACGCCGTGGGAGAGAGGTACACCGAGGGGGCGGTGCTGGACCTGGAGAGGACGTGGGAGGAGTCTGACCCCCGCACGCCTCTCATCTGCTTCCTGTCCATGGGCTCGGACCCGACCGACTCGATCACAGCACTCGGCAAGAGGCTGAAGATCGAGACCCGCTATGTCTCCATGGGACAGGGCCAGGAGGTCCACGCCCGCAAGCTGCTGCAGCAAACCATGGCGAACGTGAGTCATGTCTAAGAAACTGTTTCGGTTACTGTTCAGTGTTTAGATGTTTGCAGGGAGATATCGGCGAATCTATTCTCATGAGAATCAGGGAATTTGGCAGTACATACAATACAGTACAGTGGTACCTCGACTTACGACTGCATCTACTTACGACTAATCCAAGATACGAGGAGCCATAGTTGCAAAAATTTGTATCGACCTGCGACCGACTGCTCCAAGACACGACCATGGAAATTTGCAGTTGGTGCGTCGGCGGCCAGTCAGCAGTCAGTTAGCAGTCAGTCAGCAGTCAGTCAGCAGTCAGTTAGCAGTCAGTTAGCAGTCAGTCAGTCAGCAGTCAGTTAGCAGTCAGTCAGCAGTCAGTCAGCAGTCAGTCAGCAGTCAGTCAGTCAGCAGTCAGTCAGCAGTCAGTCAGTGGGCGACCTACATCGTGTGTGCATGTAGTTAGTGGCTTATCGATATTTTTTTCATATTTACTGTGTTTGTGCTGTGTATTTTGTTTATTTTCACCCTTCATGATTTCATAATTAATATGGGAGAAATCGCTTCAACATACGACTGTTTTACTATACGACCGTTCTTATAGAACGAATTACAGTCGTAAGTCGAGATACCACTGTATAGGGTTATGTATTTCATTACGTTGAAGTTCATAGTCAAACGTATTTCAGCCTGAACTTGTTGTTTTGATCGAACTCTTCCCAGAACTCATTTCACTCACTCCAGGCCACATCTTATCAAAATATGTCCCATGTCCTGGTGCGATACTGCTTAAACACAATATGATAAAAATCTGTATATCACCCACTCATATTGGCAGAACTCCTCAGACTCATATTGTTATCAATTTTAGGCTGCGCCTTCTTCTCATGAATAATTTAAACTACAAAACGATGCATCACGACACGTGATGGATTTCCTTGTGATACAATATCACTGACGCATGCTAAACGAAAAACAAAAATCATCCTCCAATAGAATGAAAATAACTTCATTACAATTCCATCCAACCATTGATCGGGGGGATCAATGGTTGGATGGAATTGTAATGAAGTTATTTTCATTCTATTGGAGGATGATTTTTGTTTTGTTTTTCCCTCCAGGGTGGATGGGTTCTGCTCCAGAACTGCCACCTGGGCCTGGACTTCATGGACGAGCTGATGGACACCGTGACGGAAACGGACAGCGTGCACGACGGCTTCCGCCTGTGGATGACCACTGAGGTCCACCGCCACTTCCCCATCACCCTCCTGCAGATGTCGATCAAATTCACCAACGAGCCGCCACAGGGCCTGAAGGCGGGACTGAAGAGGACCTACGCAGGTGGATCAAAAATTAAAGGACGTTAGAAATTTTTTTTGAAGTCGAGTCAAACCTTTTCGCAGTTACGGTCCTCAGACAGAGCAATAAAATTAGTATACAGTATATATGGGGAAATAATATGGTGTTATAAACAATTTTCATCCCTCAAGAACTTAATTTCCAATGGACTATTTTTTAACACCGCTTCTAAGATATAGACCCTGAAATATTGGCGAGATGGTCAGCAGTTACCTCCTCAACCAAAATGTGTGGAATGTGTAAACAATATTGATCAGTTGGTTGTCATTGTGTGTGTGTGTTTGTGTGTGTGTGTGTGTGTGTGTGTGTGTGTGTGTGTGTGTGTGTGTGTGTACGTGCGCGTGCGGGTGGGGATAAAGTTGACGATAAGAGATTGATGAGCAGGTACTAGTACAGGGTGTACCTTGCGCTTGAAGTAACTCGCTTGTTGACCTCACCTCACTCGCACACACAACATCCAATCAATGGAGAAATCAATGGTTGGAGGGGTGTGTACGTGTCAGGAGTGTGGTGGGGGAGATAGGGTGGTCATACAGGGTGAAGAACACCTTGTTAATACAACTATTATTATCCCACTATTGATTGATATATTCAATAACCAAGTTGCCACTAGAACCACCGTTTTAACTGTAAGATTTCACTCATAAAGAGAGACATCAGATATGGGACGGAGGAGAGGTGGTAAGATGCGTCATTTGGATCTCGCAATCTAATGAGGGAATGGAAATCCCAATTACATGTTCACCTATCGTTGAAGTCAACTCATCCGAGGTTTGGCCGTGCGGTTTGTTCGCCACCAGGCATCAACCAAGACCTTCTGGACGTCAGCAACATGGTGCAGTGGAGGCCCATGCTGTACGGAGTCGCCTTCCTCCACAGCACCGTGCAGGAGAGGAGGAAGTACGGCCCTCTGGGCTGGAACATTCCCTACGAGTTCAACCAGGCCGACTTCAACGCCACCGTCCAGTTTGTTCAGAACCACCTGGACGATATGGACATCAAGAAGGTAGCAACATGGAGTTTGCTGCCACACATACTGAAATGTGATTCAAAGTTGATCACCTATAACATCTTGTTTCGTAAAATTTCCATTGGTAGGAACATTAATGAACAGCATGCAGGTTGAAGGTTTTTCCAAATGTGACATTCCATTGCCTCTCACTGTCGTTCTGCACTCTCTTTCAAATCTCAGAGATTTCAGAAACTGAATATTCATTGACATAACATTTGAAAAACCACACAGGGCTTTTCAAAAACATAGGGTCTCCTAGCTCACATATACTTCAGCATTGTTCCATTCCAAAGAGGGTTGTTCTTTTTAGTCGGCGTGGCTCCATTTTGGGATACTGTGCTGCCGAAGCTTGAGTGCAAATAAGAAAATGCCGTCATGATGGGAAACAATGGAAAGCTCGAACAGAAAGGCCCATCCCCTTTTCTTTTCTTTTGACTTTCGCCAAAAGAAAAGAAAAGAGATGGATTATAGAATGTCTTCTCTTTGTTCTTGTATTCCATCTGTCCTGAGTGTGAACTTAGGATGACAAAAGTTTCGGTCGGCTTCCTCAATTCCTAATTTTTCACAAAACCTCAGTCGTACCAAGTAGAGCAGTCTATTTAAAGCCTCTATGAAATATCGATGTTTTGGTCTGCTGGTGACTTTTACAAACACTGTCTTTGACCCTGCCCTACTGCCCTCACCCCCACTCCAGGGTGTCTCGTGGACCACAGTGCGGTACATGATCGGTGAGATTCAGTACGGCGGCCGCGTGACCGACGACTACGACAAGCGTCTGCTCAACACCTTCACGAAGGTGTGGTTCGACGAGAACATGTTTGGACCAGACTTCAACTTCTACAAGGGTTACAGCATCCCCAAGGGCTCCAGCGTGGACCAGTACCTCGCTTACATTCAGGTAGGGCGACCTTGGAATGCAAGAATGATGCAGTGCGAGGCTGGAATCATTGCTTCAGACACTGGAGTTTCGAGAATTGGACTCAAGTGGAGTCCGTTGTGCCAGTATTCTGTTGCACCCACTTGTTTGATTTCCCACTCTGCTGCGAAACCGTCTCACAAGGTCCACATCAAAATGTGACAATTACGCAAGAGAATGGCATTAATCAATTTTTTGGCTAAATTCTTATTTTTTATCTTGATATAATCACTGAGGGAACTGATCAGGGAATCCACGATGATGCCACAGCCAACCATCAAATCCCTGAACTTGGAAATAACAGATTTACTGCAAAAGATAGTGATCTGTCTGTTGTTCCTCCAGAAGAGAGACCCGGGCGTCTACTCTTCCTCGACTCTACCTCCCTCTACTCCACCTCTACTCTACTCTATCTCTACTCTACCTCCCTCTATTCTACCTCTGTTCTACTCTACTTCTACTGTACCGATACTCTGAAGGGAACTCAAGAGGGAATACAATATTTTTGTCAACGTCTTGGCGGAAATATACCATCGTGTTTGAATTTGTCAACATTAAGATGTAATACTATACAGTTTCATGTTTGTTCTCATAGGTGCCAAAATCTGACATTCATTAATGATAAATTGCTTTCATCCCCTTTTAATATGTTGCGCTCCTAAATAGTTTTATATAGTCTTAAAAATTGGCCCCAGAAATAAGATTACACTAAATTAATCCCTAAAGGGAATACCTGGTGCTTCTGCCTGAAGTGTACACTGCAGGTATTTTGACGTCTTGGGTAATGCTAGATAACAAAGGCACAGTCTTATTGCATCACATATTCGGTTGGATTTATGAGAGTGTGTTTGTTTATGCATTCATCTTGCGCACAAGTGTCCATGCCCTGCTCGTGTGTGTGTGTGTGTGTGTGTGTGTGTGTGTGTGCGTGTGTGTGTGTGTGTGTGTGTGTGTGTGTCTGGGGGCATTTCCTGAGCTAGTTTCATTAAAGCTAGTTTCATTATGATGGATGCACAGGGCTGCTGGGCTCAGAAGGCTTGTTCCTTTGCAGCGCCTCGCAAATAGAGAGTGACAAACAAAGCCTTGGAGCACAGAACACCCCCCCCCCACACACACACACACACACACACAAAAAGCACATTTATTTTCCTAATCATGCTTACACGTGGCATACTTAGAGGTGTGTGTGTGTGTGTGTGTGTGTGTGTGTGTGTGTGTGTGGTCGCGCGCACATGCCTGTGTGTATGTATGTTTGTGTATGCGTGCGTGCATGCGCATGCAAGTACGCATCTTGGAATGTAAACAACATGTGACACACCAGCAACTCAGCAACCAGCAAGGCTCTTCATTCCGCATGCAGCGTTTCAAGCGTCTTTACAAGCCAAACCACATGAGGCATTTTTTCGACACATTCGCCGGCCTTTCGCGTTTTAATATTCGGCAGCGTCTCAGCTAAATTGGTAGGGAAACCAGTCGCGAGGTCATAAATCACGCCGGCCTGCTCCCCCAATGCGGCCTCTGAGACGCTCTTCATCACTAATCTGACAAGCAGGAACCGTCTACCACGCATGCACTAAAACAGTCTTCACGCAGAGAGGAATAATTTAAAAAAAAGAAGGCGGTAGCCGACTGTAAAGTATTTCCTTTTTTACTGCCATCCAGGCAGAATCTCAACACAGAGCACCAACATCGTCCAGTCGTGCAGTTAAGCACTTTTTATTAACTCTTACAATTAAAGTGCTTGTAATAAGTGTTAATAGTTAATAGGAAACAAGCATCTCATACTGTAAATGTTATCACACAGCTTATTGTTATTGTGTTAATTAGACTATGTGTTTGAATAAAACAATATTAGTGTTAATAATAGCATTTATTAGTCGTTAATAACAGCACCTATAAGCATTTAACTATACACTTATTAACTTGTTAACACTTGTTAACACTTGTTAACAATGCTTTCTGCTGCAACCGGGTCTAAAGTGTGAACAATGCCTTTTAATAAGGCTAAGACAAAGTAACATTATTCTGGGTCGGCTTGGAAGGGCCCCGGCACAATTCTCGACTGGGGCGGACTGTCCTCAGTGTGCCCAATCGAGTCACATTGCACTGGGCGGGGACCGGCCCACGTACACTCAGCACAAAGGGTCAGCTCCGATTTTGGCTACCCACCCGAACCATCTTGAAACACGGACCAAGGAGTCTAATGCACTTGCGAGCCATAGGGTCTCACGAAACCCTGCGGTGCAATGAAAGTGAGGGTGAGTCAGGCTGAGGTGGGATCCCAGCCCCCCCGGATTTTCCCCCCGGCTTTTCCACCCGGTCTGTATTTAAGGCAGGCAACTTGAGATGGGCAGGAAATTTTTTTTGGAGAGCAGTGGCTTCTTCTGTGGTAACCATTTATGTAGAAATGGTGACTTTTTCTTGCAACTGTAAATTAAATATGTTCAATGTTACTTTAACATTAACAATATTACTTTTTACTTGAACAATAATATTAAAATACTTATTTTTTTATAACGTCTTCTAAGCTCATCTAAATCACAAGGAATAATAATGAATGATGATAGAAATCAACAAACATTGATAAAAGAATGTTGATGCAATAATATGATTTCAAATTGTGTTTTTTATTTAGCCTTTTAGAATAAATAACCCCATCTAAATCATAGGGAATGATAATGAATAAAATTAAAATAATCAAGGCATAAATAAAATAATATACTGAAACATTAAACACTAAAATAAACACTTTCAAACTTTGTTATTTGGCTTAATCTTCTAGAAAAATACAAGCCTGCAAGCCTGAAGACCTGCAAGACCCCTCTCCAAATTGCAGTGTGTATTTGAGTGTATCTTAGTAGTGTGTACGTATTTCAGAAGTGCATATGAAAGCATTTCAGTAATGTGTATGAGAGCATTTCAATAGTGTGTATGAGAGTATTTCAGTGAAACGGAAGGCAGAGGCACTCTACTCACAGTTGCCAGGCTCGCGGTTCTACCGTGGAATTTGGATATTTTTGAAGTGTCTTGAGCAATGCTGTCTGACTTTAAAAGCATTGTATATGGTTTGGCAGGGGTATATTTTGAGTTTTGAGTTTGAGTTTTATATTTTGAGTATTGGCCGTTTTTGGCTGGTTATGCCACAGACCTGGCAACACGCGAAGGAAACCCTCTGAGTCAAGCTGCAGCATTAAAAAGTAGTTTATTGGCATCTCGGAATGCATTACACAATATTGCTGTGTCTACAGCCGTCAACCACCGTGACTGCCCAGTTTGTTTCGGTAGAAGGAGCAATAACATCAGTTTTTTGCCCTGGAGCCACTTTACGAACAGCAACTACGGCAATGTCTGCGTTGCCAGAACAGCAGCAATTAATCATCTCCAATGACACCCAAACTTTGGTTCCTGGGGAGCATCCAGCAGGAGCAAGAGGTGAGCATTTTCACTTTCACAACACTCTAAATATAAATAACTGCTGTCCGACAATTATAGAAACATTTTTTATATATTTAAGACTGATAATTGGTAAAACGGGCAAGTGTAGAGCAGTGGCTTGAGTACGTAATCGAGAGGGAGCCATCTCCGCTACTGAAGGCTCCGTGCAGAGATTCTCAACTGCTGTTCCGTGGACTGGGACTGGGAAAAAATGACGATTTAGAAGAGGGATTATTAAGATTATTAAGAATTTGGATGGATTTCCCATGGATTTCCCATGGATGCGCTAGCCAGGACTTACGTGAGGTTCAGGTGCCTAGTGAGGTGGACTAGACCTGGTGGACTGGACCTGACCACATCCCCTATATGCCCTCCATTGGCTCATTGTGGGTTTAAGGGTTTAACTCGGCACAAAGGGTCAGCTCCGATTTTGGATGCTCTACTACACGATTTAACTGCTTAGTTCAGGGGTCGGGAACCTATGGCTCTTTCAATGACGGTATATGGCTCGCAGACAATTTTGAGCTTACATTTTTCATCACAATTAACAAGTAATAAATAATTATTCTGTGTAATTCTAAAGTAAAACAGGTAAGAGAAATAACAATTTTGAAAATACAATGCGGACAAAGGGGCGTAGTCAAGCACAGGCTGCGGACCACAGAAAGACTGCGGGGCGCCTTTTACTCGGCGCCCTGCCCCTCCCGGCTCTCTGCTCAGGCGCCACTTGTGGGAGTCTCTGCCCGCAGATAAGGGTTCAGGGAGGGAGACGGAGTCTTTCTGGCCGTGGTGTGGTGGCGACAAGGCGTGAGTTTTATTGTTCATTTCAATATGTGGCACGCAGGCCAGTTAACAATACACCCACTGATGCACAAAACGTGGACACATCCTCAGTGTTGTTTCCTGGATTCACTGGGTGTTTCGGGTCTTACAACATACACCCTCCTCCAGGCGACCCGACCGGGGTGATCAAATCCCGGCCTGTGTACAAGTGGCATGCTACACCCACTGCACCCACTGCTCTCCCCTTTTCAACCAGAGCCATTTGGAGGCTTTTTCTGCTGCCTCCCGTTGTTGCCGATGGCCTTTCTCTGGTTGGCACCTGTTATGCCTAGTGTGCCGTAGGCTTTGCTCAGGGAGTGGCTCGTGAATCCCCTACTGCCCACCTCCACTGGCATGCACCTGGTCTTCCAGCCGTTCCTCCGACAGTCCTCCACCAGCTCCTGGTACTTCTCCCTCTTTCTTTCTTGAGCCTCCTTCATCCTCTCCTCCCAGGGAACCGTCAGCTCCAGCAAGAAAAGTTGTTTTGTGGCCTCTGAGACCAAGATGATGTCAGGTCTCAATCTGGACTGGGTGATGTGCGGTGGAATTTTCAGCTGCCTCTCCAGGTCAACTGTCATCACCCAGTCTCGGGCCGTGGAGAGCAAACCAGCAGAGCAGTTCTTTGGTGTCTTTTCAGGCCTTTGTCCTTCCTTGACAAAGTGGATGGCCTTGGCTCTGGCTTGGGTGTATCAGCTGCCCTTGATCCCCTTGCTGATTTCTTCAGCGATGGATTTGAGGACCTGGTCGTGCCTGCATCGATACCGACCCTCACCTAGCGCCTTGGAGCAGCTGCTCAGGATGTGTTCCAGTGTCCCTGTTTTGGAACACAGGGGACATACAGGTGTTTCTATTTTGCCCCATATGCACAGGTTGGATGGGCTTGGGAGGACATCATAGACCCCCTGGATCAAGAACTTGATCCTCTGGGGGTTCCACTGCCAGATATCCTTCCAGGTGACACTCCGCTCCATTGCCTGCTCCCACTTCATCCAGGCGCCTGGCTGCCGCATGGCCACTGCCCTGCTGGTTCGCTCTTCCTCGACTGAAGTTCGCACCTCCTCCTGCACCAACCTCTGCCTCTCCCTTCCGCTGGCACAGTCATATCGGGTTGCTGTAAGGCTCCCAAGTCCAGCTCTGCCTTGTGCCACTGTTCCTAGGATAGCCTTGTGCTTCAGTCGACCATTTGACTGCTTAGTTCAGGGGTCGGGAACCTATGGCTCTTTCGATGACGGTATATGGCTCGCAGACAGTTTTGAGCTTAAATTTTTCATCACAATTAACAAGTAATAAATAATTATTCTGTGTCATTTTAAAGTAAAACAGGTGAGAGAAATAACAATTTTGAAAATAAAATTCAAAATTTAAATGTGGCGGACAAAGGGGCGTAGTCAAGCACCGGCTACAGAAAGACTGCGGGGCGCCTTTTACTCGGCGCCCTGCCCCTCCCGGCTCTCTGCTCAGACGCCACTTGTGGGAGTCTCTGCCCGCAGATAAGGGTTCAGGGAGGGAGACGGAGTCTTTCTGGTCGTGGTGTGCCGACAAGGCGTGAGTTTTATTGTTCATTTCAATATGCGGCACACAGGCCACAATTACATATATCACTGAGGATGATTATAATAATTGTGGATAATAATGATCCTCTTGGGTGCAGGAGAAATGGCGTTCCACTGCTAGGCTGCTTACCAGCCTGTGCGCCGATCCCCTCTGTAAGACAAACATTAAGAAGACTCCCTGCCTCGAAGCGGACCAATCAGCTGAACACAAGTGGACAGAAAAAACTTCAATATGTATGTGACAAGTAATCTCTTGAGCTTGAACTTAAACTTGAACCTGAAGACCAGCTGATTCTTAAAACTTGGAACGAGCTTCCCGTTACAAACCACACAATGCAGCGTGTGAGTATTGCGTTTTGACCAAGTCTGGCTCTACATACGCATGTGAGCAGTCTTTCTCACACCTGAGAAACATTAAGAGCAACCTACGCTCACGTTTAACTGATGGAAGCCTCCACGCAGCATGAAGCTGAACCTCACTACGTATGAAGCAGACTACAAGGCCATCAGCAACACCATGCAGCACCACAAGTCGCATTAATGGTAAAAAGTATTTCATTTATTATTGGTTAGCTACAATATAACAACAATATTATTTAGAGGAATAAAGAGAAATGTATTATATATATCGCTTTTTTAAGTACTCAGAGATGTGTTATACGTTAAAAATGTATGCCTTACTTAAAAAATGCACGCATTAAGTTGCATTCATTTTTATTAAATATTAATGGCAAGGAAATACATTTAGAAATATTTGGCTTTTATGGCTCTCCCAGCCAAAGGACATTGCAGATCCAGACATCGATCATCTACAAAAACCCCAATTTTACCCATTCCAACAGACTTCCTTAGTTGACCAACATTCTTGAGGAACAACACTCACCTCCTATATTACCAGGTAGATAGAGATTTTTAGCTCAAAGCGATATTGAATATTGGTAGAACCTTGCCTGTGAACAACAACACACCCCCATTTATATTGAATCTTCAATCTGGCAAGCGACTTAGAACAAGAATGCACTAGTAGAGTGCAGTCCTCTGCTAAGGCCTTATAATCTCCCCAGTTACCCATTTCTTTCATAGTGAACATGTACTGGGTAGGTGGCAGAATAAGAGTGGCCTGAAGGGTGGCTAAAATATGAGGTGCCTGGTGGACACAAGGCCTAAGTTGTTGTACAGTCAACTTCCCTTTATAGCTATTTGTTGGTTGACTCCACTGTTTATACCACACTGTGGGAAAAAATGTATCCACTATGTTAAGTTGCATATTAAGTGGATGTGAGTCCTTTTTTATTTTTATTTCATTTAATGCGGGCATTTTTGCTTGAAGTCTGGTGCTGACATGACATGAAAGTTAATGGTTTTATATCTGTTGTTTACTCTGCAATTTTACCAGTTGAATGGGTTTTATTGAGCTATGTAAAAGTAGTAACAAAGACAACATACATTCAAATCTTTTTTTTTTTTACACTTATTTTCCACTGCATGTGGGCCCTTTTTATTGTTTAAGTTATATAATTGGTAGCCTGATATAAAGAGGAACCAACAATAATTTATTTTGAATTGTCAATTTAGAAAATTCCCATATAGACATATCTTGTGGTTGGGGTGTCAGCACTACGTTCATTTTTAGAATTCGCTGTCGCCCAATAAGTGAAAGAAAGTACTTAACACTTCCAGCTGTGTGTGTGTGGAAAGATTTTATCCACACGGTTTGTTTGCGTTTTTTTACGTAGTGGTATCTCCTGTTGTGACTCACAAAATAAACAATTGATTTTTGCAGTTGCTGGACTTCAGGTCTTTCGGATTGATTATAGACTGAATTGTAGATTGATTGTAGACTGTCTAATACGCCTGAATACATATTCCCCTTGATCTCAGACTACCGATTACACAGGCTTCACCAGCATCAGGAGTGAGCTGCAGTATATCAGTCACAATTTGGTTAAGCTCTTGGTTTGTCAAAACAATGTATTGTAATGCCTGGACTCCAGGGTATTGGTTTTCAACTTATCAACTTCAAGAACTGACTGTTCACTTTCTGCCTAAAATAACCCACCCGTTGACAGGTGCCACTGGAACGAGATGATCAATGTTATTCACTTAACCTTTCAGTGGTTTTAATGTTGTGGCTGATCGGTGGAGGTCTCTGAGGACCCCAAAGCATGTTTATAAAGTTTTTTGCTGAAAATACCACTTAGATTATGCATTGTAGCCATCCTAACATGCCTCTTAACCATCATGCACCCAGGCGCACTGTTTCTGCGGGGGGAGGCGCCACCCTGCTGAGGCCCCGAGTTCTGTGAGCCGATGGGATTTGACCTTGACTTCCGGGTTCTGTTATATTAAGTTCGTAAACTTTCACTCATTTCACCTCATCAGTCCACCAAAATCTGTTCACGAACAAATTTGAGGCGAGGAATAAGCAATCCAGTTGCTGAATCTTCACTCACATATACATATTCATATTTATTCACAAGTTTGATCTACAAGCCTAGTTCAAAAGTTGGTTCTGATTTTCGTAAGGCAAGGACACTGCTGCTGCATTGTTGCACCGAAAGGGACAACGCACGTCAGAGAATAAAGTAAATATAATAAACACATCTACAATAAAAACACTGTTTTATTGGATTTGTTTGGCTAAACGCACAGTGGATCGCCGAAGCTTAAAATCTATCTAGGGCATACTAATTTTAAATAGTATGCGTTAAATACTTATATTTCCATCATCTGCAGTTTCTTCACGGAGCGTTATTAATTCCTCTTTCTTTTAAAAGATTTGTGCTGGTCTGTAAGCCAGCAGAGCAGTTCCCAGCGGTGCTTGTTATTTTCCAGCCGTGGAGTTACTCAGATGGAGGGCAGGTCTAGTTCTGCTGTGTCTCAATGTGACGTAAGACTGTCACACAAATCTGAACGGCTTGTTTCACATGTTTTCTGAAATAGACAAATGTATGTGCACAAGCACTGAAAAAGTGAGTTTTCATTAATAGGGCTCTTTTTATATGAAGTGTTACCCTTTTGTTTCCTTTCAGGATTCAAATTGTAGCTCTCTACAACCATACAAAATATAATGGTTGGAGATTCCCCTTTAATGAAGCAAAGCATTTAATTTTCGGCTCAAGACACATACACTGTAATTTGCGCATATATTTTGAATAGCGTTGTACAATCACTCTGCCTGTTCCCCTAGTAATTCATATATTTCCAGCAGGAACCTCATTAGGTACACTGTGGTGACAGCTAGTCTCTGAGTCCTGTCGTCTTCTTTTTTATTTTCTTGGCTGAACCCTCACTAAACTTAATCGAACCAATTAAATGTAATGCTCGGCAGCCAGTCTTTCAACATCAGAGAACTTTCAGGAGTGCGCTGGTGTAGCCCATGACACCAATACTCCTATTCATTTTGCCCACGGTCATGCCAATATAGCTCTCGCACATATTCTCCCAACTGCCACCACCTTTGGGAGCGGTGTCATCCTCAGCGCCCTGGGGAATCAAGTGCTTCGCCTCATGATGTCCACTACTTTTATTTTTATTTTTTCAAATCAGACAAGCAATCAGGATAGAGAAAATTGTAAATAGGATCACAGCATCAGCTGACCGGTGGTCTGTTGCCATGGAAACAGCTCTACTCAAGAAACCCTCCATGGGAACATGGTACTTAATGTACTATTCCAGGTGGTATAGTTAAATGGCTTGACAACCAACGTCTATCAAGTGTTTTTCAGGAGGCCCCTGGCTCTATAAGAGTATGCTCCTAGCATTTTACACATTTTCAAAATAAAGACCCCCCCAACCAAGCACAGAGGAAAAGGAAATAAAAAAATGCCACACCAACCCCACACACTTATATGGTTTCAGACATAATACAAAAAATGCATACTAATTTGGGGTACTAATAAAACTAGTATGGGATTTCAGACCCATGAGTGAGTTTCTTACCGTTACCTTCTTCCTGTTACACCTTCTCACAATGTACTTTCTAATTTTGCACTAATTGTACTTCCCTGCTACTATTGGACATTTTTATGGACAAGGGTATTTTTCTTCCAGCCTTGAAGTACTTTAGGGTTTAAGGGACATCAGACGACTGTTTTCGCCCTTTCCCAGGCTCTGCCGGCCTATGACACCCCAGAGGTGTTCGGTCTGCACCCCAACGCGGACATCACGTACCAGAGCAAGCTAGCCAAGGACGTACTGGACACCATCCTCAGCATCCAGCCCAAGGACAGCTCCTCCGGCGGGGGGGAAACCAGGGAGGCCGTGGTGGCCCGGCTGGCCGACGACATGCTGGAGAAGCTCCCGCCCGACTACGTTCCGTTCGAGGTGAGATTGTGTGTTTTGACCAGTGTGTAGTTGATGTGTGTGTAGATGATGTTCAAAAAGCTCATTTGATGAGCTTTGTGAGTGTGTGTGTGTGTGTGTGTGTGTGTGTGTGTGTGTGTGTGTGTGTGTGTGTGTGTGTGTGTGTGTGTGTGTGTGTGTGTGTGTGTGTGTGTGTGTGTGTGTAGGCGGGTGTTAAGATAGTTTGCAAGTGCGTGTCACAGTAAAAGTGTCTGGGGAAGGTGGCGGCAATAGAGACGGAGAGGTGGGTGTCTTGTGTTGTTGTGCAGGAAAGTGCAAAAAAAAATGGCATCGCAACACCACTGAGGTTTGCTGGTGTTAGATTCATTGCGATTCAGAGTGTGACTGTTGATGGAGCCTGGGGGTCATGGATTACCTGATGCGGTTTCCAAAGAACCTAGAACATGAGCAAGAATTTATTTCACACTTTCAAGCCCTGTATAAACTGTCCATCTGCTTTGTGTTTGCAAGCAGCAATAGCTTTAATGGCTCAAATTCTGACTTTGACATAACCAATAATTTGTAATTATGACTAACAAGGCTGTTATTGATAAAATAATCCGTTATAAATGGCATATGCATAACTAATTACACTCAATATAGGACTAATAAAGCCTTATTACCATCTAATTATTGACTTATGTATGTGCCAATCGGACACTAATTGGTGCCTAATTTTGGATCCTTACAATAAAATTTTATTATAATAATGATTTTATTGATTGATAATGATAATAATAATGAGTAGTTATGATAATGATGTTAGATAGTAGTACAAGTCGTTCTTTAAGTGCAGTGCTTTTTTTGGCACTGTTTCAGGACTGGTAGGGAAGCAGGTTGTCACTGTGATTTATGTCCCACCCCATACCCCCTAGCTCGGATAAAACAAAGGAGCACTAAGTGTGGAATGGACTTTAATTTACAAAAACCTAGCTACTGCCCTCACCAAACTGGGGTTTATAGAACAAAGGGATGTTTTCACTTTGTCCATCGCTGCCTCCAAAGTTTCTCATTTCTTTGAGCAAATTTAAATGACCCATGAAATGCTTTTTCCAAAGAATGTGGGTTCTATATGAATCTCTTTTCTGTTCTCCTCTCAATAGAAACAGAGGAATCCGTGGACACATTTGAAAATGTATGTGTTTATTATCAGGCTCAGGAAGAGATGCAAGCTCTTTCAACCTTTGTCAAATAGCATTTCATGGGACTCAGGATATGCAGGGATTATACGGAAATGGCTAAATTGCATTTTGTCGTGTGTGTGTTTAAACATATATGTGGTTGTGTGTTTTGTAAACCCCCTATCATCTTCTATCGCCTCTCTGTCTGGCCTATATCATTGCATATTATATAATTAGAATGACATGAATGCATATCATATCAAGCAACGCAACCACTCTCTGAAAACTCTATGCTATGACTGATTTGTAAAAGTTATTGACAAGGTATTATGATTACAAAATGGATATGTTTTTTTTACCATATTCATCAACAAACTAAATCGGAACCCTCAAATCGGATGACCCATACCTGATGACGTTATATCCCAAAATTGTATCTGCTCCTTTATTTTAGAATTTTGCATACTCATTGTACATATTCTGTTTGAGATACTGGACCACATTCAAAAATGTGCCATTTGCGAGATCATATTTCACCGCAACCAACATTTCCACGGACATAGTGGAACAAAATTCACATAAGAACATAAAAACAGATGAATAAATCTGTTTTTATGTTCTTATGTGAATTTTCTAGGTATGATGCATCTCATATCAACACCAAAACGCTATATAAGATTTGTAGACGTAATAGGCTACTGATGACAACCATATTGACAAAGCTTGCTCAAAGTGATCAATGATGATGAGGGTCTCTGCATGTTTCATGAATCACACTTTGATTTGTGCTTTGCAGACTCTTTTCTGAAGATAAATAGTAAGTGGAGTTTAAGAAAAGATTTGCTATCATAATAATTATAATAATAATAACCTTTATTTGTAAAGAACCGTTCATTCATGACATATGCTTTACATTTAAAGAAAGCGATCAGATAATAAAGCAAAGCAAAATGCATTTCAAAGTAGAATATTGAAATAATTTTAATAATTAAATAATTAAAAAACACGTCAGAATAACCTACTAAACGGAGATATACAAAACTGCATTTAATAAAGAATCGAAATATTATACTCATTTTCAGGTTTGGGATCATCAATTGAGACGCATCACGATCATTCCTCAGCGAATTATTTTCTTATTTCAGTCGAGTCTTCCTTCCTTCCTCGAATACCTTCAATCTATCAGAAATACTTGCACAACGGAATTTAGACTTAGATCATGCTTTTAATTAAAAAAAGGTTAATATAAAAAAAAAAGTTCTTATTTCACAAAAATAATTTACAATGAGTTTTCTTGTGATATTGGCTCAAATATAATTTTAGTCATGACAGCACAGAAACTACTACTAAACGTTGCACAAATCGCAGATCATTTACCATGGGTTTTCTTATGATATGGTACATCACGTCTCTCCTCTGGTCCCATTTATTACCTCTATCTTACCTCTAAGCTTCTTAAAACTCTTATTTTTTAGACTTCTCATTTTCCAACACTTCTCTAGATAATGCGCTATGATCTTATTCAATTACCATGGTGTTTCTGGTGATATTGACGCAAATATAATTTTAGTTCAGTTAATCTCTCTCAGATCGTGTTGTATACTGCCGCGGCAACAACAAGCTTGTTAGTCACAGAGATCAAGATTAGCCATTTAACACAATCCTTCATTTCTCATGCTGATATGGGACCTCCAAACATTCTATGAGTATGGTATAAAAACAAAGTCGAATAACACAATCATTAAAAGATTAAAAATCAAACAAACAATCAACAAAACAACTAAGAAGACTAATTGAAGGCTTGGCTGTTATGCTGTTATGTTGCATTCACTTGAAAGCGCCTCAAGTCTACCCCTCTAAAATTCTTTGGTAGCTTATTCCATAGTTTGGGAGCATAGTTAAAAAGGCTGCAGTTCGGATCTTCTACTGAGTGGGGTGTTTTACCTCTAACAGGCCAGCAGTGGAAGACCTGAGTGCACTAGATGGAGCATAAAAGACCAGTGATTCTGTAATGCAGCCCGTTCCGAAGCCATTTAGAGCTTTGTTTACAAGAGGTCATTGAAATCAATTCTAAAGGAAACTGGGAGCCATTGCAATTTCACTAAAAGTGGAGTGATGCACTCTCGCTTTCTTGTTTTTGTTTAAAATCTAGCTGCCAAATTCTGAATAAGTTGAAGTCTCGAAATTGACTTTTTCGGAAGCCCAGTAAAAAGGGCATTGCGCTAGTCCAATCGACTTGTAATAAACGCACAAGTTCTTTTTTTCAGCATCTTTCTGGGATAAGAAGGGCCATACTTTGGCAACATTTCTAAGATGAAACAATGCTGTCCTGGTCACTTTCTTAGTTTGAGAGTTAAAACTTCTTGCAAAGTCTTGCAGAGTTCCTCCCTTTTGGCTTTGGTGCCTACAAAAAAATATTTCTGTCTTATCTTCATTTAGTTTTGAGAATTCTTTACTGATGACATCATTTATAGCACATAGACAAGTACTGTAGTGTGAGCACTTTCCACATCTGCAAAATTTGGCTCTACAGAAATATACCGTTGTGTATCATCAGCAGTTATGGCAATTTTAGTATATAGAAAGTGAGAAAAGCAAGAACCCAAGGCAGCTCCCTTGTGCAACACCAGAAGTTATATCATGTTTCTCTGATACATTCAAGATTCAAGATTCAAGATTCAAGGGGTTTATTTGTCACATACATATACATACTTTCATACATATATGCAGTGAAACGTCTTAACGACGCACCCGGAGATGCAAAATAGTTACTAAACCGAACATAATAGCTAATCTAATTTCTACCTACAACAACAAGCACATTTGATTCTCATAGATGGAGTATGCAGAAAACACACTGAAATTTTGTTTTATATAAGTAGGAAGCTAACAAATAAGTCATCTAAATAAAAACACAGCAGTGTCCTTGTTTTTATTTGTTTGTGTTCGGAAACATGGGAATTCTAATGGATACATTCAAATGCCAAATGTACTTAGAGCTATCCACTTGTGATCGGATCACCCAAGATGCATGTTAATGCAAGGTGTAAACAGGGCCTGTGATCATATTGTGATCAATGGTGTCAAATGATGTGCTCAAGTCCAAAAGAAAAACAAACCTGAAACCTGAGACACTTCAGACAATTTTCTTCAAAATGTTGTTTTAATTTACAAAGTTGGAAATTTGATAACAGAATATTTTCTTCAAGTACTTTACTAAAAAAAAGGAAGGTTTGATATGGGCCATTTCTCACATTTTGTGAAAGATGCTTGGCCTAAAATGTCAGGAACAGGGTCAGGATTAAGCAGTTGGTCAATGGTCGGAAACAGTTTTCTAGGGTTAATCCCACTCTCTGTAATAATCTTTCTTGTATTACATACAGCATTTTTGTATACAATAAAGGATTCTTTATAAATGCTCAATTAACCTCAAGACCAGATTTTCTTCCTTTCAGCTGCTCTACATCTCTTGAGCTTCTGGACAGAGCTATTTATTCATGGAAATGCTCTAAGAACTTCAGTTCTGCTGTTGCATCTAGGAACTGTTTTTGAGTTTCTTTCATGTTCCTGGTTACAGTCAAATGAGCATTAAAGAATATAGAATTGTGGTCAGATACATTGATATGAGATAGTATTCCTCTCATCACAACCAGGCCAAGTGTGTTACCATGTTCATGTGAAGCCTCACTTTCTAGGTATGCTATGGCCTTAGGATCAGCCCTGTTGTTTATGTGGATGTTGGATGCTGTGTGCAATTCAAAAAAAAGTCCTGTTCAAACAGTTCTGACTGCTTTCTTCAGGTATCATCAGTCCCCACATGAATCATTAGTCCCCACATGAATAACGATTTCATCAATCGTTGTGTGATCAGGCAATATCTGGGCGATTTTATTGTTTGTCACTGACCATTGCGCATGGGAAACAACACAGTCCTTTGACTGGATGAGCTTTTTTTTTTACATTTCTCCCTTTGGGTGTGCCATCATCTGTCCTCGTTCTCACTTGTGCATCTGGTCAGCGGGGCTCTCTGTTTCCAATTGATGCAGATTTCGTAACAGTTCATCCTGTTCTGCGGTCGTATGGTTGGTCTTTTGGTGCCCGGTGTGGAATGAGCTGAGCTTTAGGGCTTGGGCTTGGTTCCCAACTTGTGCCAGCAGTCAGTATTCTCTCTAATCCTAGAGGGTTTTACTTGTACTGGCTCAGTTTTACCAAGCTTTGGAAAGGTTATAGTTTCATTTATAGACAGTTCCTCATTTTGAGCATGCCTAGCTGTGCAATGTTTTGTCAGCTAGCTGATAGGAGACATTGGGAGTGTGTCATAAAGTTCTCCACATTTTTCCAAAGCGATGATCCTGGTTTCCAACACAGCAATCTTCAGATCCAGCAGTTGAGAGCAGTCTGTGTATCTTGAAGACTCTGAAGCGAGGGGAACCATCCACTGTCCACACACCCCTCTGTAGTTGGTGGTTTAAAAATAATTGGTAGTCCTTTACAAGCAGTTCTAAAATAAGTGTCTAGTTGTTAGTTGGAGCCACTGTTTCTTCTTTAAGCGTTCTTTAAGCAGCAGAAAGAAAGTGCTGAAATTGGCAAAAATAGAAGCAAAACTGAGAGCAAAGCAAAGAGTGGAGAGCAAAGCATGGCGGTGGAAATTCCGTCTGGATGTTCACATTCAGCCAAACAGAAACCCTTTGAGAAACGCCAGCTTATTTTCATGCTTATGAAAACATCACTCTCACGTTGCCGTACAGCAGATTGTTGAGGTGTTGAATTGGAACCACTCCACTTGTAACTCTCAAAATTCCTTATATGACATAGTTGATTGTTCATTTCCCACGGAAAATGTTGCTTGGATTTCGCAACAATGCAGTCAGCCTTACCTCCCTGATTTTTAAATTGGGACAAATTACTATGTATGTCTCTCTATGATAAAAAAAAGAGCCTAGTTCATAGGTGTACATGGGATGAACTGGGGTACAATTTCCCTTTGACACCAATCTCTATTTGGTCGTTCCATGAGTCAATGAACCTCACCAGCGCACGAATACTCGTTGCTGTGGTTCTTCCAACGCCGTGTGATACTTTCTCCACAACTAGGTGAGAGAGCGTCTTCAAAAGATGGGTCCGCTCCAGCCTATGAACATCTTCCTGCGTCAGGAGATCGACCGCATGCAGCGGATTATCGTTCTGGTGCGGAATACCCTGACGGACCTCAAGCTGGCCATAGACGGGACCATCATCATGAGCGAGAACCTGCGAGATGCTCTGGACTGCATGTACGACGCACGCATCCCCGCACGATGGAAGAAGGTGGGCTGAGAATGTGGCCTCTAAAACATGAACTTACTTAGCTTGCTTTCCTTACATAGAAACTAATAGAGCATTCATTCTCCTCTGTATAGTACATAAAGTATAACTGCTATAGTCTAGACAAGATAAATGGATCAACCATGAAAAACTGCTAAAGAAGCTACTACTAATGCTAATAACCATTTTCAAGGAACCTAGAGTTGAATGTTCTTATAGTCTAAATATTCCCCAAATCTCCTCTATTCCTGTAAACGTGGAGTACTACAGCATAATATGATTTTGTATCCACAGGCATTGTTCACAGTGCTCACATTTGTGTGAATCATATACAAAATCATATTAGGAACACATGTTAGGAACTGAGATTTCGACCGACATGCCAGCTAACAGGGATATCATCTATCTCCCTGCCATGTAACGTCAAGGTTTTAGCCATCCAGAGGCTTTATGGCTACCACTGTGTCTGCTCTTTATTCACTTTTATCAATTTGTTTTCATAGAACTCCATCCATAACATGTAGTGTGGCCATCCGTCCGGTTTTAGGTCAAACAGTCCGGTTTTGAAATACCGCGTCTGTCTACTGGAACAGTTATACTTATAAATAAATACACACACACACACACACACACACACACACACGCGCACACACACACACACATATATATACGTATGTATATTATATATACATACGTATATATAATAAACTAATTATATTAAATTATAACAAATAATACAAATAGACTATGTGTCAGTGCACATTCCCTTAAGACTTGTGGTTTAACAAATTGGCTGAAAGCTCTGTCAAATAAATATCTGCTATTTCATTGGTTAAATAAACGTAACCAAATTAGCCATGTGGCTCCTTGACTTCACGTCAGGACACAGATCCAATCCACCTGTAGTGATATGCAGTGGCATCGTTAGGGGTGGGCATCCGGGGCTTCAGCTAAAATAGTGTGTGTCTCCTTTGAGGGAGCGATCGCTCCCTCTCCATGCGAAATGGAGACATTGGAGAGGGAGTGTCTCGTGTTCCTCTAAATAAAGCAAATAAAAATATTGTGTTTTTATGTGCTTTATTATACTAAATTTCGATATTGAACGAAACAAAAAAAGCACCGTGTGTAACGGGGACACTCACTCAGTCACTCTCTCCAACAAAGTGTCCTCCTTTTATGCCAACCCATTTCCATGACAGATGAAAATGACTTTTCCCCCAGTAGACTTTGCTAAAATGGCAATATTGACAGCGGCCACATTACAGACAAAAAACATAGAGTCTGCGTGGCCTTTCCAGCGTCTTGCATTTTAATCGCTCTCTTGGCATTCCAGTCATCCTCTAACAAACATTACATTGTAAGAATAATTTGTACTTGAGTAGCAGTGGCATAGAAGGAAGACCTGACGTGGGCTCCGCTCTCTCTATATTGTTTTCCTATGCTATTCTGTTAATGTTCTCTTCACCCATCTTTTTTTTTGGCCTACCCGTCCTTTGTTTTGCTTTGTTTACAAGGCATCGTGGGCCTCCAGCACACTGGGGTTCTGGTTCACGGAGCTGCTTGAGCGCAACCGGCAGTTCCAGTCCTGGGTCTTTGAAGGGCGACCCAACTGCTTCTGGATGACGGGCTTCTTCAACCCACAGGGCTTTCTGACAGCCATGAGACAGGTACAGACAGCGCCTGCCACCAGCAACACCGCCACAAGCACACACGCATATTTGTGGAAATGCCAAAGTGCGCAGGGCATTTTTCTTTGTTTCCTCTTTGAAATAAATGCATTGTAGAGGGTCTGTTACACTTTGTTAATGACTAATTAAGGCACAATTATCCATTAACATACATGATTATATATATAATTAGTTCATGTAAGTTCCCCCATGTATAAATGTTAGTCAGTGGTCATTTAAATACTACTAAATGCACTTGTGTCTTTTACCAATAGCGCACAGAGAGGGTTTTGCATCTGTAGGCTTGTATCCAAAGTCTGACAGGTGAATAGAACAGTTCTTTGTGTTGTAAAAATGGTTGTCTTGAAACCTAACAAACCTTATCAACAGTGTTTGTGCTTATTCAAGTGCAAGAAAAATGTCTCTAAGTGATAAGTAAATAATTCCTAATGTTGGCTCTTGTTCTCCAAAAGAGGAACATGCTCATCTTCCAGTGAGGTACCGCAAGAACTGTGTGTTCTTTAAGATCTGTATGTGAAGAAATTCAATTTTGAGTATGAGCTTTACAAGCATGTGTGTAATAAAACAATTCTACTCCCTACAAATAAATATTTTAGGAGATTACTTGAAAAAAAAAAGCAAAATACTCTATGTGATGGATACCACCTCATTACAAACAAAATGAACGGGAACCTCAGCAATCCCTAAAAGGGTTCTGTTTTCAGGCGGAGGTGACGCCAAACGCTCGTCTAGGTTTGATACGTCATTTCAAGGCACAAGGTCGCATCAGTCTCCGTATTTCGGGTTGTGGCTATACATTATCTCTAAGACAACAGACGTGAAGGGAAGCGAATATTACAAGCAAGCAGTGAGTGTTAAATGTTAAATGCGGGTGGTATGCTTGACCGTTCTTGCGCAGTACTACGAACTCTGCCTCTATGATTCCTGTCAATCCGAAAAGTACCGCCTTGTATATGGGGGCTTTTTTGGGACCAGGAACTAATTTCCTATGTACAGGGTTCCTGAAATGGTTCCCGCGGTGGAAAAGGGGCTACAGTTGATTTAAAAAAAACTTGCTAAACGTCTCAACAACCATCCCTTCCCTTCACATCCCTGCCTCTCCCAGGAGATTACCCGTGCCAACAAGGGCTGGGCTCTGGACCGCATGGTGCTGTGCAACGAGGTCACGCGCTGGATGAAAGACGACATCAGCCAGCCGCCCGCAGAGGGGGTGTACGTCTACGGGCTGTACCTGGAAGGCGGCGGTTGGGACCGGCGTGGCTGCAGGCTGGTGGACTCCAAACCCAAGGTCCTCTTCGAGGTCATGCCGGTGGTCCGGATGTACGCCGAGAACAATGGTGAGCCGAAAGTATTTTAAACCTGCAAAGGTCGCACCGGTAACAATGTTTCCTCCTCTCCCTCTCTGGATCTCCGCATTAACATTTGCATCACACAAAGGCGTGTCAAGTAGACGAGAGCTTTGAGCGTTGTCTGGGTAGAGATTAGCAGCTCTATCCAGCGAAGTGTTTGTTCTTGACAGGACCAGAGCAGACTAAACCCAATAACCCCCCTTAAACACAAGTGTGAAATGAATTAGTGCGTTGGATTCTAAGTGTGTTAAAGCATGCTCCTGTGCCTTGCAGGAGCTTGCCGATGACCGATGACATTTTGTCATTTACATGATAACCAGGCAGCAAATTGGACCTGAAGATTTCAGGATATGAGGTCTGAAACACATGTGGGAGTTTGAAATTGGACAAAGGAAGATTTAATTTTGTTCTGGCATACTTTAAAAGTGGTGAAACTGAAGCTGGATTCTTGAGCAAGAGATTTCTGAATTCATAAGCAGATGTTCAGTGATTCGACATCCATCTATGATGCTCCACATCACTCAGCATCTGAGACGGTGCTCTAACCTGGCCATGTCCGTCTCTGCGGAATGGCAGAGTTCAGGCTTGATTAAAAGCAGGATCATTGGTTCTCTGAAACAGCGGTTGTTTAGCGGCACTTTCTTCACCACGTTGTCTCTCGCAGTCTGCTTCCTGTCCGTCCCTCTGCTGTACTTGGTTCCGGTTGGTGGTCGAGACGCTCGCAAGCCTGGTAATCACAGCCTATTGTGTTTGCCAGACCCCCATTATCAGGGTGCTGGGGAGTGCATGCCCCCTCCGGTGGGAAAAGAACTCTGCGCCCCTCAAAACATCTGGGAATGTGTCAACGACTTAATGGGCAGCCGGGTCAGAGAGCTTTGATAATTAACTGGTTGTCCTTTCTTTAAGTTTAGAAACTATGTGTTCAACCCCGATTGGATGCATTTTAATTGTATTTGACGCAGGCTAAGATGATACAGTAGAACAACTACGAGAGTGAGCATCACCAATTTCCATTTCTCCACTGGACTTGGTGACTTATATTATAAGTATTTTGTACTTCTTGTGTGCCTGTCAACCCCCTGATTCTCAGATGCTGCACAATATTTTCTCCATTATCAAGAAAAAAACACTTGTCTTTGTTATCTGACTTCTTTCATATGGCTGCTGAAATTGGATTTTCATACTTTTATTGTGCTTTTATTGTACTGACATCCAAGGCCAGTGTTGTTATTGAAGCATCTTTATTTAAAGTACCGCTGTGATGCTGTTCTTTAAATTTTCTTCTTGTACGTTCCAGGTGTGAAGGACGCCCGCCTCTACTCCTGCCCAATCTACAAGAAGCCGGTTCGCACGGACATGAATTATATCGCGGCGGTCGACCTGAAGACCTCCCTCCCGCCAGAGTACTGGATCCTGCGCGGTGTGGCGCTCCTCTGCGACGTCAAATAATCTACTGATAAGTTTCAATTTCTCTCTTCCGGGTTAACGTCCTTTGCAAGAAGAAAAATGGCTTTGGAGAGCTGGAATGGCTTAAGTAGGGTCTGACCTGGAAATGTTCTATTAGAGGGTGATTGACAGGGAGTTAGTGAGCAGGTCGGCACCTAGAATAACATATCAGCTAAAATGACTTCTTAGATGTGTTTGTTTATATTGCTGAGATGTATGCAAAGATAAATGTCTCTGTATTTTATAACACTTGCTTCAAGAGTAAATTTCTCAAATTTGAGTCTCATATGGTGGAGAAAAAAATATTCCCTGAAGGAATGCTTGTAGTATTTTCATTGTAATTTTAAATTACTATTGAAAATATTTTCGCAATTCAGTCATATTGATATATTGCTAAATAACAACGATTTGGCAGCGATAAATTGTTAAATAAGTTAAATAAAGTATTCATCATTGTTTCTTTTGTGCAGGTGAGCCCAATTCTATGAAAAACTGTCATTTAGTTTGAGAAACATTAGCAGTTGGATGCTCACCACTGTCCTGGAGTTTGTTCTTCCCATATACCAGACATGTCAACGAATCTCAAGCAAGCGCTGAAATACATACAAATTTTAATGGTTTTCTTTTTTACAAAAAAACCCCCTTAAATATAACCAATGCATTGTCGAAAACATCAAAACACTTTTTTGGTAGTATTTTCTCTCTTTTTTTGTTTTTAATACAAAATCACCATACAGTACACACTGTAGAGTTACCCTGTACACACACCCGGGCTGGGGTTCCCCAAATGCAAATCCTGCCCCCTCCCCCCCTGAGATCATCTGGTCAAAGTGAAAAGAGCAGAATTTGCAGAGCTCTGTTCTCTGAGGACGCTTTCCTAGAAGAGATGATCGAAGTGGGAAGATGCACTTGGGGACAAAAAAAAAAAAAAAAAAACATTTTGGAAAAGGTCTATATTTATGATATCCTGGACTACCTGCGAATACATCCAATATTTCGTGCATCTAAGTGGAACAAGGCGGACGGAGGTATGTACACTACAGTCTGTGGTCTCGCAGCACACCCCCCTCCCACATCTCCCCCCAGTCAACTGCATTTCAAATATCCTGATGCGTCAGGTTTGTAAATAATCACAATGTCAATATCAAACAAGTCAACATTGTTCAAGTGCACCCTCTGAAAGTACACCATCCCTTTTTGCTTCATCGCAGGTGGGTTTGAGAATGTTCACAACCTGTGTTTTATCTGTCAGCGCTAAATGTCCACGTGGTGACGTGAGTTTGTTTTTTTGGTGTTGGATGTTTGCTGCTGCTAGTACAGAGCCAAACTACTTACCAGGATCCGCTCCTGTGCCTTCTGGCTGTACACAGTACACCTAAGGATACGTTTCTACAGCTGTGTCGTAGGCATCGGGCAGTTTCTCTTCAGACACATTCTCCAGGTAGAGCGAGGGAAAGTTCATGAGCTTTTAATGTGTCGTATCTGCTGTTATGAAAACGGTGATGGAGTCAAAACTGGGGAGCTCACGGTGATTCTGTCGTTTGCAACATGAAAAGAAAAAAAAAAAAAAAAAAGAGATCGAACAATAAATAAACTTTAGTCATCATGGAGGAACGCTCTGGATACGCAGACACTGAAAACTGATCCAGTCGGCTCGTTTCCTTCTCCACCTGGCCGCTTCTGTCGTCTGTTAGCTAACCACCGTGACGCGATGGGTTCTACACAAAATTTAAAAAGGGAAAAAGTAAAATAAATAAAGGGTGCTTTGTGTCCGGATTGCGTCTGCAGTCTCATGGCATTACATTCCCCTGGGACAGCGAGCGGCTCATCTCCGTGTGGACGAAGAAGGTCTTGAGCTCTCCTTTGCCCTTGACGTTGATGATGCCGCGGCAGGAGCAGCTGTAGCCCAGGGTGAGCAGGACGCGGCTCGTCTCCTCCGTCACCTGCAGGGGACGACAAGGAAAGCACGGGCCGACCCTTTCAGGAGCGTGGGACAACGGTTCGGACGGTTGCAGGGTTTGTTTGATTTCTTCAGCCAAATCTTTTCAAACGCTGTGATGAATCTCCAAACGGGAGACCGGAAGCTCTCGGTACATTTAGACATTACGTTAAAGCACTCATAATAGAGTGCAACACTATGCCATGTTACAATCTAAGATTCCAGGTTCCCCTCAGGCTGATCCTGCTTTTTAACTGCTGAGAAGGCTACAGCACAACTCCCAGAATAATACACTCCAACATATACACACTACACTGTAGCATATCACCATATTGAAAATGGCATTTTAAATGTATTGGCTTACTTTTCTAGCTTGATTTGAGTAATATATGAACCTGACTTTCATCGGATAAGTAAAGATCGAACCTCCAACACGTTCAGTTTCAACTGTTGTTTAAAAGGAAAAATCAAAACAAGGATATCTTCACATCGCACACTTCAAATCACTCTCAGCTATAAGGGAGAGATCCAATCTCAGCAGCTAGAAAGGAATTCAAGGGATAAGACCCATCAGTCATCACGGCATCTGACAAACACGGAACGCACACCGCAGCCACTGATGTAGAGTTAAAGACAGATACCATAACAGAAAGATAAACACACGTAGAGAACCGTTCGGATAACTACAGATGTGTTTTATGCTGCAAAAAAAGGGTTAGGGTTAGGGTGAACTCATGCTGGGGGAAAACAAGAGGGCGGCGTTCATCATCTGGGGCGAATGGAAAATTCCTACCCGCGTGTCCAGTCACGTTACAATATGCAAAGTAAAACCGAAAGCGATGCCATGGAGCTGTGCTGCCCATCTGGTGCTGAAGTGGCAACCTGGGTTTCTATTGGTGGCGATTGCCAGCGGCGCATGAGGCGAGGCTCATCCGAAACACATTACATCTGATCAGCGCTGTGTGATGTGATGGCTGTTTTTATTGTTAAAAGAAAATTACGTAATTTGGTAAATTACGTTTTTCATTCATTTCTTGTTAAATGTAACATCCAGAATGCATCCTTGCCTCATTTCGCAACGTCTCCGAAATGCGATGAGGAACGTGGATTGCACAAAACGGTGTGTACCTGAATCTTCCCCAGGACCCCCGTGCTGTCCATCCTGCTGGCTACATTCACCGTGTTCCCCCAGATGTCGTACTGGGGCTTCTGGGCACCGATCACCCCAGCGATCACAGGACCGTGGTTGATGCCTGACGAGGGACACCAGGTTAGGTTAAAAATAACTCCTAAAAAAAGGCATAACAATATAAACAAAAAAAAACAAGTACTGGGATTTTTTTGTGTCGTGTGACTCCTGATGTGTGCAAACTGCTTGGAAGAATCGTTTTCCGTGCGCTCGTGTTTAAGAAGTAAATGATATAGTGAATCATATCGTTGATAACATTTAGTGCAGAATCTCAATATTTCTTCCCCGTTTATCCGAACGAACACTTACTTGAACTTAGGGGTCAACCAACAAACTCCGCCCCCTTTTCCTGCACAAGTCGCAAAGTTGTCACACGTCAGGCGCATTATTGAATACTTCAAGGCTCAGTTTTATGCAGTGAGGTAAACGTCACTGATGGAAGTATTATGGGATGTTCCGCTGTTTTTTGGATGTACATTTGCTCCTTTCTGGCAGAGTTTTGATAAATTACTTGAAAACATAAGTTCCAGTGTCTAATATATATATATATATATATATATATACAGTATATACACTGTATATATATATATATCGCTCATCTCTAAGCATGCCCTCTCGTGAGTTCACACACACATAAACACACACTTTCGTGCACTTGGTGAAGGATTGGTATTGGCATTACGCTCTACAGTGTCAATATTCCACCTGAGGACGTGTTGCTGGAGAGGCAAACTGCTGACAAGGACTTCGTAACGTTTCCAAAATAACTATTGTGCTAACTGGTTAATTATTCAGTAAATGCATACAGAAAACACACATGCACACCGAGAGGTTTTCGGCAAACGCTACGGGCCGCTAAAGATTTAAGGAGGTAAAATGAAAGGTTTTCTTGTTTTCTTTCATCACAACATCAGCGGCTATGGAGGCAGGGAGCCAGCGCCTCATCTTCCTTGCTGTACGCACTTAGGCCCGGTCAGCTCTTTCTTTCTCACCCCACTTTTCTCTGCTTTATGGCCCCATCTAGAGATTGCCTGAAACTGCATTCTGCACAGGGGACACCAACACGCACACATACACGCACACATTCAAGCACAAGCTGTGTCCGCTAACAGTAGTAGGGGCGTTTAACAAACACACACACACACACACACACACACACACACACACACACACACACACACACACACACACACACACACACACACACACACACACACACACAATCTCACCAACACACAGAGGTGCTGCTGAGCTAATGGCCTGCCCCTCACTGGGAGCCTTACAAATGGGTTGATGGTACAACGAGCATGCTTTCTCTGTCTCTCTCTCTCCCTCCCTCCTACTCAGTTGTTTTTCCTCCTCTGAATTTTAAAGGCCACTCTCCCCCTCCTCTCCTTCTCTTCTCCAGCACGCCAAGTGCATGACATGTCCGACACGTTAATACGGGCAGTCTGGCCGACTCTCCCTTCTGGGGATGTATTTATTAATTTATTTCTTTGTTATTTGGCTGTGTCTCTGGAGCAGCTGACTTGCATCTTTTTCTGACTGCGCAAACGGGAAGCTCTGAGCACGAGTTTCCCTGCTCAGGGTTCTCTGATGGTGCACGCAAAGACAAGAGTAGTTGGTCCAAACAATACATCAATCCAAGTGAACTGGCTCCAGGAAACATTTCTGGAGGTGTGTGTGCCGCACATGTCGCCTGACATCAGGATTAAGGATTTCCGGGGGATGTTAGGAGCAGATGGATTAAGTAATGCAGCGCAAATGAGACAACTTGGGTTATTTTTGTGTCAGCAGAAACAGCTTACTTGCTATAGTAATCCAGCTTCCTACTCACTGTGCCAAAGTTGTGTTATGAACTGAACATCAGATAAAACTCACCCACTCGTAGTTTGAAGTCGTTGAAAGAATGCTTGTTAATAACATCCAGTTTCCCCACCAGGGCAAAGGCAAACTCCACCATGGTCCCGATGTGCATGTACTGTCTGTCGTGCTCCTGCAAAGAGGAATGCACACACACAGTGCGTATCTCACAATAAATTCGGTGGATTTCAAAAACAAAAACCAGACTTAAATAACTCGGAAAATGTGGCGGTACCTGCATTGTGTACTCCGGACCGGGCGAGGCGTTCAGCCCCGTGGCAGCCATGTAAGTGCTGCCGATGGTTTTAATCTTCTCCACCCCACTGAACTTCGGTTTGGACAGAAGCTACACACACACACACACACGCACACACACACACAGGGAAAAAAAATGCAATGCAAAGGTTACGTCAAAGAAAATCAACTAAATTATACGATTTTCCAAAAATAAAGCGATTGCATAGTATTTACAAGGTCAAAAGCCTGAATGTTTCCCCGCAATTTAATTCCACTTCTGCGTATTTCAATGTTTTTTCACAGCTGTTGGGAGCAGTCCGAGCGGAGAGGCGTTGATGTTTTATTAAAAAGGTTCTTTTGGAGCCCGTGGAAGCTTGATTAACCAGAACGCCGCCGCCGTTAGTGGTGCAAACAAGCTGAGCCAGGGGGTTCCAATGTCTCTATTAGCGGGTGAAGTAATCCTCTTAAATGTCCTAGATGAGTCTTTTAGTCTAATTAACATCCGAGCACCTAGGTTAATTTATTATCGTGGCTCATTCGGGGTCAAAAATAAATGAAACCCTGGGATTGTTCAGCCGTCGTTATTCAGGGCGAGGGTTTAAAACATTGTGGGGCGGTTACCTCGTCAAAATCGGCTATGATTTCATTGAGCAGCCTGAGACACTCCAAGCCTTCCTTGTTGACATCAGACTCTGTGTAAAACTCCTTGAAGTCCGGAATGGAGGCGAATATGACGCACACCAGGTCGTAGGACTGGTGGTACAGGTCCTGCAGGAGAACACAGCACTGCCTCAGCACGGACGGGAAGCAGAAACGACACGAGGGACAAACTAGAAGGAAGTTGCAAGTTGACAGTCGAAAAGGTGAGGTATCATCTGGAAAATGGTCCTTTTAATTGAGCAAATCTGCTCTCAGAATATACCGATACTTGTGTAAATACATTAATCTGATACCTAGTGATGGCATTAAGAAAATAAACCTTTTGTTTCCTAAAAATGGACTATACCTCAATGATTTGGTTGGAATAAACCGCAAATGATCAAAAAAGTCGAAATCTACACTGTTCAGCCAAAGTAATGGGATAGATTGAGACGCAAAATTGGTACTTGTGTTAAAAAAAAAATAATAATAATAATTATATATATATATATATATATATTGTATTATTGGTGCTTCCCCAGTATGTTCTAAAACAGACAAAAAAATGATTGGTTTAGAGATGACACCGATTTTAATTCTAGATTAGTCTAGCCTGCAAAGCAACCCAGAACTCCACAACACTTCACCCATAACCCATCAGCAGCATGTAGACTATTGAAATTGTGGAAAAAAAACATCTCTGTGCTTATATTATGTTACAGAGTCATAAACAGTCGAGCATCAGCATTAAGCATTAACGCACGCTCTAAAATGAAAAATAATATTTCATTGTAAGAAAACCATCGTCTATAAAACACATTTAAACTTCCTATGAAGTGCAGCGGTAGTCGTCTGCTGACACTTCAAACTAAATATTCAGTAGATGCTGCATTTATATTTAAATACTGAAAAAAAAAATGTCAACATGTCGTCTGCTCAACCTCTGACGGCTAGAAGTTTAACTTTTCACAGTTTCCACTCTTGGAAGAATTTAATGGTATTCGCAATATTTCATAGAAGATAAGTTAGACATAAAGGTCAACAACAATAAAAGGAAAAGGAACAGTCTGTAAAAGTAGATTTCTGTCAACTGAGGATTACACATAACTACTATTTCTTAAGCATCACGATATAAATTGTCATGAATATAGCATAGATCTATAAATATCTGACCTCTGGTTTATCCTGAATGCAAGGTACCTTTGGGATATCTTTGTAATGGGCTACTATTGGTATCACAAGTAATTCCCCAAAATCACAGTTCCACTGTATTTAGAACATGGAACCACTACTACAGCACTCTAAGGTTTGCTTTTACCTCCGATGTTAACGCTATGTGTGGCACAGTCACAAATTATAAGTCTTTGATTCACAGATTTTAACTTTTATCTTAGTGAGTTAGTCTGACTGCTTAATAAGCTAATCTTGTAGTGGCAGAATTTGAGCGCAAACGTGTAAAATGCTCTGGTGTCCACGGTGACCTGTATGGCACTCTACCAAAAATTGCTGAACCCCAAAATAACACTAGAAGCCGTCTCGCACAAGACTAAAGTTGGCAAAAAGACCATGGACCCTGCAGAGATGGGGCAGAGAAATTGTGATGGGGTTGATCTCCCCATGGACCACTCCATTGATTATACCATCTAAGCGACAGGGTGGGAAGTAGGTAAGTAAAACCACAGCGAGAAGCAGCCTGACCTCGTTCTTCCAGTTGCGCGCCAGGAAGTGCTCGGCCACATGTGCAGGCAGGACGTTCTCCAGCAGAACCCGGTTGAGGTTCTCCATGGTCTCGATCTCCTCGCACTCCCGCTTGAACTTGTTCTTCCACAGGAAGTCTAACCTACAGTAATATTCATTCTGTTACAAGAGGACACAGAGGTGAAGAGACTGAAGAGTGCAGTCGTACAGCTTTTGCTTAAGATACAGAAGAGAAATATAGGATGGATGGCAGCTTGAATTCTAGTGAAATGTGTAGGGAAACATGATATCACGATAGAGAGAATGGACTATGTGGATGTCCTTTGACAAGACATCTTACTTCCATTGAGGAATGAATGAATGAATGAATGAATGAATGAGGAAAGGGAAGCCATATGAATACACTATCAAACATGCTAGAAATGTGGTGAGGGATGGACAGTAAGTGGGAGATCAGTTTCAAAGAAACAAAGGAAGCCAAACTAAGGGGAAGTTATAATGGGAAGTGCCAATACAGTATCTACAGTAGTTGTGGCTTTTATATCTTAAGTTCTTCAGATTTTTTATATTATTTTAAGTGTGCAGGGAACAGTCCCACTGAGTTTCTAGGTGGTTTTGAGTCTTCACGGCCAAGTGGGTGCTGGTTTGACTCCTTCCCTGTTCCATGTCTGCATCCGTTTTAAGCTTTTTCTTACGACGCTTTTATCCCTCTTTGCTTTTATGTGAAGCACTTTGAATTATCCTTGTGCATGAAATGCACTTTACAAATTTACATACAAACTTGCCTTGTCTAATGAGTTATTAGAAGTGACAAGTCAAAGAGCGAAAGCATATACTCGAGTATGAGGTATCTGGTCACACATTTGTACTTCACTCGCAGTCATAACTGGTGCCTTCTCCCTGAGCTGAACACATCATATATACAACCAATACCAGTTCCAGGCAGTCGGTTGTTTAAATGGTTATTTAAATGTCTAATTTGTATAGTTTTACTTCACTAAAGCTTGAAGTAACAGTTTAAAGATCCCTGCTCCTCAGACATAAAATTGTAATTAGATTATGGATGCCAAACCCAGATCGGTCTGGTCGTGTTACATAACACAAATAAAGGCCTGCTATAGCAGGCTGACATGCGTTCAGAATGACCAATAGTCACTGCATCCCTTAACTGGTAAATCTAAAGCTCGGCATAAATCACTACAGCCAGGCCGACATAAATCACTGGACGTCAGCGTAAGCTGGGGTGCTAGAAAGACTGCCACTTGCCATCCCTGTTCCAGAGTGTGGCTCTAACCTGGTAGGTTTCACACAGTTGGGCAAAACTCCAAAGAGAACTTGAGCCTTTCCCTATTTAATCCTAGAGGAGATGCAGTATGTAAGCCACTCAGAGATGGGGTATACTGTATGTATATTTAAAAGCAATGATGGAAAGGTTCCTTGCACTTTCATATCAATCGCTAAGACAATGGGCCGTGTGAACATTATCTTCTGTGGCAGTATGAGTGAAAGTTGAAAACAATGGTGACGAGATGAAAAAAGGAGTGCAGCTGTGGTACAAACAGGGTGGAAGACCAAAAGAACAGAACAGCCCATCAAAGTTGTGAAGGTGAATGCGGGGAGATGACAGACGCTAGAGTCGGCCAAACAAACGACATTGTTCTGTGGACGTACCTGTCTGGCAAGCACAAGCAGAGTGATGAAGAAGATGAAAAGGGAGATGGAGCCCATTGTCTTCAAATCTTTGAGAACTCCAGGCCTGGAAGGGATGTACAAAACATGTGAGAAAGAGAGAGAGACGGAAATCAAAAGAGCGGTAGAGAGAGAGGGATAACAAGGAAAGTGAAAAAGCAGAAAAGGAAAAAAAGTTGAAGTAAGAAATCAAAGCATAGACAGACATACACCAATCAACCACAACATTAAAACCACCACTAATAACCACTAATATTGTGTAGCACCCCCTCCTGCCGCCAAAACAGCTTTGCCCTGTTGAGGCGTGGACTCCACCAGGCCTTTGAAGGTGTCCTGTTGTATCTGGCACCAAGACGTTAGCAGCAGATCCTTTAAGTCCTGTAAGTTGCAAGGTTGGGCCTCCATGGACCGGGCTTGTTGTTCCAGCACATCCTACAGATGCTTGATTGGATCTAACCCTAACCCCGGCCATCCACGTGATGTAGAAGTAAATATGATTTATCAGACTAGGCCACCTTCTCCCATTGCTCCATGGTCCAGTTCTGATGCACACGTGCCCATTGTAGGTGCTTTCAGCGGTGGACAGGGGTCAGCATGGCCACTCTGATCGGTCTGCGGCTACAGCCCCATACACAGCAAGCTGTGATGCACTGTGTGTTCTGACACCTTTCTATCATAGCAGCATTAACTTTTTCAGCAATTTGTGCTACAGTCGCTCTTCTGTGGGATTAGACCAGATGGGCTAGGCTTCACTCTCCACGTGCATCAATGAGCCTTGGACGGCCATGACCCTGTCGCCGGTTCACTGGTTGTCCTTTAATTGGACCACCTTTGGTAGGTACTAACCACTGCATACTGAGAACACCACACAAGACCTGCAGTTTTGGAGATGCTCTGACCCTGTTGTCTAGCCATCACAAAGTCTTGTCCCCTTGTCAAAGTCGCTCAGAAAGGGCTCCTTACGCTTGCCCATTTTTCCTGCTTCCAACACATCAACTTCAAGAACTGAATGTTCATGTGCTGCCTAGGATATCCCACCCCTTGAGACATTCAGACAAGATGAGCAATGTTATTCACTTAATGTTGTGGCTGATGTATACTGTATACCGATCGGTGAATTTAATTCCAAAACTCTGAAATCTGAATAAATCGTCCCAACCCTGTCACACGATTGGCCAATGGAGGGCGTTTTGCTGAGCAGTCACTCCATTACGACTGCCACTTCTGTTTTGCTGTGACACGGGTGTTGTTTACTATGACTTGTGTTCGATTGGCCGACTCCAAAGCACGACTAAACTGATTGTGACACCAATTTTCTCCGTCAAGATTTATTATCTAGAACACGTGGCTGTGCACCCATACCAATAAACTATGAATTTTCTCCTGAAATAGTCGCCATTAAGCAACGTTTCAAAGAGTCATTGTTAGTTGATAAATCAAACGGAAATTTAAAGCTTCATAATTTGGAGTAACCCAAAGGCACAGTGGGAATATGAGGATCGAGGTATATTGTACAATGCTTGAATTTTTTGTGTTGTTGCCTCTTGTCACAGAGGACAGTTTCGATCTGCTGACCAAAGCACCAACATTTTAAGATACCAAATTCATCACAAAACATTTGTATACCTTTATGCTGTGCTTAGTTCCAAAAAGGTTCAAGAAATGAGTCAAACAAATTTGCCAATATTAGACTTCTCTTGAAACATCTCCTTAAGTCTCTACAACCTTTTGATTAAATACTTGTACGTATATACCCTTCATTTTAAAATGCTGAAAACGGAATCATTGGTTCTTGGTTTCTTTGCAAGCTTAGTAGTTTATTGTAATGCCAGTTTCTTACAGTGATCCTTTGAAATTTCCTCCTCTTTGGACTGAGATGCTGTGGATGCCAAGGCTTAGGCCCAAAGCAGGAGTCTCCCATTAGAGGACTGGACAACATCCAAAACTTCACCTAGCTCAGAAAAGAAAAAGAGCTACACAAATGATGTTGTCCAGTGAGAGCCACAGGCAATTCTATCCCTATACCTGATCATGCTTGAATGTGTCCACAGCAAATTTTGACCAAAGATATGGGAACCTCATTCCTGGGAGGCCACTCATCACTCTAGAACCTGTTAGCCTGGCCTTGATGTGTCTTCAGTAAGCTGTCTGTTCCCAACGTCACTCTTGACGTTAAAGAAAGATAATGGCAACCATTTTTTTATACTAAGCTCAATTACGGTCAGCTTTCTAAGAAGCAAAATAATATTTTATTATTATGTGCCTTACATGAGCAAGATCTCTCCCTCTCTCTTTCTCAATGAAGGTCATTTCATCTTGTCCTCATTCAGCAGTTAATTTCCATGTTATGTATAGACCTTAGAGCTCTAATCTCCTCCTCATAGCCTCAAGTTTGTCACAATGGCGCCAAGGGGAGCTGTGAATTAAATGATAAGTACTATACGGCGATTGCCTCGAGAAGAGGGTGGGGAAGGTGGTGGAGTGGGGGTGTTTGGGTCCGTTCAGGCGGATGGCATACGGCGTGCTTACATCTCATATTCATGGGCAGTATAGTAGCTTAGCTTGGATCCGCCGTGGATCAAGTGTCAACATATGCCGTGACACTACGCACTTCCTTATCACCAATCCATCGCTGACAACGACGACCTTACGGCAGGAGAAGGTGGTCATCCCGGAGCGGGGAAGGTAGAGTAGATTAGAGAGACGCAAAAGAACTCTGTCGCTGAGGGAGTACGGACTCGGTAGGGAAATATTGGTTATTCGTGGCAGAGGGAATTCATACCTTCTTTCTTTGGTCCGTTTTTCATCGGATGTCACCGTAGCTTATCTCTATGCCTCCGTCCATAAATTTGGAAACCAAGGTGACAGACGGTTCCTTTGAACACCTTGTATGTCAAGGCTGGAGAGAGGAAGACTGGGATGTTACCAAGTGAGAGCGTTTGGGAGCGCAGAGCGGTGGAAGTAATGATAGAAAAAGTGGCTTGTGTGGTCAATCATGTCTCCGAGCTCTCCTATGTTGTTGTTGTTGTGGTTTTCTTCAAGGAACATCAGGGGCCTTCTCCTGCCTAATCCTGCCAACTTTCAAACCATCCCATTGTCTGTTTAAAAATATGATCGCACTCATTGTTATTGGAGGATTTGCTGATGATGACAGCGACGTACAGTCGGGTTCAACTGCTTCTGACAAATGTACATTGTGAGTAAAAAAGGAGACGCTAACTGTCTGAAGGCGACATTTACAAATATATATTGGCAGATTTGCTTTCATTTTGGCTGATTATCTACCTTAAAATAAATTACATGGCACATTACAGTATAGGGATGATAAGTTGCATTTAATATTGTACAGGGCTACATTGGGTTAATCCTGTTTGAGCATTAATACAATAAATAAAAAGAGTAACCTTGTATGAGTATACTTCCGGTGTGAAGTGGGATGGCTTTACTGGTGAGAGCTCCCTGTCAACTCAGAAACTTCTGTAGTTATATTTTGTTACTTTGTTATTACTGGATCTTTTTGCAAATGCGGTATTTTCACTCACTCAGTATGATTGGAAAACACTTTTGGAGTTTTGATTGTCAGGCAGTTCGGCCTTTAAGCCGATTTTTGACATTGCGAATCACGTACCCCCCTGGGTCTTTTGTTTACCTGTCTGCTGACGGAGAAAAACAAAGAGAGGGAAGCGTACCAGGGCTCTGTGCAGAACCCGACATAGAAACAACAAAACCCCTCTGCCCAGCATTCTGCGAGCTGATGCTCAGTCCCTGGAAAACAAAGTTGACGAGCTGCAGCCACGGATTAAACACAAACTGGACATTATGAGCTGCTGTGTTCTGGCGTTCATCGAGACGTGGCTGGAGACGTGCCTGACTGTGCCGCCACGCCAGAGGGTTTCTCTGTTTATGACAAGACAGAACGAAGAACTCAGGCAAGTCAAGGAGAGGCGCTGTGTGCTTTATGGTTAACTCTTTGTGGGCCACAGATGTCTGTCTTAAAAGCACACCACTCCCTTGTTCTGGAGCTACTGTCTTCAAAAAAGCTTCAAAGTTAGACCCTTTTAACTCCCCCAAGAGTTCAACTCAGTCCTCCGAACAGCTGTTTAGATCCCACCTCAGGCTGATAAATCATCAGCCCTGGACGAGCTGTATACAATTGTAAATTAACTGGAGAACTCCCCGAGGCTGTGTCCACTGTTTTGGGTGACTTTAACAAAGCTAACATGAAGAAAGATTTCCCAAAATACTATCAACACATCACTTTTCCCACCAGAGGTGAGGAGACTCTAGATCACTGTTACACCCCATTCAGAGATTGCTACAAACCCCTCCCCCGCCCTGCTTTTGGAAAGGCAGACCACTGCTCCATCCGAGTGCTCCTTGCATATAGGCAGAAACTGAAAAAGGAAAATTACTTTCCTGGGACATTTACAAATGGAACAAAGAAGCTGAGGATGTCTTACAGGACTGCTTTGAGACAACTGACTGGCAGATGTTTGAGGACATAGCTGATGGCAATATCACTGAATACACAGACTATGTCACAGGCTATATAAGTAAGTGCATTAATGACGCTGTTCCAAAAGCCATCTGCGTTTGCCCCAAACAGAAACCCTGGGTCAGCCTGGAAATCCAAATTAAACTCAACGCGCGGACCACCGCCTTCGACTCAGGGAACTCTGACACCTACAAAGCTGCCAGATATGACCTCTGGAGTCTAGGACCAGACGGCATCCCAAGCCCTCAACCTCTCTCAGAGCATGTGCTGATCAACTGTCAGAGGTGTTCACCAACATCTTCAACCTCTCCCCGAGTCAATCCGTGGTCCCCACCTCCTTCAAAGCATCCACCATCATTCCTGTTGCAGGCCCAGAGGCCAGTGGCCTCCTGTTTAAACAACTTCCACCCTGTTGCACTGACATCATTCATCATGAAGTGCTGATCTGCTTGTCCCTTCCTGACACCTTGGACGCTCTGCAGTTTGCATACAGACCAAACAGGGCCACGGATGAAGCCATTGCCTCGGCGACGCACACTGTGCTCACCCACCTAAATAAAGGGAATACATATTATGTGAGAATACTATTCTTGGATTACAGCTCGGCATTCAATATCATAATTTCCTTAAAACTCGTTAATAAGCTTGTCAATCTTGGACTGGACAACTCCATCTGCAGCTGGATCTTCGATTTCTTGACGGCCAGGCCACATGTGGTGAGAATCGGCAGCCACACCTGCTCCTCACTGGCCCTCAACACAGGCGCAGAGAGCTGTGTGCTCAGCTCCCTCCTGGACGCCCTGTTCACCTGCGACTCTGTTGCTTTACACAGCTCAAATGTCAACATTAAGTTTGCTGATGACAAATCCATCCTGGGCCTTATCACAGACAACCATGAGACGGCCTACAGAGAGTAGGTGAAGGCACTAACCAGCTGGTGCAAGGACTCAACGTCTCAACGTCAGAAAAAATTAAAGCGATGATCGTGGTCTACAGAAGACAGCAGGAAGATGGCCTAACAATCCTCATTGGTGATGCCCTGGTTGAGGGGGTCACCAGCTTCAAGTTCCTTGGAGTTCACAGCACCACAGACCTTTTCAGGACCCTACACCCAGACATCGTTGTCAAGAAAGCTTGCCAGCAGCTCTATTTCCCGGGGAGACTGAGGAAGTCTGACATGAACGCCAGCATCCTCACAGCTTGCTGACCGGCTGCATCACAGTCTGGTACAGTAACTGTTCTGCCCACAATTACAAATCACTACAGAGAGTAGTGAAAGTGGCATAGCCCATCACTGGCAACAGACTCCCTGCCATTCAGGACATATTCCACCAGCGGTGCCTGCGGAAGGCACACAGTATCATCAAAGACCAGAGTCACCCAGCACGCAAACTGTTCTCCTTGCTACCGTCTGGTAGATGATTCAGGAGCATGGCTGCACGCACAACCAGAAAACCTTTTTACCACCAGGCTATAAGGCTTCTGAACTCATAAAATTGTGTTACACCCTCATTGCATATCCGCTCACCTGCTTGTCTGCAAAAAAACACCCTCTGTGCAATACACTTGTCACTTTTATGTTTATAGCTCTCTCCCTATCCTCACTATAGTTATTATATTTTATATTACTATTAGAGGTTTTTACTGCCTGGCTGACCTGACTTACATCCAGCACATTTCATTGTATTGTTGACCCTGACCTACATATGACTAATAAAACTGAAACTTGGAAGTGACACTACTATCAAGTACGGTATCAATGAGGAACTTACACGAAATTATGAACAAGAGCTTGGTGAAACCTTAAGGAAGTGAGGCCAGACATATATAAGTAATGTGAAAACCCTGCACTTTAGGTGAACAGCTTCTTCATGAACAGTTCATTTAACTCATTAATATGTTTCATACATGTCATACAACTATGTAACCACAAATAGATGTGTCTTGCCAAGGTGAATACACTGAAAGAGAGGAGTCAAAGGGAATGTGGAGGCTGGGTGAAATGTGGTGGTATTGAAGGCAAAATCGTATATTCATGATCTGGGATATTGCTTTCATAAGTCCATATTTGATTACATTCTGCACTCCGGTCACACTGTGAACCCTTCTATCTAGGACAAACAACAATATTACATCGACCTTATCACATAACAGAGGGCAGGCAGGGCATCAACCATACTGTATGTCTGTACTGAGTGGAGATGAATATAAATGGGCAAAAAAACTGGTGAATGTGTAGTATAGTATACCACACATTCACAGTTTAGACTAGTGAAGACCATAGACTAGATACATATATACAGTATAGACCCACAGGTCAGTCTCTAAACGCTTTGCTCAACAAGAGACTGAGGACAATCTCCCAGGTTTCATTGCTGAAACTGGGTGGAAACAATGAGAGAAAAAAATCCTGCATTGCAGAACCAATCAAAAGTTTTTGGGGCGGTCCTTCATATTGGGGTGAAGTCCTGTCTCACTCACTGAAGAGACTCCTTAAAAGTTCGTTGATACGCTATGGACAATAAGCAATGAGCATAATTTACGGTAAGGTGACATTTCCGGTAAAATGCAAGGGCTGCATGTTTATAGGTTGTTCTCGCCATCGTTCTAGTAATTCACTTGCATTTAGGAATCCCCAAATGATTGGTAGGCGGCAGGATCTCTGATTGTCTGGTATTACGAGACTATACATTATATACTGTATGTATACACACACATGGTAGACGCGGGTCGCTGTGCACCGCACTGTGGAATTGCATGGTTCCGATCAAGAGATGTTTGTTTTGTGGAAGGGTCCCATGATCCTCTCTGTCCCTGTGACTGCAAAGTTTTGCTCCAGATTCACTTAATTTCAATGTAACCGTGACGATTGGCACATTCCTTTCCAGCAGTGAACGTTGATGCGTGTTGACCAATAGCTGACAATTGTCAAAGCATCTATTACCATGTTGCTCCATTGGAGAGACAAAAACAGAGCAAGCTAGAATTTCAGCTGTGTCAAATCACAGGATCATTGTATTTTATGCACCTTTGTGTTGCCAGTAAATAAACGCCTGAAAATGATACTGCGGTATATGGTAAAATGATCTTTCCTTATGTTTCTTTCACGGTTTATAGGTGGCGAGCTAGCTAGCCTACTAAACAACCATATCTCCAGCATTGGCACTGTGTACTTTAGGGCCTTATTCTACCGAACCTCATCCCAGTAGATCGACCACAACGCCTGTTGGCTGACACCTAGCCCTCTAACACGCTCAACATCAACCCCCTCTTGCCGCTCCCCATCTCTCCCTCCCTCCATCAATCACCCTCTCGTCTCGCACATTTCACACACCTGTCTAGGATCTCTGTCTTGTAGAGAAAGCGACTGTATTCGTCAAGCAGGGACGCGTGGGTCTGCAGTATGATAACGTTGTAGATCACCACGGCGGTCAACATGATGATCATCTTCAGCTCGTAGTTTATCCTCAGGAACACCGAGCATGAGATCAGGCCCAGGACGCAACTGTAGATGAAATACTAGGAGGGGATGGAAGAGAGACAGGGATTGAAACACACAGAGAGGATATGAGGCGAACCAAAGAGAGGAGGAGAGCAAACGGGCAGATTTGGTTGAAGAATGAACACATGTATTCATCTATCAGGTCAGACTATACATGCAACAGGGGGGACATTTTCAAATGAAAACATTTCACTTGCAACACGGATCAAAGCTGGTTGTATGACCTTTGTTTGTGACAAAGCCTTTTTTTTTATAAAATGTTTTTTTCTAAAATTTGGTTCCTTGCGCAATGAACAATGATGGAACGACTCCAAAGACGTGCAATCACAACAACATTCAGATATGGTAAGACACTCAAACCCGGTGGTGAAATTCAAATTCAACTCATCTTCACTAATTTTGAAGTTTTGTGTCATTGCCTCAAAGTTTGGAGCTTAACAAACCCACTTTCATTGGTCTAACATGTGTTTTAATTCAGTCTATTGTGGTGCAAATAAATACGTTTGCAACGGATGTTTTTACAAAGGAGATTTACTATGATTAGTGGTTGACTGTAACTCTATGGTCCGCCACCTCTCATGATTATTTTTTTATCCAAATTACATTACAGATCAGATTACAACTGATCCTAAACCCGCATTAGACATTAAATCCTTCAGAAAGATAATTGTCTCTGAAGGGGTCTGCGTCTGTATTCCCCATTGATGGAGTTGTGTTTTTAAATTCATAGACATAGAAAAAATGAAATATTTGCGTACATTTACTGAAGAAGATATTTAAGCAATAACAAATATGTGCGCGGACATATTTAACTTACGGGAAGGTAGAAGCTGTTTTTGTCAATAAAGCTGATTGGTTGTCCATTATGGTAAAGGAGTGTTTCATTGGATGAATTAGAAACGGAAAATGGCGGCATCACATGATCCTCCAAGAAGAACTACGGAAAGAGGCAAAGAGAGAGGAAATGGATTGAATTCATTCATTAAAAACAAAAACTTGGCTTAAATGCTTGTACTTGATTGCTTGAGCTTGATTCAAGCTCAGGTCACACAGGATTACGATGCATACTGTGAGTAGCCTACAAAGACGCTCGCCGTGCCCTTTTGTCTTGAATCGAGGCAACCACAGAATCACATTAAGTTAGTTAACCATCATATTTGCTGTGATCATCACCCTACTATTATTTAACATTATTCACTAGCTTAGCTATGCAATCCAATAACATGGGCCATACAAAACTACGAGGCCCAAGGCAGCGGGCAAAAAGTGTCTTGCATTCATAACTTTTGATGACAATCACAAAAGGCCACACCCCGTCTCATATGGCCAAAAGTATGTATTTTGTGTCCACCATCCTTTCCGCTGAGCCCATGAAAAATACAAGGTTTGCGATTCAGTAGGGAAAGTCAACCGTGATGGATGTCATACCACTATTTAAGAAAACAGTGGCCTTTAAAAGGGTAATTAAAAACACATTGGTTTCAGTGTCTGCCAAAGAGAGTGATCACTGTCTTTGATCTGGACGGGGACACGGTGTGCCGGCACATTGAAGATTCTTATTCATTCAACCATTATGGTGGACAAATATGAAATCCTTTTCAATGCTATGGGGAAAAAAAACACGTTGATTAGATTGTTTTCATGTACCGTATGTATGTACACCATGTATACAGTGGACTGCTAATCTATCACTGATCTCTTGACCTGAATAGGTACATTCAGCCTATTCATTCGGGAAAACTCATCTCAGTAACCTTCCACCTCTGCCCAGTTTTTTTTGACTTTTTGTGATGCCAAATAGTAAGCAAAAAGTCCATGAAGAAGAAACAACAGATCTTTCATACAAATCATACAAAACATTCTACTGTACCGATTATTGCAGAAGTGACAAATGTGGCCTCAAATGACCTCGGGCTTGTTGCTAACTCACTGTCTCTGTTGAAACGATATATTTTTTTGCTTTTAATTCCATTGCAATGATGCATTTAAATGCATTGACAGGATGCAAATAAACCTGGATTAATCAATTTCTTTATACAGTATAGTCAACATGTTTGCATCCTTATATATGCAAACATGGCGACTGCTTAAAAAAACAGGCTTTGTTTTCCATTACTCTTTAAAGCAAACCCGCCGGATAAAACAAAAGGATTCTGCCACAAAGAGCAAAGCTAAGTTAATTCCCTCCACCCGCCTCGAGCTACATCATTGGGATCAAAACGAGATTACAATCTCTGAAATCCATTTGTGTAATGGTTTAAACTGGGGTCTTGACATTGTTTTTAACAAGCGCCCGTACACCAGCAACAAATTTGCTTTATACTTCCTCCCTTCTCGCTCCACAGACAAAAGCCGGAAACAGCTGATTCTGATAACAAATGGTCAGGTTGTTTTTTTTCTATCCCTCTAAATGCAATTATTTTTGTTTGTAGAGTGTCATGGAAAAATGTATCATGTAATGTATCATTTCTTACAATGGCCTGTCACATACAGTATATACAGTATACTACTGTCATACATATACTGTATATATATATACTGTAAATGTATATGTATATATATACTGTAAATGTATGTGTGTGTGTGTGTGTGTGTGTGTGTGTGTGTGCCATTCAAAGTGAAGCCCAGTGAGTCACACATTACACGAAACACAAAACATCTAAGGAAGCTCACCATGTTGAAGACCGCCATGATGAGGATGAGTGCCGTGGTGGTCATGGTGAGGGTGATGCGGGGCCATGGCTTGTTGGCAATAACGCCGGATGACCTCAGGAGCCAAATCCAAGAGGTGGAGGCGCTTTTACTGCAATGCTGAGGGCACACACACACGCACGCACGCAAACACACGCACATGCGCACACACGCGCACACACACACACACACACACACACAAACACACACACAAATGTAGAGACACTAATGAGAAGAAATGCACAAAGCAGAGGACCAGTAATAAAACATGCGCAAATAAAAGTACACATGGATACACACAAACACACACTAAAGTTTATCACCTTTAGCGAGAGAGGGCCATTACTTGTGAAATTGAAATGACCGTGAAAAACGGTATTGTAACTGATTAGCACAAGGAAGCCCCTCATTACCAATTATATTTCAATGGCTTTACTGGAGCCACATAGAATTATGAAAAAGTGGGGTCCAATTAAATGTGTCAATGCATATCAAATGACATACACTAATGGAATAAAAAAAAAAAAGACAGCAATTAACGTCGCTGTCCGATGTCAAGTGAGAAGTGCGCACGGTTCCCATAGGTGCAGCTCAGCTCAGACATTGACTTTCATTGTAAAAAAGAAAAAAGAAATTCAATAGACTTTCTGGGTGGGGTCTATCTGTGGCAGGAGGAATGGCAAAAAAAAAAAAAAGTCTTCCTCGCGAGACATTCATCATGTCGTCATCTTTTTTGTTGACGTGAATTGGGATTCGCGGAAGGACGGTGCAATATAGTCAAATGGTCCCGGGCCCCGGCGGTCGTTGGCTGGCCCACTTACAGTCAATTGCGTTTCCTCTGTGCGACCCTGCCTCCAGCCGTGCATCTCTTATGACTACAGTAAAGGAAAGAGGGGGAAGCCCGATCCCTGCCCGGCGTCACTGAGGCTGATAGGATGTGACATTTGTACGCCCCAAAGACGGGCTCGGCAATACTCTGAACCAAAACATGGCAGATTCTTTTTTTCCTTTTAATTATAATTCTCACATGACTCCCAAAGAAGGCTCCACTACCTACTGTACTATATGTAGCATACTGTACCGCATACTGTGTCACTGTTCTGCGTTGTTCGGTGTTACCGTATTGCTGCGCCGTACTGTTGTATACTGTGCTGTATTATCCCACAAACACTACCTCGCTTTATTCACATGCCACTTTAATGCACATATCTGTATTTACATAATTGCCTATCCCATATACATAAGTCTATACCATATAAGTAAGCCTATTCCCTTTATCGATTCCATTTTGTTTTATTTTATTTTATTGTATTTTATTTTATTCTATATATTTTTATTTTATTCTACAAGTATTCGACTTACTGTATTACGTCTTAGGAATCAATTAGTTGGTCTAGTAGACAGAAATTCCCTAATCCTAAGACATATTGTGTGTAATGACCGGGTGCGTTGCATTACATTTCACTGCATATATGTATGAAAGTATGTATATGTAGGAGACGAATAAACCTCTTGAATCTTGAATCTTGAAGAAACGTCATCAGATGTGGCCACTTAATTTCCCAGGAGAATCGCATGAATAAATACATATAGAAAGGGAATTCTAAAGCTAATTCAAATTTGCTGTCAAATTAGACAGAGCAAGCAGAACCGGTGGAGTATGTAAGGTGGCTCATCAAATAAACATGACTGACTTTTCCGAGACACCTACCAGCACCCCATACGGTGACGACATTTCTAAAATGAAAGTGGGTCTTACTGTAACGAGGAATTGTTAAATAATTAAATGAAATAGTCACAGTGCAAGTCCAGAAATACATCTTGGAAATAATACAAATACTCGTAGGGTGATCATAGATTGAGACTAATAATAATAATCGTAATTAAAAAAATAAACCCGAAGTCATTGATAATCTTATCTTTTAACCCTGAGTGACAGCATTCAACGCTCATTTTTGGGTTAGGGTTAGAGTTAGGGTTAGGGTCTAACAATGACTCTGACAAGTGCCTTCAATTTTGTTGCTTGTAGGGAAATCAAGTTGGTACGAGAGAAATACTGTAGACGGCGTACACAAGTGAAAAACACTCTCACGTCACATTTACAGGAGCATATACTTTGTTTTGAAGCCCCGGGCAACGTGCAAGAGAGAAAACAGTTGAGAGCCAAGGAGCTGATTCGCTCTCATGGGAAGCAGTAAACTATAAGCAGCAAAGATTGTTGGAAAACAATGTCTTGTACTGCAGCAGCCTGCGGCTCTGTGAGCTTTTGTGCTCTTTTTTAGATTTAATCCAGGACTTATGGCTCCCCCTTTTTTCTTTTTCTCCCCTCGTCTTCCTTTTCTCTCATCGGGATCATAGAAGTGCAATGAGGGAGGGTTTGAAGCCCTCGCCCCTTGAAGTTTCTTGTGCAGCAATTACTTGTGACTTAGAGAGAAAAAACAAAAATAAAGCCTACTTCTACTAATAACCTTCACATTTGCGATAAGTCCAATTTTGTAGCGTTGTAGAGTAGAGTGTGTTGCAATACAGCGATGTGACGTTATACACCTGAGAACTTCATTGAAGATTGAGAACTTCTCTTCTCTTTTGAGTGTTCTAAGCGGTTTTGGAACGCTAGAACCTTAAAACCTTAAAAATACAGCTCATGCTGGGAACAAACACATCCTGTTATTTAGCCAGCACAAAGGCACGGCACTCACCAGGAAATGTCCGATGAAGCATATGACGAGGATCAACGACAGAGTGAGGAAAGCCATTCCGAAGGAAATGCCCAAGGTCGTCGTTCTAAAGGGGGAATGCACATATACGTATGATCACAGGCTTTGAAGGACAAGAAGAATAAGGGAAAAAAAGAATGCTTGCTTGCATGTTCCACTTCTCATGTATATTTTGTCGATAAACTGAGCACACCTACTTTGGCAGGACCAGAATCTGCACGATGAAGATGCAGAAGAAGATGAGACAGGCGCAGGTGATGTAGTATTTGAATGCCGGCAGAGTCATGGCTCTGTACTGCGGGGGAAGAGGAAAGAGGGTCACGTTTCCACTCGGGCTTCCACCACGAATGTTTGCTCCTCCGACAGATGTGCCGACTTTCCCTGTGATGCGGCAGCTTCTGGGGGAAACTGGCCGCTGGCGAGGGAGCACCAAACAAGTCTGGCGGCAGGATGCCACCTGCCTGCGCTGCCTCTTACCTCCTTCTCCAAGGTTTTGTTGTGAAAGAATAATGATATCCTCTGAATGTCTTCAGACTTGAGCCACTGTCTGGAAGGAAACAAAAGCTATTTTAAGAGGCGGAAGGCAAGAAAATAAAGTATCTGCATTGCGTGCAGCGGTCCTCCTTTTGAAATGTTCTTTTTTTTTTTTTTTTCACATTTCATTATCCTCACTTTTGAGAATTGATCCCATCAAACGTCCGGATCATCCGCTCGGTGAGTTCCTCCTCAAAGCGTTTTTTCTGAGACTTCGTCCTTGACACCGGGAAGAGAGAAAACAACAAAGAGAGTCTCTTCATTTCACGTCGTATTAGCCGCCGAGTCTCGTCTCGCAAAGGAGACATCTGTCTGCGTATGGTTGGAACGCCAGGATAATCCTCGCGCGGTACACTGGAGTTGTGTCAATGGGAGCGGCTTACCTCTCTGATCTCCTCTGGAAGTGGTACTGTCCCATTGGCACGTCCTTTGTCACAAAAGAAGGCGACAGAGAGAAAGAGAGAGAGACAGAGAGAGAGAGAGCTTTTGTGAAAAGCTGTAGAAAAATATCCCTATCACTCAAGCGGGCAAAAAAATAAGTGGTAACCTGCAGGATTATTTGGTAATTATTGTGTTGAAAAATCTAATATTTCACGCTTTTTAAGAAACGTATATATTTGCGTTATGTATGTGCTCCTCTATACGCTGTTTCCATTGGGGGTGGCGCAGTGGTCCACCTTTCACAGCAAGAACGCAAAAGATACGTCACAAGAGGTGAATATACCCCACCTCAAGCCCCCGAGAAAGACAAAACAAAACAAATCAATGATGAGAAGAAGGACTACTTTCCGGAGAGAGAAAGTGAACGAGGACGAGGGTAAACCCAGACGTTGAACAAAGTTGTCACACTTTTGAGTGGAATTGTGGAACTTGCATCGTAATCCACAAACACGGACGATTTTATGGATTTCCACTTTCAAGAACTCGAAATAATGGCTTTCCCGTCGCCGCTTGGATTAGCTGCCGAGTCATACGATGTTTAACACCATTAAGTCAAGTTGTTAAACCATGAGTATCCCTTTATAACAGTCCGCCCTCTTGCAAATGGAGCTGTCCAGCGAGATAACACACCGTGTCACGGAGCATGCATCATGGTTCTGCATACTGTGCTATATTGCAGTTCTGTACTGTTACAGCATTGCTATGCCGTACTGTTGTATACTGCACTACATAACTCCACACACACTACCTCACTTTATTCACCTGCCACTTTACTGCACATATCTGTATATACATAATAGTCTATTCCTTTTATTTCTATTTAGTATTTCCACTCAGTATATTACCTTTTTACTCTTGTTTTATTCTATTTACTAACTGAATTACGTTTTAGGAATCAGTTAGTTCAGTTAGTTTAGTTAGTTAATTGTTGTTAGCTATTGTGTCAGTTAGTACTTACAGTATTGTGCATAATCCCCGGGTGCGTTGCAATGACCTTTCACTGCATACACGTATGCTCCTATGTATAAGTATGTGACAAGTCAACTTCTTGGATCTTGAATCTCGTCTCAACCTGTGTAAAATCAAACTCACCGCTGTGTTTATCTTTCCGTTCTCGTTGGTCATGCTGTCCCGGTGGTGCAGGTTGGCGAAAGGCTTGGCGGCCCCCCAGGACTCCAGGTAGCGGGTCATTCGGACTGAGGCCCTCATCTTCGCCCCGTCCAACGTGTGCCTGGGACGGTAGTGGTGCTGCGGGCTCCGGCGCTCCACCTGCAGATGGGCAGACAGACAGACAGTGAGACATATGAGGAAATTCCTGACATCCTGCAGACAGAGAGAATTTGAAATTCATGGAGATCCCAGAAGCATATGCAAGTGGGACATTATGAAGAGCAAAGAGTCTTGGAAATAAATGTAGTTCATCATTGACTTATCAGACAAAGTCTCTCATGAAGAGAATAAAATATCAAAGTTCAACTTCAGTTTAATTTTATCTCCGCAGCTGGAAAAGTGGCACATTTTTGACTACAGCGCTTAAAAATAGTGTGGTTTAATTAGCAAGCTCTGAACTATAATATCCTGTTTCCTCCCGATGAGTGATCTTGGCTGCAATAAGTGCCTGTCTCGTTGATGCCAACAGGATTTTCCTGTAGTTGTATCACTTGAACCTAAAATTGCAATATCTTACTTTACATACAGCGGGCCTTTCTGCCCATCCAGAATCAAATCAAAAAGCTTCACCCGTGAACCTGAAATAAATTAAACACATCCATGGCTTTAAAAATCATTGAATATATTATAAAAAAGAAAGACATATTTCCCTGCTCCTTTCCGAGCTATTCATCGGCCAGATGATTTTATGAGTTCAGAAGATTGGTAAATACTGCATTGAATGCAGTGGACGTCGACCGGCTCCGGTTGGCTGAGAGCACCTCCAGTCATGCAGTCCAATCGTAGTAAAGAAGAGTAAAACTGAAAAAATTGAAGAAGACTTTGATCATTCCCTTCCACTGTGCGCTACCTTTGGGTTGACCACCAGGTAGGTGATGACTCCGTGCTCCTTCAGGTAGGGGTCCCTCTCCTGGCCGTCCCCGTCCTCCACCTTATAGGCACCGTTCAGGTGCTCCAATGTGACGGAGGTGATGTGGACTCGCCTGAAAGGGGAAACCACGGCAGATAGTTGGTGGACCAGCTTGTTTTGCCGTTGGCATTAAAAACTGACCAGGCTGGTAGCTGTGAGCACCAAACCGAAAACGAAGCAAAACAACACAACGTCTGCACGGTTCTTCAGAACGAGCAACGTCGGAGTTGATTCGTGGTTCACCCTCCACTTTGCTCACCCTGGCACGCCTCCCGCCTCCATGTGATTGGCGAGCGTGACGTCATGCGACCACACGTCGTATTGCCACTTCTGAAGACCGATCACACCACACAGGACGTTCCCAGAATGCACCCCAACGCGCATATTGATGTCTACACCCGTGGCATCTCGCACCTTCCTGTAATACCCCAGAAAAAAAAATGAAACATTATTCGACTGAAGTTAAAAAAGCAAAACAAAAAAAAAAAGATTCTGTCATTTATAAAAAATGTATGAGATCATGTTTTTATTGTGATGGGTTTTGGGACATTATTATTTTCATTATTTTGTATTCATTAATGAATAACTATTATAAAGAGATTAATTCTTTATCTGCACTATGGCTCTTTGTCTCAGTTCAGCGTCTCTACATGTACAAACAATAGAAAACACAAGTGTAAGTACTGGAGAGGACTCGCACGGTGTCTTCAATCCTGTTGTAGACATTACATTACAATACATTTAGTCATTTAGCAGACGCTTTTATCCAAAGCGATTTACAATTGTTCAAACACCAACGGACGCAGCCATCAGGAGCAATTGGGGGTTAAGTGTCTTGCTCAAGGACACTACAGCATGCTAGCAGGAGGAGCCTGGGATCCAACCAGCAACCTTTAGATCACTAGACCACCAGGATATTCTAAACTTTAAGCTTTGACTCGTTATCCCGACTTTCCGACTATCCCTACCTCATATTAAATCAAAGAGCAGATCCAGGGTAACATCCCCACACACTGAAGCTGCTCAAGGGTTTTCACCAAAGCCAAGTTGAGGACTCGCCGTTGTCCCATACAAATGGCATCATTGGCAGTCGGCTGCCTAGCAACAGATCCAGGAGACGGTCAGGATTACACAAGGAGCCACGACACATACCGTACAGCTACTCTACGGTATGTGTCGACATGAATGTGCGCGTGTGCTTGTGTGCCTCCACAAGTGCATATGCGTGTACGTACACGTTTGGCGTACACGATCCTGCGTGTGCTTGTTACAGGCGTCCACGGCAAACGCTGAATCATGGTGGGAGTACGAGCGATCCATAACATATGCCGGCCAGAACAGTTTGAGTGTTGAAGTGTTGATGAAAAGGCCTGACGGGAAAGTGCAAACACACACCGCCATCCTGGACAACCGTACACGCTGTGTGTGCGCGCTGGAGTGGGCGTCCTACGGGGCTGACGTCGGGGGCATCATGTGTCTTATCGGACCCTGAGAAACTTGAGAATCCTCCGGCCTGATTATCCGCTTTTTTCAAGCGCCGCACGCCACAGCGATTTCAGTAAATCCAATCTGAGTGAAGGGGAAGACACCGAAATACACTCTCCATGCCCTCAATACACTCTCCCACACCCGGCTAACATTGTTTATGGATGGACCGGGAAACCAAGATCATTTAACACAACTCCCAAAGACATATTACATTTTTTACAAACTTTGTTATGAACCATTATCATGAGAACATAGAGCTGTCCCAATTATTACATAAGCAAATGATGGCAATTGTTTCGGCTAATACGAATCATTATTATTATTATTATTTTATCGTCAACATTATCCAATCATACGGGTGTCATGACATTTCACTGCATATATGTATGACCGTATGTATATGTATGTGACAAATAATCTCTCTTGAACTTGAACTTGAACTTGAAATGTCTTGGGAATTAGAACCAATGTTAGAAATGTCGCAGTAAACACAACATTTACATCAGTGGGGTTCACGCAAATAAACCATTTACCGGAATTAGTATATATCAATATTCATTATTGCATTATTATAGTGGCAACAGTGTGTTTACCCGTCAGGCCTCCTCACTTACCCGCACGGCTATCTGCCACAGCTTCTTGTGACCTCCCCCGACACAACGCACTCCATGGCTTTGTTTGTTTTAATGGACGAATATGCAACGCTTATGGACCATTAAATCTAGTTTTAAACCGGTTACTACTCAACATACATTACCTACATTACCCCATTACCCAACTTTCCTGGTGATTCCTCACTTTTTCCATTTTTTAATACTTCTCACTTTACTATATCTCCATGGTAAGAAACCTACATAGACTTATCTGCTGGTTCCGCTGACAACATATTACCACATATGACATAGAATTAACAAATACAAATTATGGAACAATCTTATAACTTTGACAATGACCATGTGATCATTCACAGAAGGCAGCTTTCTCCTCATATCGCTCGTAATGCCGGAAAATGATGAGCGAGAGACGCCGCCGAAGCACCCTGTGCCCCGAAGCGCCTTGACGCCATCATAAAGAAATAGGCAACGTGGTAAACAATAATGTAGACGAATCCAAGAACAATATTGCTCGGCGGATTAAAAAAAAAGCAACCTCTCTCTCTCTCTCTCTCTCTCTCTCTCTCTCTCTCTTTCCTCTCTCTCTACGGTTCAAATGAAATATTCATCAGACAACTTGCTGTAGCTGAGTTTAAGGCTCAATGACACAGGCAGAAACAGCTCTTTGGCCTCCTTGAAATATCCTATTTCTATTACACTTGGACGGAAATGACCCACGAAAGCAGGCGCAACATCAGCCCAAGCGAACAGAGCGACAGATACACACCTTCAACTGATGATTTGAAATTAAAAAAAATATATATATATAAATATATATATATTTTTTTTCTTTTTTTGTATAACGAAAGTCTGAGTTTACGGAGCGGTCAAATCAAGATTTTGCTCCAGATGCATCAGGGGAGATTGAGTTGCACAACACACCAACCATTTGTATGCACTACAGGCTAAGTGCTTTAAAAAACACAAACAAGAAACAAGTTTTATTAACCGACCGTCAATTTTGTGCGGTTTTCATTTTGCCGTTTTTTCTCCACAGCACTCTAAATCTTTAGTTAAATGAAAAGCGCTTCATGAATAAAAATGGACTGTTATTATTGATGGAAAGGAAAGGAAAATGGATAAAAAAAAAAAGGCGGCAGTGTGCGTGGCATGAGAAGCTCACTTGATGGCCTCGCACATGTCCAGACCCATCTTGACGCAGTTCTTGGCGTGGTTGGGCAGCGACTCGGGCAGCCCCGACACGCAGTAGTAGCAGTCGCCCAGGATTTTGATCCGCATGCATTCGTTCTCCTGCAAATAGGTTCCAAATGAACAAAAACAACATGAAGTATTTTGTCAAGTGTCAATCTGAAAAACATACTATGGGATTGGCTTTTAAAAGAAATAAGACTTGTATCTCGTTCTCACTCTCTCAGGTCCTTAGAAAATCTATTACGGAGGGTTGTTCTGCTAATCGTCTTTGTCATATGGTGAATGAATATGCTGCAATTTTTTCTTCTACATTTGTCAATAAGAAGGTTTGACCTGAGCCTTTTTGTAATATCTGTAATATCATCTGAAGATTATGGTGATAATAAATTTTCCCTTATCGGCCAGCTCTAGATGCACAACGAAAAGGAAAAAATAACAAACTATGAATTCATATCTTTCCATCTCCTTATCAGAATGTGCTTACCTTGGCAATTTGATCAAATTTCCCGAAGAGCTCATTCAGCATATGAACAAGCTCTCCTGGGGAACAATCACTGGCAAGCCGCGTGAATCCCACAATATCAGCATACAATATACTAGATGAGAAAAATATGATATAAAATAATAAAAGGCAATGCAATAAAAAATACATCTAATGTAATTTAATGAACTATTAATATAATTTATTATAATATAATAACATGATGTAACAAATGTAATAGAAAGTATTATAATTTATTATAATATAATAACATGATGTAATAAATGTAATATAATGTATTATAATTAATTATAATAAGATGCAACAGAGTATAATATAATAACACTATATAATCTATTATAATTTATTATTATAAGATGCAGTACGCTATAATTATGATATAATGTAATAAAATGAAATTTTACAATACAATTTTTCCAACAAACAGAAAAAGCAGGATAAACGATACGCACCTGACATTGGTGTGTCTCTGCACATAAAGATTGTGAAAGTTGTTTGTGTTTTCAATCTGCCCAAAGTTCGGCCCCTGCAGCCGCTGAATGATCTCAGCCTTCATCACGCGGGCGATGTGGGCGGGAAGCAGCGACAACAGGAGACGCTCCTAACGGGAGGAGGTGAAGGAAATGAGGAGAGGAAGGCAAGGGAGAAGACCAGGAGGAGCACAGGAAGGTGGAAGAAATGACAGAAAGGTAAATTGTTTTCCTTGTTTTGCATTCGCTAAGAAAGGATACTTTGCTTTGCCGACGCACATGCCCTGACGCAGCGCCTACATTTTAATACACAGGCAAATTCATTGATGAATGAATAAATGATCATGTTAAATAAATGTTTCTTGTTTTTTCTTGGACATACACCTTTTCATGTGGACTCAGAACAACAGGAATTGTAGTATCACAATGTGCCATCCCATGACAACCATGACACTAAATAGGGGTGACTAAAAAAGGGGCGGGGTGCTGTAACACATAGGCTCAGTAGTGAGTTGATTTGTTTTGGGTCATAATTTATTTATTTATTGATGCATTTATTCATTTCAAGATGAAAAAGGCCACAATTACCTCAAAATAAATGCAGAATAAACACCTCACACCGAAATGCGCGAAACATTCTGCAACGGCAGTTACGGCCGCAGAAAATGTATGGAAAGAATGCTAGTACCTCGACTTACGACTGCATCTACTTACGACCAATCCAAGATACGAGTAGCGATAGTCGCGGAAATTTCTATCGACTTGCGACCGACTGCTCCAAGATACACCATGGAAATTTGCAGTTGGCGCGTCGGCGGCCAGTCAGCAGCCAGTCAGCAGTCAGTCAGCAGTCAGTCAGCAGTCAGTCAGCAGTCAGTCAGCAGTTAGTCAGCAGTCAGTCAGCAGTCAGTCAGCAGTCAGTCAGTGGGCGACCTACATCGTGTGTGCATGTAGTTTGTGGCTTATCGATATTTTTTTCATATTTGCTGTGTTTGTGCTGTGTGTTTTGTTTATTTTCACCCTTCATGATTTCATAATTCATATGGGAGAAACTGCTTCGACATACGACTGTTTTAACATACGACCGTTCTTATAGAACGAATTACAGTCCTAAGTCGAGGTACCACTGTAGAAGAATTTACTGTAACACCTCATAACAACAAGAAGATTCACTTTATCGATCCCTGCGGGGAAATTTGTCCTCCTGCATTTTAGTCACCACCATCCATTCAGCAGCGGTGGGCAGCCACAGCACGGCCCCCGGGAGAATGCAAGGATGGATTGCCTCAGCATTCATCATTTTGCCTCTGTTCAGCTTAGCACAGGTCAGCACAGACTAAGTGTGTAAATCGTCTTGTGGGTGACAATGCGGAGTTTCAGACAGACCATTATTCCCAATTCAACCGTTAAAAGATGGGTCGCAGCCATTGCAAGGTCACTCACCTCACAATGAATTTCACTTGGTGGCGCTCAAACATTCATTCTCTCTTCTCTTTATCAGGGTACATGTTTTATTCTGCCAATCCGCCCATCCATCCGTCCATCCATCCGTCCATCCATCCGTCCATCCATCCATCTACTTAATCTGCTTATATCCGTCCAGGCTTGTGGCGAGCTGGAGAACATCCCAGCTTACTACAGGCGCACAGCAGGGGAACACCCAGAATGGGACGCTGGTCGATTGGTTCAAGCCATCGGCAGCCTCGTCGTACGCATGATGCATGATGCTGCCGCCAGCGATGAGTGGGATGAAAACCCATTCAAAGAACCTTTCCTCCTTCGCCAGTTCTGAGCCTCAAAGGGTGTCGGACACCTTCCTGCGGTTGTGGGCTGCCCTGTCTCGAGGCAGCTTCAGATGTTCTCCTTCTCTGATCGCCGACATGACAAAGTATGAGCGAGTTTGCAATACTCCCAACGCACCTCAAGCATCCAGCGTTTCTAGCCTTTCAGAGAGCAGGGGTGGAGTGTGTGAGTCGCCCAGCCACCATATGTGGCAAAGGACCACTGGCACTCCGAGGCAATCGTGGAACGATCCACTCCAAGCCACACAATTCAATATTAAGGGAGTTGGAAGTACATACAGTGGGCAAAGTCAGTTTCAGCACCTATGTAGGTTATAATCCGTGCATGGCTAATTTCAACAAATATAATTTCAAAGTTGCACAAAAGTCCTTCAAAAAAGTCCTTGAAGTTCACAACAAAAGCAGGCGCCACCCACTCCTCTGCAGTAACTCTCTGTGGCCTTTGTTCCCTTGTCCATTGTATACTTCAGCACAGGGTTCATATGGAAGGGGACAAGGTGTTTAAGGAAAATAACCTCCGGGGAAACAAGGCCTTGAAATCAGCAGCGGATCACGTCGTCAAGGAGACGACGGCTGATGCTCAACAGGAAAGGCCTTATTTTAGGTTGCTGGCATTATTTTGAACTTTTGAAGGAATCGCAGCCAAGGGAGGCTTAACGGTATTTACACAAGAGACTTCAGCACGTCGCCCACGGGGGATGAAATAATAATCACAGTATCAGGTCACATTTAAACAATTACCCACAATGCCTCAGCGGAGTGGGTCCCTTTTATGAGCCAAATAGATAGAAAAAAATCTATATATAGGATTATCCATACATAATACAAAAAATGCATATATGATGTTTTGTTGCTGTATTTGTAGACGCTGTCAGTCAAGTATTATGTTATAAAATACATAAAACAGCTGTTGTCATTAACCTCATCATTAAAATGAGGTGTCAACGCCAAACTATTTAGTTTCATTCTACATGATTAAAACAGTGTTTGTGATTTTTTTTTCTGATTCATTTACTGGTTTATTATAGCGGCAAGAGCCTTGATTTTTCAAAAGACAAACTTTGTATTTCCTCTTTCCACTGGTTAATGGGAAGCAGAGCTGCTTCCTTTGCAGTGTTTTCAAAAATGATACTCAAGGAGTCTATTAAGTCAAGTATCAGTAAAAGCTGTTCTCCAAATATTGACTTGCGTAAGAGTAATAAGACAAGACACTTATCTTATTACTTATCTATCTTATTGCACTAGGAAATTTACAATATTCAGATTCATTCAGGTATTGACTCAAACACCAAAATACGAGTTACATTGAGTTGTTTCAATGATTGGTATTTATATTGCTTGCGGTGACAATAAATTGTAATATTAATATGTAATTAATTCTGAATATTCTAACCTGATTGAGGCGGAGGAGGGTTGGGAATGAACTAGCTCGCTCACTTGCTTCTCAAATATACAAGTAAGGGGTAAAAGTGAATAATCTTTCAAGGTCAACTCAAAAAAGAACACTTCCAGGGGCAATTCAGGAAATGCATATTAAAATATTGGGAAATGTATTGAGGAAATACTTCAGTATCATCAAAACATTCCTCAAGCAGATGGAACTGAGTACATGTAATCACACACGCTGCAGTCCTCATACCTGTTGCCGCTTCTCAAACTCTAGTTTGATGGGGGACTTGATGCAGTTGCATGTATCCTGGTAGGTCTGTTTCAGAGCCAGCTCCATCAGGTGTTTGTGGTACGCGCCGGCCATGTTTCCACATATAAAAATTATGATGTTGGCCAAGATCTGCAAAAAGGGAAAAAGAGCGACAACAGACAGAGAATGTTGGACAAGTAAGCACAATGCAGTGCTAATGGTGGTATTTGGTCTGGGGATATAATAATAATAATAATAATAATAATAATAATAATAATAATAATAATAATAATAATAATAATAATAATAATAATAATATCAATACATTGGATTTGAAGAGAACTTTTATTTATATATTCAGTCTACTCAGAAACAGACCTTCCAAAAAATTTTTTTGAGATATATATTTTTTTATTATTACTGAAATTAATATACAGGATAGATTACGATAAGTAGGTTCTGTGTATATGGGGATTTAAAAACCTTGACAGGTACCAGTGACATTTTCCCCAAATATGCCAAAACTGACGTCAAGGTGTGTAACATGTGTGTGGTTTGTCCAGTCTGTGTGTACTACTAGGCAATTGTTGCCATTATTAGGCAAGTGTAGGTGTCCTGTATTGCACTGTATCAGCTGGTGATATAGATGGTAATGTATAGAAATCGGACTGAGGGGATACTAGATAGTAACTAGATCTAGGTAACTAGATAAGCTGCTCCTGGATAGGAGGAACCCATTTTCTTCCACTGACCCTTTCTGCAATTCACTTTCCTAACAAGGAACCGAGCTAAAAATAATAATCATTTTGTGAATTTGCGAATGCTCTCTGCAAGGAGCATTGGCTTCATATATATATATATAAATGCAGCACAACGGAGGGACGTGAATGAGTGTGTGAATCGAGACCCAGAATCCCCGATAACCTTGACTTAAATTGTTTCCAAATCGAGGCAAATGGACAGACACACACAAACACACAGACACACAGACACACTGATACACACACACACACACACACACACACACACACTTCTCTCTCCGTCGCTCACTGTCCCTGTTTAATGTACCTCGTTTTCTTTCTCTCGCCACATTGACCTTCCTATCGCTGCGGCGGCCCCTGGAAACCTGCTTCCCCTCCTTTGTTTTCAGCTTCATTTGTTTTTTTTTTGCCCAACAAACTTATGTCGTCATGGCTGAAAAGTTCGCCAGTGACCTTTTGCAAAACGAGAACATTCTTTTGCAGTAATAATCCTCCTGGGAATTCATTACGAACGTTGCGATCTAGATAGAGAGCTTTGCCTTTTTAGTCACGGAGCAACAACAGTCGCAGAATAATGTAACTAATGATAATAATAGAACTACGCATGTAGTTCTATTATAGTACATGTCTTAGATTGGATACGATCAAAATGAACCAAGTTGAAACAATCAGGACCCTGGGCTACACTTTGAGTAATTATCCATCTGAACATGTGCGGTAAAATCTGTCGATAAGAGGCCACTGTGTCAGAGTGATTTTAAGCGGTATGTATGTTTTTTCTGCACAAATTACATCTTTTCAAAACTGAGCAAACACTTTGGTCAAACTATTTCACCCTTCTTCCTGCGCCTCATCTTGGCTGTGCCTCACCGGCGAGATCTCAATAATTCAGAGGACGGTGACAACATGAAGCTTCGGTTATCATAATGTCTTCAGCCGTACTCTACTCCCACCTTCCGACCGCAGGGCCCGATGCGAGCTCTGATTTATGCTTATCTGGGAATGTGCTGGCCCGCGACAGCACGTACCTTTGGTTTGAGGACGTCGTTGTGTCGTTAAAGCACGCGCACATGCACTTCCGTGCCACATCTAAAGCATGTGATATGTCATGAATACCGATGGCGATCTCAAAGGGTCGGCCGCGCGAACTCGCCTGTGTTAAGTCACGCAGCCCCGTTACAGATAAGAGCGCGGCGGAGGTGAGGTGGCTGCAGCTGTGGATTGTGGGGCCGCCTGAATTGAGCGGCTAAGCCATGCGCAGGACTCACGCCAAGCGAGGCACTTTTATCTGCGATCTCGGGGAGGAGGGGGCGCTTGTTTTAATGACCCGCTGACGATCCAAATCCAGAGCAGATGTAGTTCTGCCCGACCTCGAGGAGGATCGGCATTCGGGAAGATTCGCACAAGGATAAGGGTTCCATCCAGGGTGACGAGGGAAAAGAGGAAAATTCGGGCGCAAGAAATTTTAGTTTGGTGGCGAAGGGAAAGCCTCCTCCTTTAAGGGAAAATTGCAGAAATAAGGGATCTGCGCTCGCTCCGAGCGGCGATGTCGAACATTTTCACGTCCAAGAACGGGGGGAGAAAATGTAGAGATCGAATATGTCAAATACAGAAGTGAGCAAGACCCTCCTTTGGATCCATTTACTTCGCAAACTCCGGAATACATGGACGGAATTTGAGTGCGTGCCCACAGGCGCAGAGCCTCCATGCGGAATTCTTTCAGATGAAGCAGAAACGGGGTCTAAAGTCCTGTGATGAATTAATGATGTGGAACCACAGCCGTGAAAAACTATTGTTTTGAAATACTATTTGCTGCCCTTTCATAGAGGCTTGCGATGAATCTTTGATGAATCTTAGAGACAAAATGCATTCAACACCTGTTGAATGCAAACACGCACACACACATACACAAACACAAAATATATGCAAAAGACACTGTCAGCAGTCAACAGTAAAAGAAGAGATCTCATATTTAGCTTTAATAAATGATGAGTTGTATTTGAAGTCGTACTTTGTTCAGTCATCAATGGGAGGTAATGATTATATGCATCTTCTTGTGTATTTATTACTATGATTTTTAATGGTCAGCTCCTGTATTTTGCTCTTTATTAGCAATTCCAACAATTGCCTGTGTGTTCCCTGACGCTTTTTAAAGACATGTTTGTAAAGTGTAGAGTGTGAATTATTTTCTATTGTTTGCAGTCAGAATTCTAGATCTACAAATGTCACTGTTCATGAAAGGGCAAAGAATAAAGTGCTTTGTAGAGAAGGGGTCCTTCCACATACAAACACACAAAAATGATGTCGTAGATTAAAATAGAAAATGTTCCCGAAAAATATTCATTTGAAAGATTAAAGCTCCTGCTAATAAGCAACAATTAACTATTTATTAGGGCTGCCCCCAAAAAGTCGACCAAATGCTAGTGAAGGGAAGAGACGAGACGAGAAGAGAGAGGGAATGTTCCTAACGATGAATTAACCTGACGTTTAAACGGAAGTAGAATTTTTTTTTTTATTATAATAAATATTGCATACATTATGAAAAATTATAAGAGCTCTGAATGTGCGACTAGTTGACTAATGGCTTGAACTGACAACTACTAGTCGACTAGGAAATTTGTAAAAAATAGTTTGTATTTTAACAAGCTATTTATTTTAATAAACTAAATTGTTAATTTAGCTTTTACTCACGAGCAATTCCTGACAAAACCAGAAAAACAAGTAACCATTCTAGTCTATTCTGCTGCTCCACCTTGAGGGAGAAGTTGACTTTCGTTGGCTTTACAAGGGGCGTGGACAAGCCAGACAAATGGCACCAACCGGGAACAGGGAGCCCTGTAATTTCCTTCCCATCCCTCCTTTGACTGACATCTATCAGCTGCGCACAAAACATCGGAGTAAGGTCTTGTCGGCAAGCGGTTGGTTTTATAGAGGCAGTTATTGACAACAAAGTCCTCCATTAAACATCAATCCTGCACTTGTGCTGCTGTGAGCGCCAACGCCCGGCCTCTTAAAAACGCTTGAACACAAAGCTTGATAAGCATGTTGTCACACATCTCCGGAGTGTTGGCACCAGATCATGTCTCGGCTGTACGGAGGCGAGAACAAAATAACAAATTCAGACACAGTTTAAATCTGGACCCATCAGTATACGGGGTGGTCACCTCCACGAGCGAGCCGTTTGAGGAGGACGCCAATGAGCCAGAGGTGTGATGTTGAATGGGCCAGATAAAGCGAGGACGCCAGCAAGTCTTCTCACTCAAGACCACCCGGGCGGCGTCCATTAAAGCTACGATATGTAATATCTACTGTTAGGCGTTACCTGGTCAAGTCCCTTCCTCACTCTCTGACATAATCATCCGGTCTTCCCCATGTTTCCCCAGAACCTATAGCAAGTAGAGGGGGAAAAGGGACTTGACGCCATTGACAGACAACCTAATGAAATGGAATGTTACCTTTATTAAAATTACGGATTTCTCTGGGTTTGAAAATTGTTGGAAACATTTGGGATAATGTTGGAAGACAACTCGACAAAATATATAACATTGGTCTAGTTGTAGACTAACCAACCAATGTAAATGTGAAGGTCAAAGGGTATGTATGTGTGCATGGATGCATCTACCTGTGTGCAAATCATTCCCAACGTTTGTAAGTGGGTGTGTGTGTGTGTGTGTGTGTGTGTGTGTGTGTGTGTGTGTGTGTGTGTGTGTGTGTGTGTGTGTGTGTGTGTGTGTGTGTGTGTGTGTGTGTGTGCCTGTACGTGGTTGACTTATGAAAAATGACTTTGTATGAAGTGCACTGAATTCTGCAGTTATACAGTTCAGTGATGTGTTTTCTTTATTAGGCACCCTGAGAAATACCAGACAATTACTGCACGCATCCTTTGTGTTGTTTCGACAGGCTTCACCGATGTTCGTTGGAAAACAATAACAGTGACTCATTTGCCGGCGCTACTTCGGGGAAAATAATGTCAAGCCCTCTCGCAAGACCACGCTGTAATCATTTAGAGACACGTTTTTACAGCAATACCGACTCCTCCTTTTTTGTCGCAATGCCTGGTTGCTTTTGTCAAACATCACACTTGGCTGCCTGACGTCTTGAAAACAGTTAAAATAAACAAATACAGCTTTGCAATTTCAAATGTCAGAATATGTCCGTTTACTGCAGGGACACTCATTTTGTACTTGTTTGCTAACAAATGTCAAATGCGACCATGCGACAAAAACAGCCAAATATGGGACGTTAGCCATCGGGGTTGTAGAGGCCTATTTAACAGTTGATTGGACAGGGTACAGTGAGCTGCAGTGCCAATAATCTGTCAGCTTTGTCCCAGTGTGGTTCGAAATATAGAACCAGGAGAAACCTTTTGGGATTTTAGATACAAACAAACCTCAAGTTCAACTCCATCGTCAGGCATGAAGAATCCAACCTGCCAACCAGGCTGCAAACCCGATTGGACCCAGGGGGAGATAAAAATAAAAATACCTGGGTTTTCTGTCCGCCAGAGATATTACAGAACAGACCCAATGCATGTCCAAGGGCAGAGAGATCCAAATCCAAAAATGCTGTTTTCTAGTCTTTCAGTGTCAGAATAATCGAGGGATCTAGACATATAGTGAGAGCCATGCAACACACATCCTCTGCTCTTACTGTAATGTATATATCCCGCCCCCCACCACCTTGTAATCCCACTCTTTTTGGTAGAAACCTGGTGTGTTTTTTAAAGCGCCATAGAAATAAACTTGAACTTCACGCCTCTTGTGATCAGCGCACACAGCGCGTCTCTCGGATCCAGTCGAGTATTAAATGTAACGACACACAGAGCCGAGGCAGCAGAATGCGACACGACCCAAACCCAATCAGCCACAATGAAATGTGGACGTAATGAGATGACAGGCCCCAGGAAGTACCGCCGAGTCCATCCGCACCTCATCCATCACCCTCTCCATCACTTGCCTCCGCTCTCCAGGCCTATAATTCGGACACCAGAGAGCGTCATCAGGTGACACCTGACCACTAGCCGGGCATGGAGTGCTCATCCGTCATACACTCCTCACAATAACTGCCCATCCAGCAGGAGGTTTCAGTCCATCAACATTAAATCCTCACACCACCAAAACTACTTTTTAAAATCATAATTATTTGTTTGGCTTCTTCTCTTTAGACACCTTTCAAACGTAAATAAAAAAAAACATATTAAAAATATATATATTTCACAACGTTTGATAATTATATTTATCACGATATATTAAAAAATGTTGTTTTTTTTTAAATAAGGAAGACGGTTGTATGCCATGATGCATTTTAAAAACCAATTGGAATGAAATTGTCCGAACAATCGTCTCAAAATAAAAATTTGCATTGTAAAAAAAAATGTTCCAACAAAACTCTGCAGCATTAAGCGTCATCTTTTTTTTTTTTTTAACAAAACAAATATCAAAGAAAAATCTGAAGATAAAATCCAAGCAGTATTTTTATATAATGAGCATTGCACAGCACTCGTAATTTAATTAAGAAGTGAAGCTGCTTTAATTAACAGTTCACTGAAATAAAATTCTGATCAAATCTAAAACGAAATAAATATGGCAGTTATGTCCGCGTAAATCAAAATATATAATAAAGTTTGTGGTGTTGCCCGTCATCTTCGGCAGGTCTCGTCCACATATTTACACAATGGATATTTACCCTCTGCTTTGGGTTGAAACTTAAAGTGGAAACAGACAAACTTTTCAACTTTGCCCGCCTGCCCCCCGAGTGGTATTATTGTTTGCGCCACTGTCGCAAAGAAAGCCAGATCGCGTTACGTTTTCCTCAGAGCCTAGCTCCGTGAAATCAAATGACCAGCACCACTTTGAAAATAAGACGGGAGAAAGAAGCATGTTTCACTGAAAAGGTCAAATCTGTGGAAGACTTTATTGAAATGATCAAGCTTATTTTGTTTCGACATTGAGGAAAAGCTTTGCGCTTTGTCGCCGAGAACTACGAGATGTTCATAAAAACTTTAGCAAAAGCAATAGTAGACCAGGTATAAACATTAGGTTTTGAGGTTACATTCTACAGGAAAATCCGACAAAATCACGCTTTGAGAACAAAATCGTTTCAGGAGCAAAATGCATGAAATTGTATCTGTGTTCACAATGTATTCGTAAATGTGCAGGCCTGGATACAGACCGATGCGCCAGACACGTGGAGTTCATAAAAGACACCGAAGGCACTCAGGGGTAAAAGCCCAAGATATGAGGAGAATATTTATCCATCTCCTACTCTATTCTTGCTATTCATTTCTCTCTGCCTTTCTCTCTCTCTCTCTGTCTCCTCGTCTCTGCAGCTCTCTCATTTACTCATTAACTGTTATCAAAGCTTGGCAGCCAAAATGTAAATGTTCACTGGCCCATGTCAGCACAGTGAAAAATTAGCTTTTGATCAAATTTGGACTGAGACAAAATATAATTTCAAGGCCTAATCTAAAGGAACAGATCAAATCAGCCTCCTTAATGTGATTAGCAATAGACTACTTAGATGCCTTCGTACACTCGAAATTAGCTCGCGTCACTGACCCTATAACATCAAGGTTCCTACCGCTTGTTGTCAAGAGCCGTACTGCTAAGGCTAGAGATATAGAGCTGATGCTTTTTCTTTCCTTTTTTGGTTTCATAATTGACTGATAATATCCTCTCTCCAGAGGTAAAACCGCCGGGCAGGCAGAGCACGCAGGGAGTAACTCAATTTTCGGCGTCATGTTCAAAACATGACGGCTTAAAGCCAACAGCAGTACATTGGCCCTCCCACGTGATCCTCTTCGATGGCTTTGGTTTCATTTGAGCAAAGTGGAGAGGATTTACAGACGCTCAAAACATAGAAATATTTAATGAAAACCGAGAGGAAGAGAAAATGTGGAGGAAGAAAAGAAAAACAAGACACTGGGAAGTGAATCTGGAGCAGATGATAAGACTTTTGATCGGATACCGGGGGAGTGAGCCACTGTACCAGCGGCAAGTATTCAGCAGAATTCAAAAGCCTTTTTTACCCTTCTCCATTTTGTTGTGTTAACTGAATAAATTCAAAACTTCTGATTACAACTATTTACAGTTGCTGTGCAATTGACTGTCAAGGCCAGTTTGAGTGTATCTGTGTCTGCCTAATACCAATATCAATCTCAATAATAAATATTTACACTCTGTATATATTTACACATCATTTTGATATTTACACATCACTGAGTGATATTTACACATCACTCTGTCAGGAATTATGTAATCCACACAGTTAAAAACTAAAATAAGCAATGTCTGCTTATTTAGTTGCTTATACAGGTGCTCCTCACTTAAGGACCTACCTGTTTAATGACCGTTCGGACTGACGACCAGCTCTCTGACCAGTCTGTATTATACGCTGCGTACAGTACCGTGGCGTACGCACTGCGTGCGCAGCGTCTCACTCTCACTTATCCAACCAGAGCATGGATCGATGTTAAGGTTAAGAAAAATCATGTTACTTAGCATAATTGGCATCACTGTGGAAGTTCCCCAGATGAGTTATCAAGCTGTTGCACTTTGAGAACTTTTAAGAAAACAGTATCAGGGAGCGCTCTCAATAGTAAAACTATGTCAAAAAATAGATCAATATTCCCTTGAGTCAATTGCATGGTTCAGACATATTTGAATAGTTAGAGCATTCATTACCTTACCTAACATTATGCAAAGATTTTATGTACTTTTTGCAATTCTCATAATTGGAGAGGGAGGTTGGCCTTTGTAGGTTTGTATTGCTGGGACGCAGAGAAAGGGAAATGGCGATATCGAGCGACCGAGACAAAGACCTGCGGCATTGTTGCGGGTCAAGACGAAGACGGTCGACCATTAGAGTCAATAACAACAGAGAGATGCGGGGAGACAGAGATGGGGATGGATAGAACGAGAACACACAGACTTGCTGCTGCTGCTGATTGAATCAACCTCTCGGCGAGCAGACGCCTTTTACTGTGCAGCCAAGGTTCCCGCATCGCTGACCCAACATTCTCTCCTCATTACTCCTGTGAACTGGACGGGGCCTCGCATCTGATTCCCCTCAAGCACCCACAGGCCAACTCGTGTTCTATAATGAGATCCAGCGGCTCCCTCCTACCAGCATTAAAGTGGGGAAGATTCAGATAATTGGACCCAATATTTCTCAGAAGAAAAAAAAGGCAGGCAAAGCACACTGCCACATGATTAGAATGAAGACAACTCGGGAGTTATCAAGCATTGCTGACAGGTGCATAACCTCTGCAGTTGTGAGATGATGGAAGACTAGAGAGACCGACTGTGAATTTATTTTTGGCTGTGTCCTGGTGCGATTTCCGTTCAAACACAACGTTACTTGTCTTCGCCACGCTAACAGTTTCTTAAGGAGAGGCAAACGTCCCACAAGTATTTTTTGAGCTAAGCTAAAAAGGCTTTTTTCCGAATGGAATTTCATTATGCTCACATATGTCGGATGGCATATCAGCACTTTACTACAGTAAAGTGGTTGACTGGCAAAGCCAGTCAACTGGCAAAGCCAGTCAACCACATATATGCCTCAAAATGGACTGCATGAAAACAAATAAGGACTCTTGGCCACGGTTAAAAGCACTTAGTGAAATTGACGCCATGAGCAATATGCCGACAACCCCGCTATCAATGAACAAAATAAAGACAGACGAAGCATGCAGCCAAGCTGAGATACAAGACATTGGTGGAGTTGGCACAGCTGATATTTACTACAGGGTGCTGGGGTTCCTGGCAGCGCCGTGACTTGCCTCGCATGACATGCGTGTCAGCCGGGCAGCAATCTGTCTCCTTTGAGCAACACATACACACATTCACACACACATGCATGAAATATTAGTGACATCCTCTCACACTGACTTGCACATTGTTTTTAGCAGCCTCTACCAAATGTCTGGATGCCTCCTCTGCCCCTACATTTGAAAATCTCCATTTCGAAGGCAGAAATGACTAAATTAAATTGGTAAAACCGGCGAGGTAAGACGGCTCACTGGGTCAGTCTAATGGAAAATGCACTTGTTTTTTTTCCCTTGGTTATTATCTTCGAAAGGAAAGGCAATTAAGATGAATCTCAAACAAAAGAAGTTCCCTAACTGTGTATCTCTACTTTGATTTTCCTTTGGTGGTCTACGTGTCTTTTCCTTTATTATTCAGCCTTTTTGCCTTCCGTCCTCTTCTTTGTTCTTTTCAAGCCACAGCCCCTCCTGTATTCTACATTATTCTTCTTTCCTATCAATTTCACATCCTCATCCAACACGCAGAGATAATTTGTCCAATTCCAGTTTTTGTTTTACTACTACGATGTCTGTAAACAATTTTATCTGGAAACACAAAATCAACAGATTTTTAACTCTGAGACGTCACATCATGTATTTCCAAGGCACCACAGAAAAAAAAAGTGGTCTTTTTTAATGCGTCAACCTAGGCAACTTGCTGAGGACTAATGGATTTGGAGCTAGGGGGCTTCTACTCCGGCTACAGCTCTGTATGCACACACACACACACACACACACACACACACACACACACACACACACACACACACACACACACACACCTGCCAGACATCCCTCTGGTGGAGTCGCCACCAGAGTCATCTGACCTGACACACAGGAAGAGTTGGCAGATCATGCCCATGCAGGCTAGGGCCGCAGGCAGCACAGATGCCAGCATGCCAGAACCAGACATCAAAGAACATTGGGGCTGAAAAGCAAATGCACATAGAGCGGCAGCTGAATGCAGCTCAGCGAGGAAACATGCAAAGGCGCAGGAAAAGGAAAGCCGGGACCTACAAACACATCGGCTTGCCGCGCAGCTTTAAAATCAAGGCCCAACAATGCACCGCTTGCCAGAGTGCCGACATGCCAGGACATGCAGGCTAAAGGCCCGCCTCCGCCAGGTGTGGTCTCCTACATTAAAGACTGCAGGATGTTATGATGCATTATGTGATCTATGTATCTATCTACTTTGAATATGTGATCTACATAATAAATGTGACTAGAGCTCAAGCATGGAGACATTTTACCATGACACAAGAGAGCAGAGGTTACGGTTCAGCTGAAAGGTCGAAGGTGATATGCAGTGGGGTTCCATGGAAGGAGAGTGACAGCATATTCATATTGCAAACATAATTGCAAGGAGACCCGTTTGTGAACAGTTTTCAGCTGTATTTCAAAACATGGAATACGCGGTTGTCACCAAGGTACGCCTTTTGAGACACAAATCTCTAATCTGCCTTCCTTCCTTTGTTTAAAAATTGAAGTCGGCCATAGGACTACTTACAATGCCTGTGCCAGTTGAATGTTATCCGAGCGTTGCCTTCTATGACAGATGATTTCCACGGCATTACCCTACAGCCTCTGGGTGTGCATGCAGTTCTGTGCTTGGTTCAGTAATTCCTGTTGAAAAGGCTGACCTTTCAGCAATATACTGTATATATATATATATATATATATATATATATATATATACATACATTCTCCATATATATATATATATATATATAGAAACACTTTGGAACATATTTTACAAATGGTTCAGCTTTTATGGTACGTGATTTGTGACTACATACAATTTCAAATCGCTTTTTAGGTAACGCCATATTTTCCGTAAGAAAATTTCTTTTGGCGACTTCGTTGAGCCTAATATTGTAAATGTTGAAGTAAAGTCAAAGGTTATAACATATTAACCCGCTGACTCATTCACTCATACTCAAGTAATCTTAAAAGAAAAAAAAATATATATATATATATATATATATATATATATATATATATATATAAATATATATAATATATATATTTTTTAAGATTACTAGAGGAGGAGTGAATGAGTCACTTGGAGTCAGTTAATCTTTTGTAGAACATGTACTCATACAGTATGTATGTAAGTGTGTGTGTGTGTGTGTGTGTGTGTGTGTGTGTGTGTGTGTGTGTGTGTGTGTGTGTGTGTGTGTGTGTGTTTGTGTGTGTGTGTGTATATTTGTGTGTGTGTGTGTGTGTGTGTGTGTGTGTGTGTGTGTGTGTGTGTGTGTGTGTGTGTGTGTTTCGGTCATTGTGAGCCCCATTGTGCTGCTGTGTCCGTAGCTGCATCTATACACAGATTTCCTGTTAACAAATAATGGATGTGCACACTGCATATTTTTTTTCTGTGTTAGTTTGTTCCATGAAATCTCTTTGTGACGGCCGTCAGATGCAAAACTGAAAAGCTGGTGGCAATTTTAATTATTTATAAAATGTCAGTATATCAGTATAGAATTGAACTGGGGGGAGTTACCTCATCAATATCGGATTTAATCAATATTGAATTGAATCCTTTGAATTGCGATGAAACAAATTGTGAGATCCCTCTCAGTAACCAGCCCTATTTGGCCGATAAGACTTGCCCACTGTCTCATCCCATTACTTCTCTGCAATATCGTTTTATTTCTGTTAATGCCCACATCTCTGTGTTTCCTGAGAAACCTGCCTATGCCAAATCCCTGTACCGACAGAAAAGACAGCCTGTGTTCCCCCTCCATTAGCTCGTTTAATAACATTATGGTCACAAATACACCTTACCTGCCACACCAGTGGTCCCATGCGGTCGGCGGTGGCGGAGAGGCAGATACTCAGCACAACGGTGTGGGAGGAGGAGGTCAACACGCTGGCAATGATGGCGTCCCGCATGGAGAAGGGCAGCATGGTGTACACCACAAACACTATGAACAGAAAGAATGACACCTGGGGGTGCAGGGGTTGTAAATGGGGGCGAGATTGAGGGAGGGGGTAGTAGGGGAAAACATGGGAGAGAGTCATTATTAAGAGGGGCAAGTGATATTTAATAAAGCAAATGATCGACGTTGCATGACTCCTCTGCCATGGAGGCTAGAAGACTCAAGGACGCGAAGCCTTTTGACGTCACATTTGGTGATGGAAACTGTTGGAGCAGTTTCCATCGCTTCCTGGGGTGCTCTCCACTTGCCGTAAGTTACTAATCGAACCTTTACGCTGCCGTACACAAGGAAATGCTTGATGGCCCATTGTGCGCGATACAACCAAGCGACCAATTCCTGGACGCATGCAATCCGCTGTGCTGGACAACGCTTGGGACAGTTTGTCGTGAGAAGGAAGTAGGCAATGCGGGGGGAAAAGATATGGGACGAAAGTCAAACCTCAAGTTCAGTGGAGTCAACGTCGTGCAAACAGGAACAGCGTCTTTAGCCCATGTTCATGGAGAATCCTCTTTGTACATTTGTACTGTACCCTCAACCCACTTATTCGTTTTGGGTTAGGTTGGGGATTATTTAAAAAAAAATAAGGAGACTACACACATTAATACTTTTCGCTAGAGGCTTAGCATTATACCCATAATGCCTTTCTTTACTCCCTAAGCTGAACAAAGCTCCCTTGATTGCAGCAAGAGTAGAGAAGCATGTCTCGCACTTCAAACCAAACTCAGGCTTGATGTGCAAAATGGAGCAGAAACCACACTGTCACTCTCCCTGTCTCACACATATTGTATACACACACACACACACACACACACACACACACACACACACACACACACACACACACACACACACACACACACACACACACACACACACACATTTGTGTTATATGTAGAGAAGCTTGCATGTAGAGAAGGGGCTCAAAGTTGAAACATACTACCGCCAGGTACCAAGCACTTAGCCCTTTTCCAGGGGCAACGGGACCAATGAGGAATGGATGGAGGGTGTGAGTTCAAGAGGCTGGAGACCAAAGGCGAACAGAAATGAGAGAGAGAGCAGAGAAAGAGAGAGAATTACACCGCTTATTGACGACTCGAGGTAATGTTTAAGACACACACTGTAGTTGTATAGTATTGAGTTTTGGCCAAGTGAAAGACAGCAATCATCTTCTGTGCCATTGAAAATGGTTCACTCCGCAGTTGGAGAGTTTGAACAACACTCAATGTGGGATATAAAATGGGTCAAGGGGGTTGTCTAATGGCTATATCCACTCAGATCAAAGAGAATTCTATGAGCTATTTTTTTTTTTTTTACATAAAATCTCTCCCTATAATATTTCATTATATAACATTATACTGAACAGAATACCCTTCACGGTGACTACATCATAAAGGACCGCATTGAGGTTGAAATGAAAAGGTTGCATTTGACACATCTGCACAGCAAATGAAGAAGAGCAACAGCACCCTCTCCCCTCTCTGACGGACAGCGGTGTTCTGGTTCTAGTGTGCCGTGGATAAAACCAGTTACACTTTTGGTTCAGTGGGATGGTCGCCACCAGGTAAGAATGTTTTTCTCATTATTGAATACATAGATGCTACTTTTACGAGCAAAAATGCTGATTTTACGCTAAAACAGACTACAGTCGGCGTTCTTTAAATTTAGAAACTCGTATTTAATCCTCAATGTGTAATCAATCACAGAACTAAACGTTTGCCAATTCATGCGCCATTATGAACCACAGGCATTGTAGGGTTCTAACTGAAACCCAGTGGTGAAAATACATTGGCTTTTCAGTGAGGGGAAGCAATGGTCCCAAAAAAGTAATGCATACATCCAGTCTGTATTATAGTCCAAAGCTATTGTTCCGGGCCTTGAAATTTTTTTTTTTTTTCGAAAAATATCTTTCAATTCGGGAGGCATTGGTAGTGATTGGGTTGCTCGGCCACTAAGACAGCTATTAACTGGAAATCTGGAACTCTGGAATGGCTCTTAAAATCTATAATATTTAAGATCCAAGATGCTGTACAAGGTTAGGACCACCTGGCCGACTGCCATGGCGAAGAGATGAAATCCCGTAAGGTCGGGTTATGTTTTTTCTATAGGGATCCGGTGTTTGTAGATAGTTAAAGTGTCTTTCATTGGAGTCATTACAAAGGCACACAAGCACCCAGACATGACGTAAAATATTTGAAGTATTTGGGAGCTTGCGGTATGCAGAGTAGACCCCACACTCAATTTGACACCATTCAATATGAATGAGTTCTCGGCAACGAGCTCCAGTGAGTAGGCAGAGGCGGGCAGAGATACCCTTAAAGACACAACAGGAAGCATCCCAACACCCCCCTGCTCTCATTCTCTCCTATTTTCGAACTTGCCCATGGGCATACAATCAAACCAGAGGAGTCCACTGTGTGTTAGTGAACCGTGTACGACCCTGAAAAGGATATCGTAAAAGTAATGGACATTCCCTGTTGCACGTGGAGATGTAGGTCGTACATCTAATGCTGCAAACACACAAGCACTTTGGCAAATCGTGCTGTGCCACTGTTGCATGAGAGGATCCAGTCCACTGGCAGAGTGCGGCTGGAATCCACTTTCATTTCAACTTTTTGAATTTCATCCTTTGTGCCGTTTTTTTCGTGGACAATTTTACACTCCGCCAATTCGCCTAATTTGAAACGCAGAAACGCTCGCAAAGCCGAGACATTGACTTCCACATTTTGGGGTCAGGGTTCTGCCACATTCTGCTTGCATGTAATTGGTTGTTAAGACAGAATTAACAGCCTCATTTGCATAAAGTCGATTCCGGCTCAGTTAGCACGGCGTTGCCATCAAGATGATTGCATATCGCCAACGTGATTTGTTTTCGATACATGATGACTGAGTATGGCAGAAAGTGTGTGCACGCGTGCGTGCGTGTGTGTGTGTGTGTGTGTGTGTGTGTGTGTGTGTGTGTGTGTGTGTGTGTGTGTGTGTGTGTGTGTGTTTGTGTGTGTGTGTGTTTGGTTCATATGTTTAATTCTGGGGAAGTCGTGATTGAAAAGTGTTAGAGAAAAGCACTTTATTTACAACAGCAATCTGACCATATGGATGGAAACCAGTTAAATGAATTTAGGAAGAAAACATTGCTGCCACTTATATATTTTCTGCCAAAGATTTATTTAACCTTAAAGCACTCATGGACGGGAATTTTACACTTCAGACTAAATGCAATAATAATTCAGTATTCAAGGAGCGTGCTATAGCCCGAGTAAGCCAACCAAATAAGCAACCTCTTCCAGTCCTTGAGGGTTTTTCCGTGGGTCATTTGCAGTACAGTCCTCTCTAGCCCGGCCCAATGAATCAAATTCATGATAATGACTTAGAGTAGGGTCCGATAAACAAATTACAGAGATGGCGTGTCAAATTACCCTCAGCTTTTCGTTGCCAAACAGTGACGGAGAAGAATATACAGACTGGATTTGCGACGGGATATACACACACATTTGAGATGTGTGTGTTTGAGAGAAAATATGTGTGATCGGCTAATTAACGAGCTGGAAATGCCTTTCATTGGATTAACGTGGGCAGAATGACCTGTATGTAAAGTCAACATAGCTGCTGTGTATAAAATAAAAACTGTCTCATAGCACATATTTCTAGGCCCCCTAGAAATATGCGGTGTGTATATATATATACTGTATATAATTTTATTTTTTTCAATTCTGGGCGAGAATTCTATAATTTTGAACCATCATTTCTGCAATATTTCAAAAAATATCTCCTCATAGCCCTTCGTTCACAACCTTGTTAATGTTCCGTGGAGGCTGGCTTCACTCGCTCCACAAAGACAGCGAGGAAGAGGCCGCTCAGCGATTAGAGGGAGAGAGAGAATAGAGAGAGAGAGAAGGCCAGGTCTAGACATCTCTCAGTGAGGGGCAAAGGCTGGCCCACACAGATAAGCCTTTCTCCCCACCGTCAGCAGACAGAGAGGGCTTTGTGGGAAGAGGATAAGCATCCAATTGATTTCAGGCCTGAAAATGGAAAGTAGACTCGAGGGGGGACTGAGATTGTAAGTGTCAGTGCAACACATTCAGGGTAAAATATCCCCTGATGCCTAAATTTGTGTTGTGTGTGTGTGTGTGTGTGTGTGTGTGTGTGTGTGTGTGTGTGTGTGTGTGTGTGTGTGCCTTCTGCAAGTTTACGCAAGTGTGTTACTTACTTCCCATTATTTTCTTATTGTTATTTGTGAATTGTTCGAGATAGCGGTGGTGCATCTGAATAACCAAGTTGAAAATATAACCTTGACATTCCCTTGCTTTCTCCCAGGGTCTGAGAGTCAAAATTGAAACAGACAGACAGGTAGACAGGCAGGCGGCAAAAGGACACTTTTGTCCCTTTTCTGGTGACAAACAAGTTTACAGTTTTTCAGTCAGCACCGGCCAACATGCCACTGCCCTGCTGTGATTGCCCTACAGGACAAAAATGTGAAGCAGTCCACCCCACCCAAATGATGAGCTAACAACAATTCAACTGGTTTATCAATTAGACTCTGGAATGCCAATATTTATTCCATTGCATTCATTATTTGCACATTTTATAAAATGTTCTCTTATATTTAATAATTTATTACTGTCTAGTTCACCTAGTTGTGATTGTGATTGGTGTCTTCAAGGCATGACAGGTGCATTAATGCTCACACACATACTAACTCTTTTTTTTAAGAGCTCTCTTTTTTCTTTACTTTTTGTCATATTTCATAATTTATTCAGCTGGCACTTAACAGGAAACACAATTTTATGTTTTTGCTTCATGCATATAAAAGACAGGTAGGATCACTCCGCCGGCGACGGGGCGCTGCAAAGCGACAGGCTGCAAAGCGACAGGCTGCAAAGCGACAGGCTGCAAAGCGACAGGCTGCAAAGCGACAGGCTGCAAAGCATTTCAAACGGAGCTCGGCTTCATCCAGCTGCAGGGGGCAGAGCGACGCCCGACGACGAGCTCACGTCTTCACGGCGACAAGGAAAGTTGAGCAAGTTTCAACTTTGTGCGAATGAGCAGCGCCGAGCGTTGGGCGAAGGGCAATAGGAGGGGAGATACGCTCTCAATGGTGCTAGTCCTTGGAAAATGGAAGCTCTGACTACTGCATTGTTCCCATTATTTGAAATGAAAAACGTACCTTAAACTATTGATAAAATAAGGAACATATAATTTTATGTTTCTTCAACAAGGACAATTCTATATTTTTAGAGAGGGATGGCATGATTAGAAGATTATTTACGTAATTTTTTCAAGGGGTTATTTAATTTGCCAAGTAAACAAATCACACCATTTTAAAAAAACATAAGTAGACACTGTCCTATCTATATAATTTATATTATATATGGAAAGAGGTTTGAAATGTTTGATGCGGCCACAACAACCAGTGGATTTTGAGCCGACACGCCCACAAAGTCCAGGTGCACAGAAGCCCCGTCGCCGGTGGTGTGACCGCACGGCGAAGAGGAGAGAGCTGCTCGGCTTCACGCTGCAGCCCCGTCACCACCGGTGTGACCAAAGCATTACCCTGAAGGTCTGCAAGGCACCTGCAAGAAGCGAAAGGCAGCTGCCGGCAGTGATGTTGATAAACAAGCATAGCTATTTGTGGTCAGTCAACCGTCGATATGGATGAACATTCATGAGAAAAAGACCCAAATCAATCAGTCAGAAGAGGGCATACTTTGGAGAAATATATGACTCTGAGACCTGTAGTGTAATCCACCCAACACAGACAATTTCATGGCGTGCCAATTTAAACAGTTTTTTTTGTTTAAGCCCAACTTAAATCTTCCTATGAGTTAAAATATATTGCTGATTTTGAGCCAAAAACACCAGGAGTATTACTACTCAAACTGCTTTGAGACTTGGGATTTGGGCCACAAATTCTTGAAAGGGGGTCGACACAGGTATCAGAGAACTTCAACATATACAGTATTTCACAAGGTCTCTTCCTTGTATTTCACAAAGAGAGACTCTTTTTCTGCTTTCTACCTTCCAGCCACACGTTTATTGAAACACTCATTAATCAAATTAATCTAAAATAATTCCAAGCACATTGTCATATTATGCTTCTGTGCTTTTACATACTTACCAAAAGCCTCTCGTGTAGAAGTAGTTAAAATGCAGTCATATGGGATGGATTCCACAACATTTTACTTGCCTTCTCAAGTCCTCACAGTATTTTGACTGAAATGACTGTTGCTCTTATAATCCTTTAAAGATTAATTTTCTTTGGCACAGTTGAAAAATAAATAAAAAAAATGCGCACGGAAACACAGATAATTTGATTTGACATCTATTTTACATATGCTCAGGGTTTGTACTGGAAATAATCCGATTCTCCAACAGTTGCAGATTAATGTGCAGATTTGTTGAGCTGGTTTCCTTTGCACTGCCTACATTGCAGAATCAAAGGCAAACTACAGCCTGTAAACTTACATGGGCAGCGTACTTGGAGTATTTTTAGCATGAAGGGTTTAGTATGTGAAGCTGCCATGTATGGCTAATGAATATAGACTAATGAGGCAACACCTTGGGTGGTTCCAGCATGTTGATCTGGAGAGCTTGTATTAAAGCTCTTCTCTCCATATAACTGAACATCGAAGTTACTGGTGAACTATGTCGTTTGTGATGAATTAAAATTCCATCATTGGTTATGATCAATATGTGGCTCATTTGATTGTGTATTTCAGGTGCAACGGTCATTTGTCCTGGCCACACAGACGCAACAAAGCCAAAACTATTTGTTTGTCTGTGACTGTCTGCTTGCTATGCTGCTTAGGCCCCTTTTACCCAAATGGAAAAATTATAAAATAATACATAAAAATAAATATTGAATCTTATTAGCATATTCTAAAGATCATTGACAAAAGTATAGAAATTATTAAATGTGCTTTTTCAAGCAGTCCGCTTCCCCAGTGAATTCATAAAATGTTTACAATATGGCTAAAAGTCCCATAAATACTTCCACACTTGTTTGTGACACCACTGGATGCTCTGTACTGACCAGAATCGTAGATGCATACTATGAAACAAAATGGATCGTAACTGGCCCAAAACACCAAACTCCCCAAACAACATCCTCAATACACAAGGAGCTGCTTCTGTCTACAGTGTACATCAGATCATAAAGTAATTATAAAATAATTATTAGTGGTTAATTAAAGTAGAACCCATGGTATCTTAGCAACCCCTCGACAAAAGCTTTATGTACATTTCATAGTGAATGTTGGGTCTCTTAATTGTGACTTCAAATCAGGCAGTAACACCTTATGCCTGCTGGCAATGTTTCAAATGCATGGGACAAAAGGGGTCTTAATGAGCTTAGAGCTATACATGGCAGAATTAGCAGGGAGAGTACAAAACCTCTTGTCCAACAACTGTTTAATTCCCTTGCGTTGCATAGTTACCTCCTCGCCACAGCAACACGAGCATTTAATTAACTCTGACTTTCTGTCCTGTCACTTTTTTCTTTTCTTTCTCTATCTTCTTGAGCCGACGCCCACTTAGCAACTGCACAATAGCACCCTTCGCCAACCAGAGAATCGGTTGATGAGCAAAGCCTATGCTATAAATTGGGAAATGTCAACAAAGTCAATTGTTTCAAGAGTGGTGACAAGATGAGAACCTCATTTTGTTGGCCCCCTTTGTGTTAATTGTATTATTTTTTAGCAATTTATAGCGGAGTCTGCCTTCAGTAAAGAAATCAAAATGGACAAATTGAAATAAGAATCATATGTGTTAAGAATGGGAATCATTTTTTTTTTATTGCAATGGGTTATGGATCTCACGACCCTTTGACTCACATTTACTTGTTTACTCAAGTTTAAAAGAAATGTGTTAAGTGCTACTATTCCTCTAGTGGGAACTTGATGCATATTGGCTGGGTTGGTTACAACAACTGGCCAGTGAGTTTCTAGAAGCTGATCAGAGTTAAAAGAGAGGTGGAGCGGAAGAGATAGAAAAAGCAGAGTAAAGAAAGAATAACAATAGCAATATTTCTACATAATATTTTGATGAAAACTGTGGATTCCCACTTCTCAATTCCTTAAAGAGTAGAGGTAGAGTAGAGAGTGGAAGAGTACACCCTTGTCCCATCTTCTGAAGACACATTTTGTTTATTCGTTCCTTTTGGAGCAAAATATGTTATACCCGGCAAAATGGTTTGATGTTCGTCTGGGATGTCATTGTGGATTTTGCCATAAATTCTTGAGGTAATAGTCATTATATTGACCAAAAAATGTGGCCGTCCATTTGTCAAAATCTTGAAGAATAACATTTTGATGACGTCCTCATCCAGGATTGCATAGAGCATAGAAACAGGAACTCCTTTAATTATACGGAACAATTTGTCCGAATATGTCTCAAGAGGCCGTAGAATTTCCAGCAGGAAAGGTTAAAAGAATGCAGATGCTCCACAAGGCCTTCTCATTTACCCCAGTTATTGACGAACAGCCTACGTACAATATTCATAGCTTTTATTACTATTGAGTACATGAACGGGTTATGATTATTCAATGTGTGTAATGGTGTGTGTGTGTGTGTGTGTGTGGGGGTGTGTGTGTACATTCTCACCATAAAAGTATAATATAGTAAGTATAGTAATAAGTATAATCTGCCATATTGCAGCAAGCTCTTCTCGAGCCTAAAACCGTATCTAAAAAAACACATACACAAGCAGACCCCTCTCCTCCAGGTCAATGGTAATTATTATGGCTAAGAGGCCTCAGTCAAAAAGCAGGAATGGCTAATTAGTTTTAAATTTTCAAAAGGTGAAAGGAAACACTGTGCGGAAAAATGAGTAAATCCATGAACCTATTCAAACCTCTTTTGTGACATTTGCCACCACAACACATCTATATACAGTACTGTAGTATCACTGAATCTGAAAGGCTTTCAGATGAGAAATAATGGGGCGTGTATTTGCATCAGGCACAGTTAGCAAATTACCAAAAACGTGAACTAGTAGCTGAAAGTCAATACATGACTTTTCCAACTTGCTCAACAGCGCTAAGGATGCTGTCACTTTTCTACAGTACGAAAGTGCATGGGATGAGCCATGGCTCTGAACGATACACACAAAAAACACCATATGAAAAAGTTTAACTTGAAAGTAACTAAAAATACAATTACAAGAGCATGTGCAATCGTGAGTCATATTAGACGGTCAGTAAGAAGTATGCGTCAGCCATGAAAGAGGTCTGACAATTAACACTTTCAAAACGTTTTCAAACCGACATGAGCCAACTAAAGCTGGCTCACACATGCATTGCAGCCCTGAACTTATCTAGACATTACACGGAGGAGCTGTATGTGAGAACGCAAATGTCTGAATCCGTTGGACTGGACATTAAACAGACTTTACCCTGCCAGCTCCCTTGTACAAAGTCCATGTAATGTACGATTGAGCCCATGTGTGAATTGAGCAGGTCATTGTCCGGAGAATTCACAGCGAGCGAGTGGGCGTGTTGGTGACGTTGCGCATGAGCATAAAGATTGCTTTTTACGTCAATTGAGGACTTGAGCCGTGTACACAGTGAAACAGCTTCAAGCGCAACAAGCGCGTTTCACCGTGGCGGTACGGGGAGATATTCATCAGATGATGGTATATTATGTCCGATATCCGATACCCAGGCGCCACCCCTCGCCTAAACAAACAGAGTATTTCCTGTAGGTTAGAACGCTTTGGCCCTTCCTATTGGCAAGGTGGTCGGCCGCCTAGGAAGCAACCCATTTCTCGCACCTGTCTCCCTCTCTAACAGCACCAACAATGCGTGCGCTAGTAGCGATGCGCACGGTAGCAGCGATCAGTGCGCCAGAACAGTGTGTTTTTGTTTTAGATGTTACGTCTCCTTCTCCAACTAACAAGACAAGTGCGTATGGAATGGTGTGGAATGAAACCGTGTGTAATGGGGACACATTCTCCCCGATCACCCTCTCTCCATGCGTAAAGTCTTCGAGTCCTGCCCCGTTCCTCCGTGCCCCGTCCCCACACATTTTTCAGTTGTTTGATTTGGGGCAACGGGGCATGGCGATCGGGGCGCACGGCGAGCCGCCTCCGGACGCGGAGATTCACAGATATAAAAATATATTTATGATTTTCCTTATTTATAATTCCTAATTGAAATGTTATCCCTGTTCATTTTGTAAGCTTCAAACTGCTTTATCCTGTTATTGTAATGCTGACTGACTCTCAGTCGACTGACGGGTTCAGGGAGCAGCCCTATTGTCCGGAGTTTATGGACTAACTAACTAGCAAGAGTTCCAAAGAGGCCAAATAGTGCCCAAACAGCAGGTGTATCCGTCAGAAATTGCTGAATTGTTTAAGGTGTCAAAGGGAATGGTCTCAAAAGATCATGACAGAAGAGGTGGTCCTCACTTAAGGACCTACCTGTTTAACGACCGTTTGGACTTACGACCAGCTCTCTGACCAGTCTGTATTGTACACTGCATATGATACCGTGGCGTCTCAGCGTCAAGCATCTCATCACTCTTTATATACTATATACACTATTTTTACTTATATATACTATAAACACTATATATACTATATACACTATATACACTATCTACACTATATATACTATATATACATATATACAGACGCTCTGGTGAGAATGGCGAGGCAGCGTCTTTACCACCTCAGGCAGCTGAGGAAATTCCGGGTCTCGGTGAGGATCCTCAAGTCCTTCTACTCTGGAGCAGTGGAGAGCATCCTGACAGGCAACATCACGGCCTTGTTTGGGAACTGTACTGCTCAGGGCAGGCGGGCCCTGCAGAGGGTGGTGCGTTCAGCTGAACGTACCACTGGAACTACCCTCCCCTCCCTGCAGGACTTATACACCAGGAGATGTAGTTAGCAGGGCCCGCAGGATCATGAAGGATCCTCATCACCCCAACAACGGACTGTTTCAGCTGCTGCGGTCAGGCAAGCGCCTCCGCAGTCACACAGCGAGAACAGAGAGACTGAGACGGAGTTTTTTCCCGCAAGCCATTAGAACTGTCAATGCTGACCTCACCAGGGGTCCTCACTGAGCCACACACATAGGCTCCACTACCTTCTGTACTGTATGTAGCATACTGTACCGCATACTGTGTCACTGTTCAGGGTTGTTCGGTGTTACCGTATTGCTGCGCCGTACTGTTGTATACTGTGCCGTATTATCCCACAATAACTACCTCACTTTATTCACATTCACATGCCACTTTAATGCACATATCTGTATTTACATAATTGCCTATCCCATATACATAAGTCTATCCCATATACGTAGGCCTATTCCCTTTATCTATTCCATTTTATTTTATAAAATTTTATTTTATTCTATATATTTTTATTTTATTCTTTAAGTATTCGACTTACTGTATTACGTTTTAGGAATCAGTTGGTCTAGTAGAAAGACATTTTCTTAGGTAGCTATTGTGTTCTGTCTAGGACATATTGTGTGTAATCACTGGGTGCCTTGCATTACATTTCACTGCATATATGTATGAAAGTATGTATATGTATGTGATGAATAAACCTCTTCAATCTTGAATCTTGAATCTATACTGTATATACTATATACATTATATATACTATATACATCTCATCTTATCACCCTTCTCTACTCTACACTATATACACTGTATACACTATATATACTATATATACACGATATACACGATATATACTCTATACACTGTATATGCTATATACACTATATACACTATATACATCTCATCTTATCACCCTTCTCAGTCTCGTTCCCACAGTCTGTCAATATTCACTAAACTAGCGTTCACAATGGCAACGCCCCCTTACCGTGAAATAACACGGGTCCTACTTATTGACCAATTCGCTTAACAACCTGGTTGTAGGAACGGAACTCAGCCGTTAAGTGAGGAGTACCTGAATATGTCAAACATGGAAAAAGTACATCTGCGACATCTACATCTGAGACTCAGAGGTCATAAAAGTACAAGCTCTAATATAACACCTTTTTGAATCAGCACCTCTGTGAGACAGCCTAAAGAAACTGTCATGAGCTTCAGAAAGCTGGAATGTATTGCCAGTCTGATCCTTGGCATCTAAGGCCACTGGCAAAGTCACAGAACCTGGTGTTAGGAGCACAACCCCCCGAGTAAAGAAAAAAGGAATTTGGTCCGATGGGTTATCTTTCATCATCTTCCAAAGAAAACCGTGATGGATAAGCTCATGGAGAACAACCCAAATGTCAAGGGGCATATCTCTAAAAGCTTTAAAATTGAACAAGATATGAAGACATCCTGCCACTGGATGAGGCAAAGACAGCATAAGAGCAGGCGTGGACATCAACACATCAATTTTGATATTACTAGATGCCAAGTGGATATAAAAGGTTATCTGACTGACATCATGTTGATCTTGGCTTTATTGACAGCACATGTTTTTAGAGAACGTAGGGATGTTTTGACCTGGTTCAAATATACTGAATAGTTTGATACGATGCACAACTGTCACAATGTAACAGTGATGATTTGGGCCCATTGTAGACATCCGTCAGCATAGCAATCTGTCAGTCATTGCAGGTCCCTACAGCACCACAAATCATTTTCCTACGACTAAACGATTAGAAACCATGCCACCTTCATGAATATTGGTGGATTTCCCAGAGTTGTTGGTGTGATCGATTTCCCCCGGCAAAATCACTACCCCACACAGAAACAAAGGCTGCGGATATCATTCAAAAGCTGTGCCACGGTTGTCATACACAAGTGGTTCTTGATGCTGACATGCAATATTATGTAACAGTATGTATGTAGCTTAGATCTACAGCAGTCTGAACTTCATTAGCAGTTTTGAACTTATGGTTTGCCACTGGATTTATTATAACATTACAAATATTATACTCGTATAGTCGTATAGTCAATGTGATCATTTTCCAGTCGGGACCTACAAATCATCCCCAGAGTTTTGATGTTAATAATTTGTTAACAAAAGAATGGTCATACGCCTCACTCACTACGTTAAGGAGGCATAATAACAAAGAATCACACTCTAAGCGACAACATCATAAGCCCAGTGATTCCTTAAAACAATTCTGATCGGCTTGATAACCACTGGCTCAGGGGCCATAGTGACAAAGCTTCCTCATTCTGAGAGTTAGTCCTCGTGGAAGAAAACCCCAAGCCTTGTGCTATTTCATAAGAATGACTATGAATGACAATGAGTCAAACGGTACAGATGAGCTTGCTGATTGATGCGATTTTACACTCATCCACACCCTACACCCCTGATATACATATTAACCACAACGCATAATGTCTAATTTGACCAGGAACTACGGATGAAAAAAACATCATCTAAGCTTGTTATGTTAGTTATTGTTATCTATCAGCGGACTGAACACACTGTTAATTATATTCCATTTGTGGCTACAAAATACAAAAATTGGCTTAGAGTATGGATGCCCAAACTGTAAAGGATATCAAGCAACCATGATGAACTCCTATGAGAATCATGGCAAATCATGTAAATTGCTAATAGTTGGTGATTGAGGATTAAAAATTAGTGTTTTTCTAGATAATACAGCAATTTATTATTTATTTGTTAATAATTAGTTGTTATCAAGATGATATGATATAGGCCATGACACATGAGATCCATACTGGCATATGTGGCATATGGAAAAGTTTATCAAAATGTATTTAGTCATTTTCATCTTCTTATTTTTAGAACTCTTCATTGAGATCAACTTTTGTTTTGAATGTTATTATTGTTATTTTGATTAACAACAGACAACGATTTGGTCCAAAGAAGACACAAAAGGCAAGGTGAAACGCAAATTAATACTCAAGCAGTGCACGATCAATCTGAACTTTGTAAGAGAGCCCAAATTAGAATGTAGGACAGGAATTAGGAGAGATGAAATAAAAACTGAATCCACAGGAGAAGAGTTTTTTTTCCTTTCTTCCTTTTTTTTCCATTTTCTAGGCCGCCCAAATCCCTGTCTCCTGTTTGGGATTAATCCGTGTTCATTAATACTCCACCCCTTGCCTGACCCCTTCTGTTTATCATAGGGTTAAAATTCTCGAGAGCTATGAATAGGCTGAGTGGGCTCAAGCCAACTCCAGCATGAAAGACGATATGTGAACAAAAAGCCAAAATAACCTGGTCTCACACCTCATCTAACTGGCCATTCGAGTGCTGAATTTGCTCCACTCCAAGAAAAACAAAAAGGAAAAAAAAAAGTCAATGTTTAATTGCTGATCTGAATTGGATCGTGACAAAAGTGTTGCGACGGTTATGGGTTAGCTGGCTAAAAGCAATATGTTCTCTTTGCAAGGTCAACAAAATCCCGCTGAGATGTTATCCATCGCCCCTAGAAGGCCCCAGGTGGTTAAAGGGACAGGAGAGCAAGGAAATTAATGGCAAACATTCATCAGTCACTCCCAAAAAATCTATTGGCCTGGATTTCGAGCTCATATACCCATGTTTCTTCAGTTAATTATGTCTAACAAAGGTTAGTTTGTCTTTTTTGATAATGGAATATACATCTCAAGTTGGCTGGTAAACGTGAAAGCAATACCTGTTACAATGTCTCTCATCTTTTTTTTTATTACAAGTGGCGAATTTAAGAAAACATGCTGAAGATAACTTCAAGGGGAGAGTCGCCTCACTATCTTACCTGATCCCACGGACAGATGATGCCGCCAAAAAACATGAAAAGGTAACCCATGGCAACCAAGCAGGCCCAGATCACAAGGGAGAAAACACGCAGGAGCTTCTTGAAGATGGATTCGATGCAGACCAGCACAAAGACGGTCAGGAAGATGGCCAGTGCCGTGGGCACGGTGACCACAAAGGCCATGTGGTCCTCCACGTCCTGGAGCAAAGGAACAGGAGAAAGGCGTAACAAGTATGAGAGAGGAGGGGAAATACGAGATGGAATGTTAAATCTTCTTTTGGAAAATGGGAAATTCGCATTATAGCCTCAAGTGTCTATTTTGAACATGGTTTAAGTAACAGCAATATCCCATTTCATTTAAACTTACGCTATTGCAATTGCTGTAGTATATCCAAAGGATAACAATAATTACAGCAGGTTGCCAGTAGGGAGCAGCGTAACTTCCTGTTTTTAATCGCTTACATTACTGTAGATGTAGCCAAAAGAGCTGAATTGTGGAAGTGAACCAGAGTCAACAAAACCTTGAAAAACGTGATTAAATGCGTGTGTGGCAGGTGAGGGGGCGTGGTTAAGCTACGGTCTGCAGGTGACAGCACCGGCTTTGTCTTACGCAGCTGTACCGAGTCGAGCCCTCTCAGTCCCGTTGGCCACTGATTGGCCCAACTACGTAGGCTGGGAGAGTTTGTCTTGCAGTGAGGATCGTGCGGTGCAGGAGCAGGAACTTGCGGACCAGATCGGGACCAGTCCGAACCCCCAGATTCATTCATTTGGCTACCTTACTGTATGTTCACGTTGGCCAGCAAGCCTTTTTGTTGGACTCTAAATAAAAACCCGCTTTGTCGGCACATCACTGCCCAACCAACTCCGTATCCCTGCGTATACCCGTGTCTGTGGGTATCTGTTGGGTGTCTCCCAAAAGTAGTGCCCGAACAGGGCCAATAGAAGGAGCACCGGGGATGAAACACTGCGGAAGCGCATTGCCAAGCTAGAGGACGAGCGCCACTTCCTCTGCTACCAGCTGGACCGCATCATCGCCAGCGTGAACTCCCGTGAGTACGGAGCAGACCTGCAGTGGCCAGAAAACCACCACCAACTGATTATGAGGTCAAGTGATCCGACAGGGGCGGGGGGAATCAGATTTATAGTGTCTCCAGCCACCGCAGAGATCGAGGGGGATGAGTTGGGTCCGGCGAATCCACAAGCGACCGATCCCACCCCATCCCTTTCTAGTAACCATCTCTCGAAGGCCAGAGCGTCAACGTGGAGGTATTACAGCAACGCTTCTCTGATGTCTTCTCCCCCCTGCCAGGTCGCATGTCCCTCATACACCACCACGTGGAGACGACCCCCAGGGTAAAAGTACGCTCCCTGCAGTATCACCTGCCCGAGCATATTCGCAAAATCATGCAGGCAGAATTGAAGGCCATGCTAGACATGGGTGTGATAGAGGAGTCTATAGTTGACTGGTGTAGCCCCATCGTGCTCATAGGTAAGCTCGATGGGTCAGTCTGGTTCTATGTAGACTACCCAAAGGTGAATGAGGTGTCAAAATTCGACACCTACCTGATTCCCTGGGTTGACGAGCTGCTTGACCCCTTAGGCATGGCTCAATTTTTCATGAAACCGGATTTGACAAAGGGCTACTGGCAGATTCCCTTTTCTCCAGAGTCCGAAGAAAAATATCGGCTTTCTCAACTATGCATGGTTGTACCAGTTTGCTACACGTGTTCAGGGCCCCAGCCACCTTTCAAGGACTCACGGATCGAGTCCTGCATCAGCATGCAGTCTATGCTGCCGCCTACTTGGACGACGTCATTATCCACAGTGAGGCTTGGGGGCAGCAAATGCAGCAGGGGCGGGCAGTGCTCGAGTCCCTCAGGTGGGCAGGGCTCACCGCCAACCCCAAGAAGTGAGCCGTTAGGCAGAGGGAGGTACGGTAACTGGGGTACCACTTGGGTGGAGGACTGGTCTGACCCCAGATAGATAAAACTGCCGCGGTCGAGAACAGTCCGAGCCCAAGACAAAGGAAGCAGTGAAGCAGTTCTTGGGGCTGTCCGGCTACTACAGGAGGTTTGTAGCTGACTTTCAGAGCTGACCAGCTCTTTGTCTGATATAACTATAAATGGTGAGTCAGATCTAGTGCAGTGGACAGAGAAGTACCAGCAGGCGTTTGAGAAGGTAAAGAAGCTTTGTTGGATTCCCACAGCATGGTCTGCAATTATTGTTTTATATCATTATTATATTATTTTATATTCTGAGACCCCCATTTTTTGAAAAAGGAGATTTAGAGAGGTTTTCGATTTTAGAGAAGCTGCAGCAGGGCGGAACATTTCTCAATAGCAAAGCGAAAGGTGAGGTTGTGCCATGCATAGTGACAAAATGATGGGTATCAACATTTTAATAAGACCTGGGTTGGAAAATGGCTATCTTAAAAAGGAATAAATAAATAAAAGAAAATAGAAAGTGCTGAAAATGTGAAAGTCATCTGAAGACAAAATAACCAAGTGATGCAAAGCAATGAATGCCCATATTGACGGGACGTGAAAAAGATAAGAGCGTTAGAGCAAGACACAATTAATGGTTTGTCCACACAAACAACACAAACAACCACGGCATAAGGGTGTCTGTTCTTATCATTCAAATGCGGTTAAACCATCTCAAATTCAACAAAGAGAAAATGTTTGTCCTGTGGGCATTGTGGTTGGTCTCCATGCTATCCAACAAGCCTTTCTGCTGAGTTCATTCAGTGAAAATGAGACATTCACTGGTCCTTCTGCATGTCCTTCAGAATTGGTCTTTCTTTTTTTAATCTGCAAAATGGCAAGAGGCTGAGTCTCAATAGGGATGGAGATCACTCACTCACTCACTCACTCACTCACTCATTCACTCACTCGCTCACTCCCTCACTCGCTCACTCACTCACTCACTCATAAACAATAAACAACACATATTTAATTTAATGGATGTGTAAGGCAACAGCATCTCATCTTAGCCTCTCTTAACAGCTTATAATGTGCCTTGTTTTGAGATAAAACCAAAAATCGAAACAATGATTCGCTTCATAGCCACCACATTTGGTACATATTACAAATGTTTACAAATTCTATGTCAAAACCTAGGTTAGCGTGGTCGGGTTTTTTTCTTATTTCTTCTTCTCCGATTCATTGTACGACCTTCCCTGCAGCCTCATTGTCAATCACCGCAAAACGAACCCTACTTAAAGGCTGCAATGCCTCTCACACCGTGTGAGCTGCCCCGTTTGTGCCCTATCAACACAGAAAGAGAGAGAGCGAGAGAGAGAGAAAGGGAGGGAGGAAGACATGAATGTGTTCACCTTCTGCTCCTCCTCCTCTCTCCTCTTCACCGTGGTCTTTTCAATTTGGAGTGTAGCCGAGTAATCGTTGGCGTGTTCAACGTGAATGCGTTTGGTTGTGTTTCTTTGCCGTCTTTGTGCTTCTCTTTCACTACTGGAAATGGTTGACATATTTATATGAGAAGGACACTCAAGCCCACGGTTAATGGAAAATGGCGATCGGGGGTAATTCTCCAAGGTGCTCGTGAAGTTCTATGTAACCAAAATCCTTTGAGTTTGATAGATCGCGGCACACATGAACGAAGAAAGCTTTCTGGATTTTTTTTAAGATAATTCAAATTTTGAACGTGAAATGGCCATAACGCCAAGCAAATTGAGATGGAAAAATCCTGTAGAAATGTTTACACATACAGTGTGTTCATGTAAAAATATTATATATACTGTGTATTTTGGTATTTAATATCATTCAATATAATTTCTAGGAGTGTTTCAGTTGTTCTTTGACATGCTTCATGGAGACCATTTTCAACTGGAAAGTAAGGACATTTTGCTCGACCGAAAGGGAGAGAGAGCCTCTCACAGAATGAGGGAATACACGAAAAGCCACTGGTCACGACCAGTGCCAAAGCTGAAACCACATTGTGGTGTGGAGGTGGTGTGGTTTGAGCAGCCACACCTGTCTTGGGTCTAGGTAATTGGGGATCCAGGATCAGTGTGGCTGCATACCTGGTGCTCGTTGGTTGGTCTAATGAGCAACAGCTAAAACACCGATCCCCACACACACTCAGGTGAGGAGCCTTGTCATGACACGAGTCTAGCGCATTGTCTACAATAAACTGTGTCTGAAACCCCGTTGTCTGTCTCTGTGCCGGAGGTCCCTGAAAATGCCACTTGGGTTGCGTGTGGTAGGTGAAACTGCCACACACATCTATTATGGATTTGTCTCTTATTATGTATCTGAGAGCTCGAATGAAAAATTCAACAGAGTTGCTTCAAGGTAGACCTAAGCAGAGTGAAACAACTTGTTGGCTCTGCCTCACACCACCACAGTCCATTATGGCCACGTGGTGATGGACGGAAAAAGACTGAATAAAAAAAAATCCTATTTTTCATCTCCATCGCTGGAGCAAACGACACGCAGCTTGACCGACTGTAGAGAAAAATGGCTTCGATGAATTTCATACAACAACAATATGGCCAAATAAACAGAGAAACCCAGATTTCTTAATTCCATCCCGGTTTGACCTTTATTTTGCTTATCTTAATGTCATCTACAGTATCTATCTATCGATCTATCTATCTATCTATCTATCTATCTATCTATCTATCTATCTATCTATCTATCTATCTATCTATCTATCTATCTATCTATCTATCTATCTATCTATCTATTTATCTATCTATCTATCTATCTATCTATCTATCGATCGATCTATCTTTCTATCTATCTATCTATCTATGAAAACATTGCTCTCTTTTCATCTTTCACTGCTTGATTTGGACACTTTCTTATTCCTCCTTTATCCCTCCACTTTCTCTCACTTTCCCAACCCCGCCTGACTCTCGCACGCAGACCTTTTTCACACACACACACACACACACACACACACACACACACACACACACACACACACACACACACACACACACACACACACACACAGGAGTGTGAGCACATCTGCGATCGATTGGGTGGGACAGGAGTGCATGTGTGTGCCTACACAGAGAGCTGTTGAAATCTCGGCCTTGCCCCAGAGCAGATCCCTCCAAAAAACAGCGCTAAACAGGATTTAGGTCAGCCAGCCAGCATGATGGAGGGATGAGGAGAGAGAGAGCAAGAGCGAGAGAGGGAGAGAGAGTGAGAGAGAGCGCGAGACAGAGAGAGAAAGAGAGAGAGAGAGAGAGAGAGAGAGAGAGACAGACAGAGAAAAAGAGAGAGAGAAAGAGAGAGAGAGAGGGAAACAGGGAAAGGAGGGAAGTGAAAAAGACAAGGCTAGAAATGGACAGACAGACAGACAGAAATAGAGAGCGAGCCAGCGAGAGAGAGAGAGAGAGAGAGAAAGAGAGAGAGGAAGAGAGATGGAAAGCATGTAAGGACGGAGATATGGCAGAGCGCTGAGATCCACCATTTCCACTCACCTTGGGTATACAGGGGTGGGGGGGAAGGGAAGATGGGTGTGGGTGGATTGATGGACAGAATCAGGTGAGAAAGAGAGGGAAAGACTCATTCGATAGATCTTCCGTCTTTCACGTCATTTATTTTTTATGGGGAGCTGAAGTGGAGGGTTCAGCGTGGGGGGAGGCATCATTAACTTATCAACCTGGGGTTGTATTTTACTACTTTTTTTTTTCATTCGGTTGAATGACTATGAGGCATAGTTGCAGCCGTAGCGATTCGTTAACATCTCATTTGTTAATTTCGCTCTGAAGGAAAAAAAAAAAAAAAGAGCTGCGTTGCAAGGGCAGCCTATGATCAAATATAATTGCATACCAAAAGATGTTCTCCCGGTTAATGAGTGGAATAAATGAAAACGACTATGTATGAAGACAATAAAAAACCCCGAGCAGTCCAATCCTTTTTATGGTGCGAGGAAATGTTTAACCCCGAAACGGGGGGATAAATATTAAGTAAGTAGGGAAACGTATTGTTCCAGTCAGTGGTAATTGATTAATTAAATTTGAGTTTGTCTGCTTCAACATAACTCATTAGGTACATAAGGATGTGGCTGCACCATGTGTTCCCAACCATTTGACCTTGTCGCTAACTTAAATACAGAATTTTATTTACATAACTGAAAAAATAAATAATAATCACAATTCAAAAAGATAAATCAGTATAATATTTTTTGCTTTTTGGGGTGGGGGGGTGGGGGTAATGATAGTAAATAGTTTCAGTAAGGATAACAAGTTATAGCGTCAGACATCATAATAACCAAACAATTATATTATATAAAACATTTCATTCTCACAACGCATCAGTGTCAATTTACCCCCCACCCCACATTGAAGGATGTCTGTTTCCTCCGGTCTAGTGCTCGGAACGGATGGTTCCAGAGAAGATCCCAACGAGCACTCCCCCCTCCCCCGCTTATTTTTTTAAGTGAGTCAAACACAAACGATCCCCGCTCGACAGCGGCGGAGGCAAAGGGACGACAGATCTCAAGCTCTGACTCCCCTCCCTGTGGCTCGATCAACCGTGAGCCCAGACAATAGCAAAGCCCCCCCCTTTTACGCCCTCGCCTTAATCCCGGCACTCGTCCACGCTTCATATTCCCGCTGCAACGAGGACTACATGCTGTGTGTGTGTGTGTGTGTGCGTGTGTGTGTGTGTGTGCGTGTGTGTGTGTATGTGTGTGTGTGTGTCTCAACATCAACCCAAGAGGTTTGACAGGCCAGTTTGAATGGAAGTGTGTGCGTGTGTGTGCGGAAGCGAAACGCCGAGCATGTGTTTATGTGTGTGCGTGTGTGTGTGCGCGTGTGTGTGTGTGTGTGTGTGTGTGTGTGTGTGTGTGTGTGCGTGTGTGTCTGTGTCTTTGCAGCAGTGCATCTAAGCAAATAAGCATATATGAATGCTTAATTGCTTGGCATCTTTGGCAAGCCCGTGCGGGCGCACTGGTTCAACTGCACATGGAGTTAGAAGCATCTGTGCATACATGCCTGTGCCTGGAAGCAGATTTTTCGTTTTTCGTTTCGCATTTAAAAGTCATGTCTCTCCCCATGAAAGAATTCACAAGTATCCTTTGAAAAGCAAAATATATGTAAGAGGAAGTCGACCGCGATTCAGTTTGTCTTTATTGGTACCAAATAACTTGTTTGCGTGTGTGTGTGTGTGTGTGTGTGTGTGTGTATGTGTGTGTGTGTGTGTGTGTGTACGTGTCAATCAGCCTTACCAGTCCCGAAGCGAAGAAGACGGCCAGCAGAGCCAGACAGGCGCCCATCACGATGAGCAGCAGGAACACGATGAGCGGGTGCTGCTGGCTCATACAGTAGTACGACTCGTACAGCCAGTCCGGGGATCTGTTCCTCCTCTCCCGACCCCCTGCCTGGCCGGGCTCCTCTGGCCGGTCCAGAAGGTACTTCTTCCTCCTCATCGCCTCCTGCCACATGGACCCGGGAGCCGAGAGGGAGGTGGAGGACAGCGGGAAGCCGGAGGAGGAGGAGAGCGAGGAGGAGGAGTTGTGGTTGGGACGGTCGCCCCGCTTGGCTCTCCGTAAGTCGACCCCAGCCCGGGCCCCCCCCGGCGTCTCCCCGCCGGGTCGCACCTCCTTCCCCTGCTCCTCCTCGTCCTCCTCTTCCTCCTCCTCCTTGGCCCCCAGGTCGCTCAGGCGGAGGCAGGCGGCTGAGGGCGAGACGGGAGCAGAGCCAGAGGCAAAGGCAGCCGGCTGGAGGGGTGGCAAGAACGCACCGAGGGTAGAGCGCAGCATTCCTCCCGTTCTCCTCCTGCCAACATGTTGGACTGGAGAATGTAGCGGGGAGAGCGGAGAGCGAGTGCTGCTTCGAAGGGAGGTGGGGGGAGAGAGAGAGAGAGAGAGAGAGAGACAGAGAGAGAGGATACCAAGTGGGAGGGGAAGCACGGGGAGGGAGGGAGGAGGAGAAAGCAGCAGCGGCAGCAGCGAGAGAAGTCATCAAGCCAGGAAGAGTGGAAGGAGGGAGGGTGGGTGGAGGAGGGGGAAAGTGGGAGCGGAATCGAGGATCAAGAGAGAAGAAGAGAGAGGAAGAAGAATAAGAAGAAGAAGAAGAAGAAGAAGAAGAAGAAAGGAACGACCGTAGGAGCGAGATAGGACACCGACAACTTACGCCTCATGGAAAGACTGGAAACAACGTGTATATGCTGAATTGTCCAGTAACTGCAAAACCAAGAAAGAGAAAAAATGATTTAAAAAAAACAAGGGTAGATTTGAGTGGTGATGACCCCCCCCCCCCCCCCCCCGTACTCCTCCTGCCTCCCCATCCCCACCCTCCTCCACCGACTCGTAAAAGCAATTTACCTAAATGCCAGGTTTGTTGAAACAGCTTTCGCCAGTCGAAGGTGAAGTGGCAGCGATATTTGTTGCCCGTCACCAATTTAGACAAATGACGTGTGGAAAGCGATACGGTGGCTGCCACTGGACGGCCAATTCACACGGGAATAGGAAATTATGTTTCGTGAGACTTTGACCCGTGAAGGGACACGTCACTGTGCTTGCAGTGAAGTTTGTTTTAATCTGTGTGACATTTTGCAGAACACATCGAGTGCAGCGATCATAAAAAGATAAAAAAGAAGGGAATTAAATGAGTTCGCACACAGACACACACAGACACACACAGACACACAGACACACACACACACACACACACAAACACACACACACAGACACACACACACACACACACACACACACACACACACACACACACACACACACAAGATCAGCCCAAAAATAATGGAGTGGATGCTGTCCGCAGAGTTGCTTTTATGGAAATTAATAAAATATGATTGTGAGATTCCTGTAAAACCCTTGCGACCCGAGCGCCAAGCCGCTCTCGTTCTAGCCACAGTGCGTCGACGAACTACACAAATTGAAAAAGAAAAATACCAAACTTAGACCCTTATGCTCCGTTTATTTTGTCTTCGTACCAGTTATTACTTGTGTGCGTTGGCCCAACGAAAGCGCGTCAGTATATATTGCAACATTATTCACGCCCGCCTGCCCACCCGGCTCGTCGGTCATTCTTTACGGCCATCCACTGACAAATCCTTTCATAATATGTTGTGCGGCGCCTCCGTCAGTACGTGTCGACTGATGCCGTCATGAGGTTTCACCTATCCATTCATTCACTGGATAATTAGCACTCAGGGATTGTGAGTCATGAAGGTAGTTTGAGCAGTTCAGACAGGGCTATGCTATACAATGAAGGCAGCTTAACATATTCTGGGGTTTTTTTAAGTGAGCCTGCTCGACAGTTACCTTAATTCTGGGATTGCAATGCTGGTCATGCGCCCTCACATACAATAAAAGGAGAGTTTACTTCAACAAATGATCAATCGAAAATATCAACATATCCTCCTTCCTGTGAACATTATAATTAAATATAATTAAAACTGTACTGCTTTGAAAAGCAACACCATGTACACCATATATAATTGACTATACTGTACATTTGTGGTGTGGTTCATGGTGTGGTTTGAGCAGCCACACCTGTCCTGGGTCTAGGTAATTGGGGCCCAGGATCAGTGTGGCTGTATACCTGTTTTATCGTAGCTTGGTCTAACTAGCAACAGGTAAAACCCCCATCCCCACACACACACTCAGGAGAGGAGCCTGTGTCATGACACATGTCTATCTGCTCCAGGACTGGCTGTATCAAGCCCCCTCTCCACAATAAACTGTGTTTTCACTACCCCATTGTCTGTGTCTCTGTGTTGGAGGACCCTGAAACTGCCACAATACTGTTTACACTCAACCAATAGTTGTTGTTTTTGAAAGCGCTAACTTGACAGTCATTCATGCTGTCATGTACGGTTGTTTGGGTAACCATCACTTCTGCAGGCAAAGCAAGCTTGAAAGCAGCCGGCTAAACAATCAATTTGTGAACTGCAGCTCCAGTGCACATCTTCATCTGAGGTGCTTTCCAATTAACGAATATCGCATTCACAAAGGTTTTTTTTACACCATTTAAAATCTGATATTTTAGTAGCCAAACCTGGACGGGATTATAATAAGAAGCCTCAACAGCATTTAAAACCTTACTTCAGATTTGTGAAACCTTTATTCTATTTGTGAAAGCGTTAAAAAGGTGGATTTCACTGTATTATTTACTGTTCCCCACACAGACCAGTCACTCTCCGTCTCTCCAAGACAGTGTGGGATTCATTGTTTTTGACTTCGTTATAAGCAGGAAACTCACGGAAATAAATCAAAATCCAAGATAAAAACACACTGTCTTTTTCCAGAGACACATCGCAGCCGGACCGCTGCATCCCTCCAACGGAGTGGGACGGAGCAGAACCATTAGTTGTAATGTTCTAATGCTTATGTTTTTAGAGTCATGCAGATGCAAAACTAACAAAAATGAATTTGCATCTAGAAGAAAAAAAACTCAGGAACCATAAGCATCATAACTGAGTAAATAAATAGGTTAATTAGGAATTATAAATATGTTTTATTAAGCCTATATATTACAAAATTGTACAAAAAAAAAAGATCTAGGAGGTTTCGCGTGGATTCATGTGTGTAGTAGTTTTTGCGGAGGGATTTCATCCCGGTTAGGGGGAGCTCCTAAAAGCCCTGGAGGGAGAGGACAGTGTTCCAACTGAGGTCAATGAAGCGCACAATTCCAGAACCAGAGAGAGTGCAACAATACATCATCATTTAAGCCACTACCATATAAAGGCATTCCTATTTAGTTGGATTATTGGTTGTAGGATATGAGATGAGCATATCTTCATAATGTCCTCCACCGTCTGCAAATCAGTCGTTATTTGGTGAACCAAATGAAACATGAAAAAATATATACTGTACAATGATAATGCGTGCGCATTGTGGATATGAAAAATGTTGCTGAGCTGAAAGGATTTGTAACTGTTCATGTAGGGATTTGCCTTTTCCAGGGGGACCTCTGTGTCTACAGCTGTCATGTGATGAACCAAATATTGGCCAGGTGCTATACCTATAAGGCTCTCATGTCATAGGACAACTCTAGCAATTAGAAAACCCAGGCAACGTTCCAAAAACGCAGAGGTGAGGTATTCTAAGGTGGGCTACCTCAGAGGTATTCTGAGGTAGTCCCCCCCACCCCACTCCCTCTCAAATGGTGGGCTGGGCAATTATACCGTTATAATATCGATATCGTTATGTCCCGCCTGTCTGGCTCTGCTGGTGTGAGACTAGATGTTTTCTGGGATTTTGATTGTAATATCGTGATCTTAAATGTTGTTTTTAAGAAGTAAAGTCAAATATTTCTAAACTTCATGTAGCAGTTCTTATAAATTTCTCGACCTGCCCGCTCATAATATCAACGAAACAAATTATTGTTTCTGAAATATATCTTGTGAGCTATAATATATAATATCTATAAATATTATACATATATAATAGCTTATGCAAGCACCAATAGTCACCTCGAAAATATTGAATTTTGGATGTTAAATTATTTTTCAAAAAACATCTAGGTATTTAATACTATCAATATCGCCCAGCCATATTTTAATTATTTCTATCTTAAGGTATTTCTACAAACTGGCAAAATGGCAATGTGCCTTGGATGTGAGTCTGTGTAAGACAAATGTGTACTGCCATTGTTTGTTTCTTTCAGCACTGAGGTGAAAAGAGCAGTCTTTAAATAGACTGTGACGAAGGTTGAGGGAGGCAAGATACATGCAAACGCATTCACGCACACACTTGTACTTAGACACACGTACACACATGTACACACACGTACACACAGGTAGATACACACACACACACACACACACACACACACACACACACAGATAGAAAGGTAGTGAAGCAGCTGGCAGATACTGCCCCACCCAGGGTTAAGTGGAGGCCAAGAAAAGCAAACACTCTTTCTTTCCGACTCCCTCACTCTCTCTCTCTCTCTCTCTCTTCATATGACACGACACATATCGTGCACAATATATGCCGCACTTGAGCACACACACACACACACACACACACACACGCATCCACATTCACACGTCGCTTTATTGCCTTACGGGTCCTGCCCGTCAATAAATCAGTCAATACCGATCATTATTCCACCGTTTGCGTTTTATGACATTGGCAGTCTCGACTTACGCCAAAAAGGACAGGTGGCAAGAGGTATTTCGTTATTGTGATAAATATTGTAGACATCTTAGCCAGCTCTTGAATAGATGATACACGCATCAGTTAATAAATGCTGCATGTCTTTTCTGCACTTGAAAAGGGGATAGAGTTACATACACAGCAGCATTTAGCCAGGAACAGATATTTGCTGGAGGGAGGAAGTGACTTCTGCTGAAATTTCTTACCTCCTGATGGCAGTTGTTTTTCTCACTGCTGAGACCTGCAGTGTCCGGTGGGAACTCAGCGGGGAGCCCTTCGCTTCAAGCAACCCCTTCAGGCAAATACCACGCAGCGAAGTTCTCTCGTTACCCAGAAGCCAGCGGTAACCAGCATTATGCACACTTGCTCCCCCCCCACACCAACCCTTCAGAACTTGCTGTGCCTAGAAAAAATCCACAGGGCATCGGATTATTCGTGGAGTGGACGTTTAGAGAAGGTAAATGGAAAGTCGTAGGATGGAATGATTAGTCAAGCAGGGAAGCAACTTGTGTGAATGCATTTACAATGGTTGACGAAAGTCCAGGAAAAATTGAATAGTGTATGGCAACCACTCTGGGCCAGCACGCCTTCCTGTTCTATCCCCATCACAGCGGTAATGATATTTAATATTCAGTATTGCACTCAATAATGTCACCCTCTCCATAAAGGCTTACGTATAAATTGATTTTATTTTCTGTTCTTTTGGTATAGAAACGGTCTTTTAAAACTTTGACTTTGTTTTTCGATTGGCCAACAGGTGTTCGTCAAATGTGTTAACAGTAAAATGATATATCGGGACGCCTCAAATATACTTTAGTTTTGAATGAGACGCTCACGAGATGTCAAACTGCCTGTAACCATAGAAACAATACCAGTTTAACAAACATCTGCAGCGGTTTGTTGGATTTGTCATGTTGAAAGCCGGGCTTGTATTACATGACTTTAACCATCATTTGGGTGTCGCAGACATGTTTGTTGAGATTGGAGACAAAGAAATCCTTGCCGGAGCCCAATCACTGCGCACACCCGCCACTGATGCCGGAGCAGGCCAGATACACATTGAGGGCCAGTTTTTCAGCCATCCCAGACGTCCCGATATTTGCAAGTATTGTGATGTTACTGGCGTCAGATCTTGTAGTTTGAGATACGTGAATAAAACGTTTGGAGATCATCATGGTGTGGTGGTTATTTCTGATCACCCTGAAAGCGTGAGAGGGTACATGTGATTTGTGGGATATTAGGTATTTTTGTTTCACATCACGATTTAGGACTATTTTACTTCCAACTCTGCAGAATTGACAAAACCCAGATTCTTGCCCTCTCGATTCTTTTGTCGTCAAATGAGCACACCGCACACACACAGAGCAGCAAGCTGTTCTTCATTGGAAAGCTCCATCCTTGTTTACTTTTGCCCGAGCGACATGAAAAAATTGCCAAGTCTCACATTTGTTTGCCACGAGACAGTTGGCAAAGTCGCACAAAATGTCATTTGATTGACACAGCAACGTTGGGATTTGAAAGTCAGGAGCCTCAGCGTGAACGGAAGCAGGAGGAATAGGCCGTGCTGTACCTTAGAATGTCACGGACAGGGAATTTAAATCCAGTAATAACGGGTTCAAATCAGAGATTAAAGGATAGCTTTGCTTACCACTCTGCGGCAGCTTCTCAATGATGTTCAATCTTGTATTTAGCATGATGAAATAACTGGTGCAGCTTAATTAAATTATTTACAGGGGTGAATAAAGTGACCATATCGAGTTGTTAATTATTCTGCCTGTATCAATTATTTGGTCTATTTAATTAATTGGTTTTATATTCTTGACGGGCCACTTAACCATCCTGGGTAAGTACAATCGGTTAGAGCCTCGTGGGTTATGGGTTTCCCCCATCTGCTCATCATGGGGGTATTATTATTCTGTCTTTGTCTTACAAGAGTCCATACCACTGATGGGTTGGGGTCTGTTGGATGTTCTAAGGATCAGAGCAGATTATTGATCGGAGTGCGATGGTTTGCAGTAAATATATTCATAAGCTTGATGCTCCTTTTTGTCCTTGTGCTTTACTGCTAGCTCAAGAAAAGAGGAGGAAATCAAGATTCAAGATTAAGGATGTTTATTTGTCGCATACATCTACATACAAACATACATATATGCAGCGAAATGACATTGCAACGCACCCGAAGATGATGCATAATAAGTACTAACAGGTCAATAGCTAACTAATTAACTAACTAAGCAAACTAACTGAACTAACTGATTCCTAAAATGCAATTCAATTAGTAAATACATTAAATTGAGAGTAAAACAAGGTTAATCATACCAAGTAGGGATACAAAATAGAAATAAAAGGAATAGACTATTATGGTATATACAGATATGCAGTAATGTGGCATGTGAATGGAGTGAGGTGGCGTGTGTGGAGATATACAGTATAGCCGTACAGTTATACAACAGTACAGCACAGAAATACAGTAACAGTACAGAACTGCAATACAGAACAATATACAGTACAGTAAGGCAGTGGGGCTTGTGTGTGTGTCTCAGTGAGGGCCCCTGGTGAGGTCAGCGTTGACCATCCTTGTGGCTTCCGGGAACAAACGGATGAATCAGTTTATTTATTTTCCGTGTACGTTATGTTGCCTGTTGCCTTCTGTGTATGAATTGCATTGATTTTGTTCGGCATCTCATCCACATGCTTCTTTCCAGGCATACTGCACCTGCGCTGTTTAGAAGCGTTGGGTTATTGCTTTCACCTCCAAGTCATCCACAAAGAACACGTTCACGGTGATCGCCAGAGGATCGCTCAACAATCTGAAGGTAGGTGGATCTAGCCACCTTCGTCTTCTACAGTTGAAATGACCATTACTTGATAAGCAGACAAGATTATATAAAGCAACGCCCTCACGATTCTGCTTTTATACTGCATACCAGCACTACCCCTTTTTATTACCTCTCATTTGATACTGTTTAAAAAAGGGGTTGGATAGCTTAACATTTTTTCTGTGCATCAAATATGAATACACAGTCATTTTGCTTTTCAATTTCAAGAGTGTGTAACTATGTAAAGTACCTCAGTGTTTCTATGACATCACTTTGTTTACTGGGCGGTGTTATTCAAGACATTGTATTATAGTAACCCAATATAAATATGCTAATAATCTGAATTGTAGCTGTCTTTTTCCTTTTTCCTTTTGATTTTAGACATTTCACATTCCCTGACATTATAATTTACCATCTAACAAAGGTGCAATGCCGTGATACTGAACATCTGGATAAGATTTGGCCAATTATGATTTATGTATACAGAAATGTGTCGGTGTTCATCCATTTTCCCATTTTTATTCCGGATTTTATTGAAATCCACATAGTATTGACTATCTGGAGTCTACCTATTGACATTGTTGTTTTCCTGAGTCTTAAATCTACCCTGCAATAACCCAGATCTCAAGATAGTGCCGGATATTTTCAACTGTCACAGCGTGTTAAAGATAGAGTTTTATCTCTTCCCTGCCTGCTTGTAGTCATTTTAGGAACCAATTTTAGATTGCTTGTCTCATAGGATGTTAATTAAATGAGCACTATGATTGATTGTTATTTGGGGCTCTTCATCTTATGGCTATGTTGTTCATTTAGCAATCTATTAGTCATGGGCAAAGTTCTGAAAGGAGGTTAAGCTTATATAATCCTACTTGCTGTCGAATGTCTTGTAGACTACTGCACTTGGAAAATCAAAAAGCAATGCAAGACAAAGTTAGCGTGAACTCTTTTTGGCATTGTCCTAAAGTATGCAGCTACGGGGACTTCCCAGCTGCTGAAATGGTTGTGATGGGATTCTTCTTGTGAGAGAGCACAGACGACATGTTCCATCATTACAGCATCCAAGCGTTCTCAGGAGCAAACAGAGCAGAGGCTGCAAGAGGCAAATGAAGAAACTGTTGGAGCCGAGAATAACTTAAACGCACGTTGATCGTGTCTTTGTCAGAGCTGCTTTTAGATCTGACAAGCAAATTTCCAAGTCAAGTAAACAGTATACATGCACACCGACGCAAGTGGTACGCCAGCTTCACTCGGCTGGAGCACAAAACACGATCCTACAAAGCGATACAGTATTTTTAAAGAATAGATTTCTAACACGGGCAAACATTTGAGACCAAAAGCCAGAATGCCACAAATAAGTAGCTCTAAAAATTACAGACTTCATTCACAAAATTTGTGTCTATAATATTTCCAAACACTGGTAATCTAACCCTAATCTAACATTGTTCTTTGGGTACAATCAAAATATACAAAATTACTCTGATGCGGCTTACTACTTAAAATGCAATATTCTTTATGCAAAATCTATTTAAGCCGAAAAACCTAATCATAACAACACAATGATTCAGTACATTTGTTAACTGCTACAGATTAAAACCATCGTCATAAAGCTTATTCAAGGTGATTAATAATGACTCGTAAAGGACCCGAGAGCACGCTGTCAACGGCGACAGCGATGGCGTGCTTGCTTTTATTGGAGCACTCGGCTAATTACGGGGAGAGTGTCTTCAGGGAGTGTGCGGATATGTTCGCTGAGGGCAATTCACAAGTCTTTTCTCTGTGGGTTATTTGTACCACGACGGTAACGTCTGTACGTTTTTAGGGTGTTAACTGGGTGTCAAACCAGTGCAAATTAACACAAATGGCCACCTGCAACCAGTTTAGGGACAAGAATGAATTCATCATCCAGTAAACCTGATACACAAAATCTGCAAATTTTACAAATATCAATGTTGCCTTTTTTTTTTTTTTGGCCTCTATAGGCTTTTATAGGTGTTTATAGGCTTTTTGGTCAAGAAGAAAGGGGAGAAGAATTAAGCAACTTTTGCCTCACAAATTGGACGCTTTTGCAGCAAAAAACGACCCACTCAATGTGTAAACTGTATGTGAATTAATGTAGGCAATTAATGTTGGTTCATGATAGTAATTATTACTTGAATAATAGAACTTCAGTGTGCACTAATAAATACATGAATCTCCTTCTCCTCCCAAGTGTCCACACAGGTATACATATGCAAACTAAGGCAGACATAACCACAAACACACGGTTATCATGATCACCACCATCATAGCCCTGACATCGAAGATTTTTCCAACCAAAGCCTTACATCTATGCAGTCCATTAGGTTTCCTTGACATGGCTGAGTGTATGGTCGTCAACGCAATGCCACAAAGGCAAAAACATCTAATTAGGCTCTCAAGGACTTTCTGTTGGCCAGATAGAATAGGAGGTCCCTTCAATCTGTACTAAATCAAGTGAGTTTTTTGTGCCATGTCTGATGGAGTAAATGATGCAGAGAAAGGAAGGAAAGCAAGGGAGAAAGGATAGCCGGAGAAAAAAAGATTAACTTGAATAAAGAGTACGATCGGAGAGCAGGGAGAAAAAAAAAAGTCTAAAAAGCTTTACATTTGAAAACTGAGAGCAAAAAATAAAAGGACCCTTTGTATATAAATTCTTGAATGTTCTCCTCATAAGCGGCTTTAATTATTCATAGGCTCTGGAAAGACGTCAGGGTGGAAAAAAAAGAAAAGCGTAACAAAAAAAGAAAACATTGGCCTTTTCCGCAGTTCAGAAGGTGCAGCATTTCGTTTCAGCCCCGATCCACCGTATGTTCTCTAATTTTCCCTTAACGGCTAATTAGGAGCCCAATTTTCCTCCAGTACAACCTCTCTGCAATTTTGATTATGCTAGCTGATGGCAAATTAGGTCTTGCATTGACGTCATTCGCGAAAAGCCAAAAGTGGTGGCGGGCGGGGGATTAGAACAGAAGGCAAGGTGCTGACACAGATGTGTGAGAAATGGGTGTTTGTTGGTTGTGTGCCATTATGCTGCTCTAGTCTCGAAATTGGAAGAAAACAGCGAGATATGCTGAGGCACCTGCCGCGAGTGTGTGTGTGTGTGTGTGTGTGCGTGTGTGTGTGTGTGTGTGTGTGTGTGTGTGTGTGTGTGTGTGTGTGTGTGTGTGTGTGTGTGTGTGTGTGTGTGTGTGTGTGTGTGTGAGCGTATGTGTGGGGGGGTATGTGGATGCTTGAGTATGATTTCTTGACAGAATGAGAACAGCTGGAGAGCGGTCATGGGACTCTCTCTGTCTCTCTCTCTCTCTCTCTCTCTCTCTCTCTCTCTGTCTCTCTCTCTCTCTCTCTTCTCGCTCTCTCTCTCTCTCTCCATCTCTGTATACCGTCTTTCGCTCTTTTCACCGAAGTCCTGTTCTTTAAAAAAAAGCGTCAGTCGGCTTCGCTCCTCTCCTTTTGCATTCTCCTTCTCCTTCTGCGTCCTTTCCCGCCCAATCTTCGCCCCTCGTCGCAGGCCCACCACTGCTTTTTTGGGTCTAATTTTCAATTATTCAAACCCCTGTGGGAGCCGGTGGATGAGAAGGAAAGACAGTAGGTGGATCCGCCAGCTCCCTTCCTTCGGCTGAAAATGAGTCCCAAAGGAAGAGCGTGTATTATTATCAACAATAGATGTGATGTTGGGATGTCATTTTCAGCTGCCCACATCATCACCCTAAATGAGAAATAATATGAAAATACAACAGTATTATATTTGAACGTAATTTGACATGTTTTCAAAAGGCACTTACTTCTATGCACTTTGATGTCTGCAGTGAGTTGTTACACACAAAAGTCTATTATTAGCCTATTACTATTATTATGTCTGGACAATAAGTGGCAGATTACGTCTGTGATTCCTCCCTACCCAGCAGGTTGAATATATTGTGACAAGCTTAGCATGGGAGCCAAGTGTGGTTCCATCCTCACCATTTGTGCATGTTTTTGTTGTTTTTTTTTGTTTGTTTTACGCCAGTGAAAAACCTTTATTTTGGTTAAGAAAGGGAAGTCATTACATCATCATTTAGCAGATGCTTTTGTCCAAAGCGACTTACAATTATTCACACACCGAGAGACGCAGCCATCAGGAACAATTAGAGGTTAAGTGTCTTGCTCAACAGTACAGCACAGTCAGAAGATGGGGATTGAATCTGTAACCTTCAGGTTACTAGACGACGCACTCTACTTCCTGAGCAACTGCTCCCACTGAAATCACAATGTTTCTGTAGCTGCTGTATTTGACAAATTTGTGTTTTACTCTTTGTATGGGTTTGGTAATAACGGCTCCCGCCAACCATTATTAGCAGCGACAAATGTGTAGTCGATGCCGGGGTACGACAATGAGAGCAGCGAGTGAATGGAGGAAAAGGTCATGTGGTGTGATGGGAGGGAAATTAAGAACAAAAAAACCCCCCACAAAAGGTCAGGAGAACACTGTAAACATTCTATCGGGTTGAAACAAAGCTTGGAGATTTTATCGGAAGAAATGTGACCTATAAGGAATGGATTTGCAACAAGACACCCATTAACTAGGTTAAAGGACCAAACAACAATTCAACACATTGTTGTGTGAACCCTAGTCATGGCGAGTTCCACCTCTAAAAAGCATTATGACCTTATGATCATCAACAACCTTATGACCTTATAATAAGTAGGCTTTTCACAGTCTGAAGGAAGGTTTCATGGACATGGCTCTGCCCTTTTGGGAAAGGCTTCATTCAGCGTCAAGTTTGTAAATAGTTCTGAATCTGAACTACTGCCAGATGTTGAAAGTCGCACAATTTAAAAATAAACTATTTCTGACATACATTGTTTCACATTGTTGTTATTCTTTTGATACAGTTGACATTCAAGATATTCTACAATTATTATCATTATTATTTTCTGAGGCAGTTTGGCCAGCAACACGCCACCCGAGTGGCGTTTTTAGGGCCCTCCGACACAGAGACACAGGCAAAGATGTTGCAAACACACCAGTTTATTGTAGAGAGTGGCAAGATGTCACAAGCCGGGAGCAGTTGGAAACTTGTCATGACAGAGGCTCTCCCCGTGTGTGAGGAGTGATTTACCTGTTGCTTGTTGATTGCTCTGATGAGCAACAGGCGTACAGACACCCTGTTCCTGGGCCCAATTACCTAGACCTAAGACAGGTGTGGCTGGGCCGGGCTATAATGAGCCTAGTTATTGGACTTAAATATTATCTTGAAGCTCATTGTATTAAATCGCCATCACGCCTCTCATCTTATCATGGACATTTTATATCCGCCAGAGGACAGAAGCGCTTTGAATACGCAAATTCACTTATTTTTTGCATGACTATATGATAAACAGTGGATATTTCTTTTGGTGAAAGTTTTCCAAATAATAAAAAAAAAAAGTCTAAAAAGTGATTCAGGTGGGGCTTTGACTCGCTTAGCTCGTGGCCCAGTTGCAATGCAGTGCTTGATGAAGATGAGGGAGTTTGCCGAAAGTATTGTACTTGGTTGTATTATTTTTTTGTGGATGGATTGCATTGGTTTATCTGAGTTCAACTTAATTTATTAAGTTGAACTCAGGTTACTAGTCTCAGGGGAACAGGTTCTGACCTTCTGACCTACAGAATAGTGCCTTGCTTGCCTGTTTTTGGAAACAAACAAACACAATCCCCATAAGCCAACACGGTCCCATTGTCACAGTCAACAAATGGATCTTAAATGGCTTCGCTGGAAAACTATGAACGGTCTCATTTGTGTGCTAATAGCAGACGTGCTAACTGGACTTCATACCAGGTTTTAAAGAGGAGAAAAGAAAAAGAGACAATTTGCAATCGATGCCTATTAACATCTCAGAAAGGGCTGAGAGGGCTGTAATATGAGCACAATTCGGCACAGACTCAAAATAAAATTTCCCTTTTGTATAGCAATTGTAAAACCCAAAACTGTACATTCTTATAATATCATGCTATTCACTCTATTTTTAGTTTGCCTTTTTGTGTCATCTCAGGAAAACGCAGACAGAATATTCTTCTCCAATTCATCCACAGTTAATTGCAAGTGACAGAATGGGTAAGATTAGGAGTTAATAGCGAGTAATGGGAGTAATATTCCTTCCTGCGCCATTTATTTGCGAAGGCACTGAAAAAGATAAGATAATCAATCAAGATATTGCTTTTTGCAACATTTGTATTCGGCGAGTCACTTTTGGTCCGTCTGATCTAATGGAATCAAGACAGAGTGTCTTTTTTCACAAAAACTAAAACATTTCAAACTTTGTTTATATAATAATAAGAAATTCTTAATTCAAATAACATAGTTTTGCAATTGCACAGTTGTCTTTATATTTTAAGAGGACTGCATTCAGTTGCAAAGCGTAGTCTAATGATAAATTACAGTATATGGAATATTGAAATATTGAATCAGGGAAAAATCTAAATGAAATAAGTAGATGAGTAAATTTGATTTTGCAAACCTCTAACATCGGTCTTAATTACATGGGACCTACTCCTCGGGGGTCCATTCTGCATTGCAGAGGTTTATGGGTTAAAAGTAACAAATAGGAGGTTTTCACAATTTATCTATCCATGGTTTCATGGTGCACCTATTTAAAAAAATGTACCATCTGTGAAAAGACTAACACAATTTCTAGAAAATAATCATGAATTTTCCTCTTCACCAGGTTAGCCCAAATTCTGGAAAAGATGTATAACCTCAGAAATACTTTTCATCTTGCCAACAGCAGTTGCTCAGAACTTCCGTTACATCCTCAAGTTTCTCGTCAATAGCTCCTTGCAACAGGAGGTAATGGAGGTGGTCATGCTCGTACTTTTGCCCACTGCAGCTGCTAATGTCTCCTGAAAATCCAATACGACCGCACTGCAGAAATAACACATCTAATGTGAAAATGGTCACATTTGCACTTCTGAGGCACTAGCAGGCTCAGTCTCTAAATATTCAAGAATTAAGATTCAAGCCCATCCTATATGCAATCGTGTGCCTGAGAAAGGCTCATTTCCGCCACAGTGGACAATAAAGTTGATCTAATCTGATCTACTTAGAGTAAATAGAGGCGTGGCAAATCCACAGCCTCAGTATGGCAGGCTACGCAAAAAAGATACGTAGTGCAGTGATTTTAATGAATTAGTGTTATTGTCATTTCTCATTTCTTCACAATTAAGGACTAGGACTAATTTATCTCTCTCTACAGAATCGACAAGCCATGCAGTGCATGTCCCTGTCTTGTCCTCTTCTGGCTTCTGAGGGTGAGGGTGCTGAGAGGGGGACAGCCGGCCCTACGAGGAGGGACAGAAGATGGCCAGAAAGTATGAGCAGTGGGATGAAAGATGAGTGTGTGCCTGAAGAACTTCTCTGAACTTCCCCAACTCTACCAATGTTGCTTATTCCAATAGAAAGTTCAGCCGGCAGTGACCATGATCTACAGTTGGTTCCATAGTCGGACTGGCCATTGGGAGCACCGGGACAAATCCTGGAAGGCCGTTCGCTCTGTGGGCTGCCTGAGCAGGCAATTATACAAAAACAAGAGCAAGACAGATCATAGAGATCTGCGTCGCCAGCCCATTTTGATTATGCACCAGCCCTCATAATAAAAGACACATACAACGCACATCTCTCTCGTGCTGCTACCGTGATACGTCAGACATATCAAACTTTGATATTATTTATAATTTATGGACCAGCAATACCCGAGCACTAGTACAAATCTATAAAAACTGGTGTTTGTGTGTTTGAATATAATTGTATTGTTTATAGACCAGCAATACCCAGGCCAGGAATAATGGTCTGTACCTTAGCAGCAGGCCAAAAAATGTACAGGTCTTAATTTTTGTTCAATTTTACATATTATTTAGAATTTGTTTGTTTATTTAAATATGTATTGTTTAGCTGCAGTTTAGAAGTACAAATGTGTAGAGTCAGCATCTGATGTTTTTAATTATTTATTGTTTATAGACCTACCCTGAAGAGTAAGTCCTTCAAGTTTCAGGGTTAAAGTGATGAAATTGGTAATGGCAATATCTGACTTATTTCCTCGGTTGAAATCAAAATGGATAGTTGGCTAGCATCAGGCACACTGAAAAGGAAAGAAGCCATTGGTACATCATCCACAAGCGAAGTCCCGGCGGGACATCGGACAGGCGGGACAGTCCCGCCTGTCAAACAAAAAAGAAAGGTTCGGAGAAAGTATAGCACTGAATATTTATTATTGGGATTTTTTTGGACAGGCACGGAAGACGAACCGTTACCGCTGTGCGTGGTGTGTTCAGAGATTTTATCAAACGAAGCTCTGAAGCCGTAACTGCGCCGTCACCTCGAGACAAAACACCAACAGGACATGTCCAAGCCGCTTGAAATCTTTCGGTAATAAACTCAAGGAGTATCATCAGGGCAAGAAGAAAGTCATCGAAACGTCATGTATGGGCACCGAGAACACAAAGGCAGCGGAAGCGTCCTATCGGGTCGCCCGACTCATAGCCAAGCCCGATAAGCCGCATAAAATTGGGGAGGATTTAATTCTTCCTGCCACAAAAGAGATCGTGGGGGTGATGTTGGGAGAGAAGGTGTGCAAGCCAATCAACCTCATCTCATTGTCTGAGAACTCAGTCAAACGCAGGATTCCCGATAATGAGCAAACGAGAGAGTCGTTTTTATGTCCTCCAAAGGGATGAATCGACCGACATCACGAATCTCTCAATCCTGCTTGCCTATGTAAGGTATGAAAACAATGGAGAGGTAAATTAAGAGTTCCTGTGTTGAAAATCTTTACCCACACGTTCAACTGTTGAGGCCATTTTTGACATTCTGAACATGTTCATAGTTTCAAACGGGATTGATTGGTCCAAATCTGTGGGAGTGAGCAATAATGGGGCCTTTGCGATGCTGGGCCATCACAGCGGAGTCATCACCCGGGTGAAAGCTGAGGCTTCACTCGTAGCATCTGTCCACTGCAGTATACACAGAGCAGTGCCGGCTGTAAAGGAAATGCTGCAGATCTAAAGACTGTTCTAGATGAGGCGGTCAGAGTCAACTTCATCAAAAGCCTCACACTGCAATCACCTTTATTTCCAGTTTTATGTGACGAGATGGGCAGTGACCATAAGCAGCTTCTGTTACACACCAAAGTGCGGTGGCTCCCAAGGGGGAGGGTACTGATGCGACTCTTTGAATTGCATGATGAGGTGAGGGTATTTTTTCTCGCCACAAAGTTTGAACCTGCACTTCGTTTCAGTGATTTTGAGTGACTGGCTAAATTGGGATACCTGGCCATCATTTTCAGCCACTTAAATGGACTCAACCTCAGTCGCCAAGGAAAAGCAGTGACCATGTTTAATGTCCAGAATAAAATTGAAGCGACCATAATAAAAATGGATATGTGGGCCAGACGAGTTGACTGGTCAAACTTTGACTCGTTTGAGAATCTGTTAGATTTTCTGACACAGTAAGAAATGCGGCTTCCTGTCACCGTGATCAATCATGTCAAAGAGCACGTTTGAGGACCAAGCTACGCGAATACTTCCTCATCCCAAATGTGCAGTGCAGCTGGATCGAAAACCCCTTCGCCAGACCCTCGCAGGCCTGAGCGCAAAAGAGGAGGACAATGTTGTGCACTTCGCTTGTGCGCTGTTGTCTGCTGCTGGTGTTGTCGTTGCTGCTGCTGCTGGTGCTGTTGTTGGTGCCGCTAACCTTATACATTAACTGGTGTTGTCGTTGCTGCTGCTAACCTTATACCTAAACTTAACTCTTCCTTACCTTATACCTCAACTTAACGTAACCTTATACCTCGACTTAACCATCTTTAACCTGAGTGACCTTTCCAGTTCCGGTGAGAACTACCACTTCCGGTTCAGGTTACGTCTTTGGAAGTACATTGCTGCTGGTGTCGATTTTGCTGCTGTCGTTGTTGCTGTTTCTGTGGCTGTTGTTGCCGCTGTTGTTGTTTTCTGTTGCTGCCGCTGTGGTTGGAGTCGCTTTTATTGCTGTTTTTGTTGTATTTGTGGTTGCTTTTGTTGTTGCTGTTGTTTCAGGGGCATTCTTTTGTAATGGCCGGCTGACAACTATGTTCTCTCTTTCTTTTTTTGTCTTTCTTTATTGTATTTCTTTGTAAAGCGCATTGTGTTGCCCTGGTATGAAATGCGCTCTATAAATAAAGTGTGACTTGACTTGACTTGTTGTGGATCTCTCCAGCGACAGCGCATTGAAACTGGCTTTCTCACACAACTTTTGGCTTTGTGTTGCTTCTGAGTATCCGATCTGTCCAACAGAGCTATGCGATTTCTGATGCCTTTTTCAACGACGTATCTCTCTTAGACTGGCTTTTTGGCGCTTGTGGCATTGAAGATGCAATACAGGAATAAAATGAATGTTGAGCCAGATCTTCGCCTGAGACTGTCGTCCCTTAAGCCAGATGTCAAGCATTTGGTGTCTGCCATGCAACATCAGCCTCCTCATGAGGTGAGTTAATATTAATGTGCTACTCTTATTGTTAGTTTTATCATCACTGGAGTGAGTCATTAGGCTACTTTCAAAACACTGCGCCCTTCAGACAACGCCTACTAGATACCGTTACTAACGTTACGCAAAGGTTCTATAGATATAAGGTTATTTTTAACCCACCTCTTTTTTTGTTTAACCACGACTGCACTGTATGTATGAGAATGCATATGATTGTTAAAATATACGTCCCTGAGAACGCACTGTTTGGCTCCCGTATTACTCCTGCTCGGATGTGGGCCGCAAACACTTTTGAGATTTTCAAGTGGGCCGTGAATCCGAAAAGTTTGGGAACCACTGGCCCAGAGTGTCCATCCATTATACTTATAAGTGGTGGTATCAAGGGCAGGTGTGTTTGTATGTGCGTCGGTGGTGGAGTATCCGTGGGCTGGTTGTGCTGGCCTGGGCTGGGTAAAAAAGTCCAGGGCTATTTTTTAGTCCCAGTCTGTGCCTGGTTGGTTCGACTACTGTCGACCAAACGTGCTCTTTGTAAGTCATCTGTTAAATGAAGTGATCACTGGAGGAAAATGATTTTATGAACATTTTCAACAATGATCATTATTAACCACAACCATCTCGATCTCAAGCACTTCTTCACTGCGAACAGAGCACGGGATTTACCGTCATTGTTTAAGTGACGATTTACAAAGTTTACACCTGCTTGTTATGGGTACCACACTGTTAAAAAAGGTAATGCAGCTGCTAACTATTCCTGGCTGATCTATTCCTGGTTTAATTTAAGTTTAAACTTCCAAAGCCCTTCCCAAAGGGGAGAAAAACAATAACTTTCATGAGCCGCATGGCCAGGCATGGCATGCGCACACTTTTTTTTAGCCCTACTAATATCATAGTCTATAATATAAAAAAAAAATCAATATACAGTATATAAAATATGTAAGCATCTACTATGTATCTACTGAAAATAAGATCCTATGGTATCATGTAAAAAAACAACAACACTTGTTTGATGTGCATCGCACTCGTGGCCCGGGAATATAATAAATACATCTTCAACAATGTCAAAACTGCTGTTCGTTGAAACACGTAATCCATTATAAATTATATTATATTATATTTATATATCTATCAAAAACTATATATATATATATATATATATATATATATATATATATATATATATATATATATATATATATATATATATATATATATATGTAGAGAGAGACAGAGAGAGGGAGAGCTAAAGAGAATTCATTTGCGTTCATTAATCTTTTATAATTTTTTTCAATTGTGCACGCAATTGACTGGTAAACAGGCATGTTGGTCTTCCATGAGGAAGATAGCAATAAAAACATATATTCAGTCAAGATAATTTAAATATATACATTTAATATGCATTTCTTTCACTTTCACGATATAACTACAATGCAGAACTTTTCAGAACTAAAGTCAAGCACCGGTTTCGTGTCGGACACTGAACAGTGACACTCCTGGTCCTCAAACTAGCCTGCTCCCAACCAAGCGAGCCCCATAGCATATGTCGCCGTGGTAACCCAGTCGGCATCTTTTCTAGCAGGATCTTAGATCTTAGAACCCTCTTAGACCGGAAGTTAGTCAGGCTAAATGAATGTAGCCTCGCTTACAGCGCAAGCGACCTCCAGCGAATACCCCTCTGCTTTGAATGTTGTGTGTGTCTGTGTGTCTGTTTGTGTGTGCGTGTGTGTGAGTGATTTGTATGAAATGAGTGAATGACAATCTGTCAATATACATATATACAATATATACAATATAATACATATATACAACAGTATTTCCTATGTCTGAGTCGTTTAAGTATGTTTTGCCCATCAATGAGACATAAAGAGCAGGGCGAACCTGGAGGGAGGGACCTGTTCACGTTCTACCAGCCTGGTCGTTTGTGAATTCCATAACCAGGATGAGATCCATGCTTTGAAGACACCAACACCAAACGGCAGTCCCAAGACAAGTGTGTGTGTGTGTGTGTGTGTGTGTGTGTGTGTGTGTGTGTGTGTGTGTGTGTGTGTGTGTGTGTGTGTGTGTGTGTGTGTGTGTGTGTGTGTGTGTCCATCTCTGTACAACTTAACATGAATAATGACAGTTACAGATCAATATGTATCAGTATGTATTACAAATCAATCGAATAAGTAAGTCTGCAGGTCAAAATTAAAGAATTTGTCAGGAAGCTTTTAATGGGATAGTACTTTTAAATCGGGGCAAAACAGTTATTATTATATTTTATTATTGTTTTAACATCAACATCCACTGAAAAGCCGAAGCTGTGATTTTGGCTGCACCCCTACCGTGATATAGGAATATTAAAGAGAACGACTCTACAATCAAAACAAATGACTTACGAAAAAAATTTCTGATATTCCTGTTAGATTGACAGGGAATGATAAATATACATAATAGTTAGAATGAAATAGCAATTGGTTCCCATTGCACTATAAGAGCTCGCAGCCCCCGGTGTTGTGGCCACAATGTCTCACAGCGAGATGCGCAGCAGAAATTCTCCACTCCGCTTTAGATCCCACAGCAAATAGAATTTGTATGGATGAATTCAAATTTTTTGGAGTGGTCAAAAAAAAACATCAATGCCAAAGCGGTACATTGGATATATACTGTGGCAAAGATTGAAGCTATTTTAAAAACATTAAGCTCACCTGAATTTTATCGGGTCACTCATTTACAGCTGTGGAGCAGGTTGTGGTTATAAATTGCAATTGTCTCTTTTTTAATTGCTACTATAAATCTGATCAGACGATCTCTCTGTTCATATTTTCATTTTAACTGGTCACAGTATTACATAGTCATACCGGCCACCCCTACGACAATTATATAACAACGTCAACTTTTCTCATATTGTTCAGACTTACAAGTGTGTGGGCGTATATATATTTATACATGTGAAAGTATACTGTATATGTGCAGTTTCGGTCCAGGTACTGAACAAAAAGAGAGGTGGCATTTTAGGAGGGCCCAACACTTTCCTTTGTCAGGCACGCCTCCTTCCTCAAACCGCACTGATCATGTATATATATCTGTATGAACACACTATTTAGACTAGACTTGGGTTCAATCCCCTGTGTGTAGATGCAAGGACAGAAGAATAAAATCGATAAAGAAAGACAACCACTCTTATCACTTTGGCTGTTTTTCTTTATCCATTTTATTTTCCTGTTCCTGCATTTGCTGTCAAAAACTATTCACTCTAACGCTCAAGATTTTATTATCAAGTTTGGAACATATTGGGAAAAAAAAGGAAATGAACAATTATAAGTTTTTTACATACAGGGAATCGAACCTGGGTCTAATGGCTAGGAGGGCAAAAATGTAGTCACTACACCATACACACCATATTTGTGCATATTTTCTAAACATTTATCTTTACATTTGGCGGTACATCTAGATTTAACATTTAGATTTATTATTTAGATTTAAATAAAAAAAATAATTTAACATTTAGATTTAGATTTTAGATTTAACATTTATTTTTAACATACAAACATGTTGTTAACAATTACATATAACGTGTTGTTTTGCATGAATTTCTGTCTGAAAAATTAGCAAAATGTGAGGAAAGTTACCTAAATATTAAAAATATAGTACCTCGAATATTGTAACCAAAATATTCAATACAATAAAAACAAACATTTATAATATAAATAGTGAAAATTAGTTATTTGAAGTTATTTGGATTAAGTAGAAAACATTTTAGTTTTTGTAAAACCTTTTTTCCCCCTCACTTTCCTGAGGGTTATCAACAAGACAGAGACAAAGAAAGAGAAAGAAAAAGAGACTTCTGACAACTCTGACAAGAAGATTTTGGAGACAGGGTTGCCAGGTCTGTGTGACAAAACAAGTTTAATGGCCAATCAAAGCGGAAAACCAGCGGAAAGGGAGCCAGGGTAGGGGGAACTCACGGAGAACGTGTCCCCATGACGCATGGTTTCGTTCCATACATCATCCCCATATTATTTGAATTTATACCTATTATTCACATAATTTGCATGCAAAATAGGTGTAACCAACCCACGCACAACAAATTTAACCCACGGCAACACTTCAAAAGTAGCCCAATTCCACGGGAAAACCGCAGACCAATACAGCAATACAGTCTCTTCATCATCTCTTCAGTCTCATCTTCTGTCTCTGTCTATGTCGTTCACCGAGAGGAAAGCGAAGGGCAAAAATTATTCTACAGTGTATTAAAAATAAGCCCAAAACTGGTTGAAATGTTTAGCCCTTAACCCAAATGTGCCATACACGATCTCAATTGATTTATTTTCAATATTTATATTTAAACTTGATTATGTTTCTGATGTTTTCATTGACAAGTTTGAATTATAATATAATATATAATATAATACAGTGGTACTTTGATTTACGAGTTTTCTGAGTTACAAGCTGTTCATTCTGTGCATTCCGTCGATTTTTTGTATTGATTTGCAAGCAAAAATGTGAGTTACGAGGAGCAAGCTTCAGGTACGCTGCCGCTAGTTGCCGTGGCGAGCGAATGCGGCCAGCATCCCACGTCTCACTCCTTCACTTCACGTGGTTACCTGACCGTGGAAGCATCTCTTTTGTGTTTTGTGCTCGCGATTTGCACGTTTTGTGCAGTTATTTTGCGGAAGAAAAAAAACAAAACATGGGTCCTAAGAAAGTAAGTGCTGAGAAGAAGAAACGGATGATGTCAATTGAATTAAAGCATGAAATCATAGAAAAACATGAGCGAGGTGTGCGTGTGATGGAATTGGCGAATTTTTTTAAGTTAAGCAAACGTGAAGTGAAAAAATGAAAAATAAATTGTAGCAATTAAGTTAACCAATAAAGTTTAGCAACAAATGTAAGCGACCGAAAAAGCAAGAAAACGAAAGCCTCCAACCTCCTCCGCCTATCTCCTCCACCCTCCACCTCCGCCAGCATCTTCCGTTAGTCCAAGTCGTCTGATCTCCAAGGTAAATACACTTTATAAAACCAGTTTATTTCTTTACATTCTCTTTTATTATTTTTTTCTACAATATTTGTTATTTATAAATACATTTTTCTTATTTAAAAAACACGTAACAAAAAAAGATTGGGGTGGTTTTTAGGGGGGCTGGAACGGATGAATGGCTTTTTAATTAATTTCAATGGGGAAAATTGATTTGCTTATACGAGCGGATTGAATTACGAGCTCTGTCACGGAACAAATTCAACTCGTGAGTCAAAGTACCACTGTATCATAATATTAATAATATTCTAGTTTTGTTTTCATGTGACACATACTGTGTCGGCGCGGCGGCGCGGCGGCGCGACTGGTGTTCAACCAGCCAAAGAGGGCACATGTCACTGCGCTGCTCATGGAGCTCCACTGGTGACCTGTAGCCGCCCGCATCAAGTTCAAGTCTCTGACGCTGGCCTACAGAGTGATTGCTGGGAATGCTCCCACCTACTTAAATGCTCTTGTAAGAGCACATGTTACCCCCCGGATACTGCGCTCGTCAAATGAGCGTCGCCTGGCTCTGCCGGCCATACAGCCACGGCAATCCAGGCTATTCTCATTTGTAGTTCCACGTTGGTGGAACGAGCTGCCAAAAATGACCAGAGCGGGGACCTCCCTCTCTGTCTTTAAGAAGCACCTGAAGACCCAGCTCTTCAGTGAGTACCTCCTGTCCTAATCTACAATTACTTAGCACCACCTTGCAGTATTAATTGTTACACGAATGTTGTTATTACACTAATCTCTGTCGCAATGTAGCTGAATGTTATTCTCCCTTGTAAGTCGCTTTGGATAAAAGCGTCTGCTAAATGACTAAATGTAAATGTAAATGTTATGAAATAACAGCTGTATGACAATTCACTGTAAAATAAAATACATGTTTTATTCTTCACAATTGTATTTTTAATGTGTGAGTGGCTCAGTATGTGTCAATTAAAAGACATTCCATATAGTTTGTATATGGGTGGCTACATTTCAACAGCTTATGGTGGAAATGGCAATGTGCAATGTTGTTCCATGTGCCCTTTTTAACTCTGAGCACCTGCCCCTCTTAAGGTCTCTACACAGGCCTGCCCTTTATGGAGCTGACATCTCATGTTTTATTTCTATTTAATTGGGCTTTAGGCCTCAGCTCCTTTTCCATTCATAACTTAGCTAAGATAAGACTTGATTAACTTTATTTATCCCCCCAAAGGCGAAATTCAAGCGTTGAAGCAGAACAATGGGGAAACATAAAGTAGAGAGTAACAGGAGAATTAGCAGGAGAATGTATATGTATAAGTTACAATATACATTAAATAAGCAATCAACAGTAAAGATAGAATGAGTAATAATAATAATAAATATAGCTGCAGGCAGCAACACACAGGGTCAAGTTTAATCATGTTAGGTACGTATTACAGGTTTCAAAGGTTCTGTAATCCAAGGTTCCAAAATCTGCGCTGTGTGATTATATGCGTGGACATTTGAGGTGGACCAAGGGACTCCAAGGGACAAGTCCCTTGGAGTCTCCCTTGGAGAGCGTCGATTGCAAAATGCGATCGACGCTCTGATCGCATTTTGTAAAACACAGCACAAGTTACGGTTTTCCAAATTTCCTTTAACCCTGTCTCAAGCTGTCTGTCGAGATGTCGTGCTCCCAAGTGACTGGAGGGGAATGACTTGAAGGAGCTTGAACTTATATAACTTTGGATGATGATGTCACAAAGCGGCCTAGGTGAAACAAGCCCGGAGCAGATGGACAAAATGTCATGACAAGGTCTCCTCTCCAGCATGTGCGGAATGGGGGTTTTACCAGTTGCTCGTTGATTGTTCTAACGAGCAACAGGCGTACAGCCACCCTGATCCTGCCTTAACCACACCACCCCCACACCACAATACCAATAAAGAGAAATAATCCATTCTCAAACCTGCTTGGAGATGAATATGATGCTTTTTGCCAGCTTGTGTAAAGTGAACCAACTGCACGTACAATGGTGTTTATATAATATTGTGTAATCTTGAATATTTGCTTCTTTTTGGCTAATTGTGGTTATAATATGCCACTTACATGTGGTTAAAGCTTGGCAATATATGGTCCGTGGCAGTTCTACATTTTCTTCCCAAGTAAGAACAAATTCAAGTAAGAACATGTTATTACCAGTTGTTGCCAACAAATTGTTTGCTTAAAACGTACGTATGCAGGATTTAAGCACAAATCTGTGCGGCACACATGAATGAAGCCCACAAAACGTTTGATGAGACTTGTATTTGACTTGTATGTGACTTGTATTCACATTTTTATGAGAAAAACAGGAAAAATAACTATTGTATACCACAGGGCGTATACTTTGTTATGATCCAAATCAATTTAGAGGCATTCATCACAACCGACTGCGTAAGGATGAAGTACATGGCTGGATTTTTATTGAATTGTTTATAAATGTAAAGGTAAATAAAGGTAAATCAGGTAAATCAATGCTTTGATGGCTTTGAGTCAACCAAAAGACACTGAAAACTTCAGAACCAACTTAATGCCAAAGTAATTCTTCAGTGCCAGCGAGGGGGGAAGAGTCGAGTAAATAAGGACAGGGATCTTTTTAAAAAGGCATTCTGTTTATTTTACAGCAGTAGGAGAGCTGCATATCTTAACTCAGCGTTTCCTATTAGAGTCAAGATTCAAGACTCAAGATGTTTTTTTCTCACATACATATACAGTACATACGAGCACATATACAGTACATATATGCAGTGAAATATCATTGCAACGCACCCAGAGCTTATGCACAATAACTACTTACTGACACAATAGCTAACTAATTAACTAACTAACCAGACTAACTGGACTAACTGATTCCTAAAACGTAATTCAGTTAGTAAATAGAATAACATAAGAGTCAAAAGGTAATAGTCTGAATGGGGGCACAAAAAAAGAAATACAAAGAATAGGCTATTTTGTATATGGAATAGGCTATTATGCTATATACAGATATGTGCAATAAAGTGCCATGTGAATGAGAGCAGTAGTGTGTGTTGAGATATACAGTACAGTATACAACAGTATGGCACAGCAATACAGTAACACCGAACAGAACTGCAATACAGCACAGTATGCTATAACCCAGTACAGTGATAGAGTATGCAGTCCAGTATGCTACATACAGTACAGTAAGGCAGTGAGGCCTATGTGTGTGTCTCAGTGAGAGCCCCTGGTGAGTTCAGCGTTGACAGTTCTTATGACTTGCGGGGAAAAACTCTGCTTCAGCTCTGCTACTAGCTGTTCGCTGCCGATGTTTGGTGAGTCCGATCCACTCTGACATAAATGACTGTCACTCTGCTCTACAAATTCCTGTACTTATAAACCATAGACCGAAATTAAGTAACTTTCCTGTAACATACAGGAATCTAAACAATTTACTACCGGTTCGGACTCAAACTCTCAGTACCCCGCAAAGCCATGCACCCAGAACAATAAAAATGCCTCTGTTAAATGTAAGGTCACTAAGTAACAAGTCATTTTTAGTTAATGAACTTATAAGTACTCATAACCTGGATTTCGTTCTATTAACTGAGACCTGGCTGGATAGAAATGGCTCATTGAGACAGCACCTCCTAATTTCAAGTTCATCCAAACCACTAGAGCTGACCAGAGAGGCAGGGGAATAGCTGCTGTCTTCTCTGATATCTATACCTGCAAGGAAATCCTCCTCGGAGAATTCACGTCTTTTGAACATCTTGCTATATCTATAAACTGCAGTGCCCTGATTTTAATCTTCGCTGTCTATCAGCTACCAAAATCTAAATGTGGCTTTCTTGATGAATTCTTTGAGCTACTGTCCAAGGTCTCCACTGATTATGATTGTGTAACTATCTCAGGTGATTTTAATATTCATGTTGACAATCAAACAGACCCAGATGCTCAATACTTCATTAGCCTATTCGAGGCATTTGACCTCACTCAGCACGTTTCTGGACCCACCCACAATAAGGGGCAAACTCTGGACTTATTCATATCAAAAGGACTAAATATCACTGTACCCTATGTCATGGATGTTGCTACTTCAGATCACTGTTGCATTTTCTTTGACGTGTCTGCTCTTCCTGTACAACAGAGGGTTACCCGAACAATTAAAAAATGGATCATTAACAAAGTAATTGTAAATGAGTTACCGCTGTTCAAGGCATCATCAACTGAGGATCCTGTGAACAACTTAAACTCCAAGATACAA
>NC_137195.1:26618620-26768620 GCF_960531495.2 Zeus faber | reverse complement strand
TAAATGAATCAACATTGTTTTTGGATATTGCCACTAGTTTTTCCATTAAGATGTAATCTATTAATAACTGCAACCATTGGGATGTGGTGAGATTATCTCTCTTTTTCCAATTGAGTAATATTGTTTTTTGCAATTGTTAGGGCAATCAAATTGGGTTGGTTGTGTTTCAGTGGTGGGTTGACTGAGGAGAGGTCACCGAGAAGACATATAGACGGGGAGACTGGAATGCTGCAACACAGAAGGGTTGATAGCTTCTTGGTGATGTTGGTCCAGAATGCTAGGATAGGTGGGCAGAGCCAAAAGGCATGAAAGTAGTCATCTCTGGTATCAAGGGAACAGTGAGAGCAAATGTCTTCATCCACAAAACCCATTTTGAACATTTTGTGTTCCGTGATATGGGCTCTGTGCAAGATCTTATATTGGATTCTATATTGGATCCTGACAGGCAACATCACTGCCTGGTTTGGGAACTGTACTGCCCAGGACAGGCGGGCCCTGCAGAGGGTGATGCGTTCAGCTGAACGTACCGCTGGAACTACCCTCCCCCCCTTGCAGGAGTTATACACCAGGAGGTGTAGTAGCAGAGCCCGTAGGATCATGAAGGATCCTCATCACCCCAACAACGGACTGTTTCAGCTGCTGCGGTCAGGCAAGCGCCTCCGCAGTCACACAGCGAGAACAGAGAGACTGAGACGGAGTTTTTTCCCGCAAGCCATAAGGACTGTCAATGCTGACCTCACCAGGGGTCCTAACTGAGCCATACACTGGGCTCCACTACCTACTGTACTGTATGTAGCATAATGTACCGCGTACTGTGTCACTGTTCAGGGTTGTTCGTGATGCTGTATTGCTGCGCCGTACTGTTGTATACTGTGCTGTATTATCCCAAACACTACCTCACTCTATTCACATTCACATGCCACTTTAATTCACATGCCACTTTAAATGCACATATCTGTATATACATAGGCATATCCCTTCTATCTATTCCATTTTATTTCAATTTATTTTTATTGTATTTCATTCTATATATTTTTATCTTATTCTATAAGTATTCAACTTACTGTATTACGTTTTAGGAGTCAGTTAGTCGGTCTATTAGAAAGGAATTTTCTACTTTTATTTTTTTTCCTAGGACATATTGTGTGCTATCACCGGGTGCGTTGCATTACATTTCACTGCATATATGTATGAAAGTATGTATATGTATGTGACAAATAAAAATCTTCAATCTTCAATCTTGAATCTTGGATGAGTTGCATTTTGGAGTTGCGGGTCAAAGAAAAGACGTTGCAAATAAGCTTCCACAGGTTGATATCAGTGGGGACAGCAAGGTCTCTTTCCCATTTAGTTGTAGGTAAAGATAAGGTGTCATCTGTTTTTAATAAAAGTTTGCATATTCTGAAAAGGTATTTTTCAAGTGACCGATATGAATGAGATGTTCAATCATTTGAAGTGGTTGTAGGATGTTGTTCATCAAATTGATTTTTACTTTCAGAAACTGCTGTAATTGAAGGAAGCTGTGGCCACCGATATTATACTTTTGTGTTAAGGATGTGTTCCAGATGAGTAACTCCTTGTCTTTTCCAAGACCTAAAGATTATTGGTTTGTTCATAACCAGGAAATCTGGGTTGTGCCAGATTGGCGTGAATTTGTTTGGAGATAGAGTGTGACCGCTGAGTTTGAGAAATTTCCACCAGGCTGACAGAGTTGTTGCGATAAATGGGTTTTTAAAGCAATTATGTTTCCTTATCGATTCAGCAAGGAATGGGAGATCGGATAATGATAACTCCTGACATTCAGATTGTTCAATGTCTCGCCATCCAATTGGCCAATTGTTGCTCTGGTTGTAACCATTTAATTATAAATTGAAGATGGTTTGCTAAAAAGTAGTATCTAAAGTTTGGGGCTGCTAGACCTCCACAGTCTTTGTTTTTCTGTAGTGTTGCTAGTTTAATTCTCGGTTTCTTGTATTTCCAATAAAATTTGTTGACTATTGAGTCTAGAGTATTAAACCAATGTACTGTTGGTTGCACTGGACTCAATGAAAACACATAGTTTATTTTTGGAAGTATATTCATTTTCACTGCTGCAATCCTATCAATTAGCGAGACCTCAAATGAGGTCTTCTTCAATGGATTAGAGAAATGAAGTGAAGTTAAGGGTAAACAAATCTGATATATTGGTGGAGATATCAATACCAAGGTATCTAATATTGCCCATTGTGATGGTTAAGTGAAGTTTCAGGGTTGCAGAATTACAGTCCCCCCCCACTAAGTGGTTAGACTTTGGTTTTATTAATTTATTAAATAGTCTGAGAAAGCTGAGAATTTAGATATAAGATTGAACACCTCCGGTAGGGATGATGTTGGGTTCCGTATGTACAACAAGATATCGTTTGCATACAAACTGATTTTGTGAACAGAGTTTTCTGTTTGTATGCCTACAATATTACTGTTTTGACGGATGGCTGCCGCGAGCGGTTCAATAAAGATGGCGAATAGTAAAGGGGAGAGCAGACATCCTTGTTTTTTGCCGCGTTGTAGAGTGAAACGCTGTGAAGTGTAACCATTGGTGATGACAGAAGCAGGTGGAGAGTTGTAGAGGATTCTGATCCATTGAATGAGTGACTCTCCAAAGCCAAATTTGTTGAGAATTGAAAAGAGATATGTCCAATTAACTCTGTCAAATGCTTTTTCGGCATTCAAGGAGGCAATAATAGTATTAAAGTTGTTCCTTTGAGATATGTTGATCAGACTGAATAAACGACGCATATTGCTGGATGAGGGTCTGCCTTTGACAAAACCTGTTTGGTCTGGTCCTGTTTGGTCACCCAGACCAAACAGGTTTTGTCAAAGGCAGACCCTCATCCAGCAATATGCGTAAATGGAATAAATGGAATTACCTTTTCAATTCTGTTGGTAAGTGTTTTACTTATAATCTTAAGGTCACAATTTATAAGGCTTATGGGTCTATAACTGGAGGTGAGGGTTGGGTCCTTATTGGGTTTGAGCAAAACCGAAATGAGAGCAGTATTCATGTGCGGAGGCATGGTTGAGGTTGACTTGACCTCTGTAACCATTCTGATGAAAAATGGGGGATAAGTGGCCAGAAGTGTTTATAAAATTCCACTGGGAAGCCATCTGATCCATGTGATTTATTGTTGGGCATAGAGAAGAGCGCTTTCCTGAGTTCTTCAAGAGTAAGTGGTTCACCTAAGGCGGTAGCCTGCTCCGTCAAAACTTTAGAACGGTCAATATCATCAAGGAATAAGTGAATCCTTCCAGCATTCCAGCATTATTCTCCCAATGTAACTCTCATCTCCTACACACGTGTTCAAACCATCTCAATCTCGCCTCTCTCACTTTTCCACCAAACTGTCCAACCTGAGCTGTCCCTCTAATGAACTCATCCTTAATCCTGTCCATCCTTGTCACTCCTAATTTAAATCCTCAACTCTGTCACCTCCAGTTCAGCCACCTGCCTTTTTGTCAGTGCCACCGCCTCTATACCGTACAACCTAGCTGGTCTCACTACCGTCCTGTAGACCTTCACCTCTCTCTCCTTCACCTCTTTCCCGCACTCTCCGCTGCTTTGGATGGTCGACCCCAAGTATTTGAACTCATCCGCCTTCTCCACCTCCACTCCTTGCATTCTCAGCTTTTCGCCACTCTCCCTCCCATTCAGGCACATGTATTCTGTCTTACTCCTGCTGACTTTCATTCCTCTTCTCTCTAATGCATGCCTCCACTTCTCCAGGCTTGCCTCAACCTGCTCCCTACTCTCGTTAAAGATCACAATGTCATCCGCGAACATCATAGTCCAGGGAGACTCCTGCCTGATTTCATCTGTTAACCTGTCCATCACCACTGCAAACAAGAAAGTGCTCAGAGCTGATCCTTGATGCAATCCCACCTCCACCTTGAATGCCTTCGTCACGCCTACTGCACACCTTATTACTCTCTGGCTGCACTCATACCTCCTGTACCACTCTTACGTACATCTCTGCCCCCCCGACTTCCTCATGCAATACCACACTTCCTCTCTTGGCACCCTATCATATGCTTTCTCTAAATCCACAAAGACGCAGGGCAACTACCTCTGGCCCTTCCCTGTACTTTTCCATAAGCATTCTTAAAGCAAACATTGCATCTGTAGTACTCTTTCCTGGCAAACCATACTGCTGCTCGCTGATCCCCACCTCTCCTCTTAACCTAGCCTCCACTACCCTTTCCCATAGCTTCATGCTGTGGCTGACCCAACTTTATTCTCCTGTATCCCCTTTGTACATCTCCTTAATTCTTGAAGATGGGTACCAGTACACTTCTTCTCCACTCCTCCACTCTCCGCATCCTCTCCCTTTCCAGGATGGTGTTAAACAGACTCATTAGGAACACCACTGCCATCCCACCTAAACATTTCCATTCTTCCCGAGGGATGTCATCTGGGCCAACTGCCTTTCCACTCTTCATCTTCTTTAATGCTGTTCTCACCTCATCCTTGCTAATTTGCTGAACTTCTTGATCCACTATCCCCACATCAGTACTCCTTCCACCTTCTCAACACACTCTCCTCACTAGTCAGCACATTGCCATCATCATCCTTCATCACCCTAACCTGCAGTACATCCTTCCCAGCTTGGTCCCTTTCTCTTGCCAATCGGTACAAGTCCTTTTCTCCTTCCTTACTGTCCAACCTCTTATACAACTAATCGTTTGCCTTTTCCGTTGCCTTTGCCACTTCTCTCTTCGCCTTGCACCGCATCAGCTTGTACTCCTGCCTACTTTCTTCATCTCTCTGACTATCCCATTTCTTCTTTGCCAACCTCTTCTGCTCTCCTGTACTTCCTCATTCCACCACCAAGAGTCCTTGTCTTCCTGCCTCTTCCCGCATGATACACCAAGTACCTTCTTAGCCGTCTCCCTCACCACTTCTGCAGTTGTTTCCCAGTCATCTGGTAACCGTTCATTCCCAACTATTGCCTGCCTTACCTCTTCCATAAATTGCATGCAACACATTCAACTTCCACCATTTTATCTTTGGCTCTTCTTTCACTCTCTTTCTCTTCTTGGCCTCTAGAGTCATCCTACAGACCACCATGCGATTTTGCCTCGCAACACGCTCCACGACCACCACTTTGCAGTCGCTAATCTCTTTCAGATTTCACCTCTAGCATAAGATGTAGTCCACCTGTGTACACCTTCCTCCACTCTTTTACATCACCCTGTGTTTCTCCCTCTTCTTGAAATACGTATTCACAACAGCCAATTCCATCCTTTTGGCAAAATCCAGCACCATCTGTCCTTCCACATTCCTCTCATTAACACCATACCTATCCATCACCTTCTCGTCACCTATGTCTCTGATCCCTTCGCCAACATGCCCATTGAGATCTGCTCCAATGACTACTCTCTTTCCCTTGGGGACATTCTCCACCACTACATCCAACTCACTAAAGAATTCTTCTTTCTCTTACATCTCACACCCAACTTGGGGAACATACGCACTGACCACATTCATTATCACCCCATCAATTTCCAGCTTCATGCTCATCACTCTGTCTGACACTCTCGTCACCTCCAAAACGCTCTTGACATATTCTTCCTTCAAGACTATCCCTACCTTATTTCTCCTGCCATCCACTCCTCATGGTAGAACAGTTTGTACCCGGCTCCGATACTCCTGGCCTTACTCCCCTTCCACCTGGCCGCTTGTACACATAGTACATCTACCTTCCTTCTCTCCATCTTGTCAGCCAGCACTCTCTCTTTACCCTTAATAGTGCCAATATTCAAAGTTCCTACTCTCAACTCTACTCTCCTACCCTTCTTCCTCTCCTGCTGTCTCCGGACACGCCTTCCCCCTCTTCTTCTTCGGCCAACAGTAGCACTATTTCCACTTACACCCTGTTGGCTAACGGCACCAGCAGTGGTCGTTGTTAACCCAGGCCTCGACCAATCCATTATGGAAATCAGATTTGTTGTCTGCATGTTTGATTTGGCATGGCCCTTCCTGACGCAACCCTCTCTATTCATCCGGGCTTGTGACCAGCACTGATGATACACTGGCTTGTGTATCATCTCTAATTAGCCACCCCCAGTGGCTAGATTAAATATGTCTCTGGAATAAATCCTGAAATAGATAAATGAGGCAATTAATATATAAAAAACATGTAAATATAAATATATACAGTAAATGAGTAAATATAGTACATATTTTTGTTTTTATTGATTTTAGTCTTTTATTTTTATAATGCCACTTTCATTCATTTCATGCCACTTTTATGTCATAATGCCACATTTCCAATCCAAAGTGTCAATGGCAGCGCTGTGTTCCCTGTTTCTGAATCTGACAGTTTGTAAATGTGGCATTATGAAATAAAACTGCCATGGAATAAATAAAAGTGGCGTTATGAAAAATAATTCCCCTTGAATTAATAAATGTACAATTATATAAATAGAAATAAAAGTCACCTGAAATTAATTTAAAAAAAAAAGTATTTTGAAAATAAAGTCTGTTTTAAAATCATGCCTCATTTATTTCAGGATAAATGTCATAGACAATTATTTATGCATTGGTTTATTTATTGAGGTGAGATATTTAAAACGTTCCTGTTCAAAAACCTCATTCACAAGCGGGTGACATACAAAGTAAAAAGGTATGGCCATTAGTCATAATTATTAACGTGGAAGATCACTGCTACTAAGTCCGATGATTCTTTCCACTGTCTGTTTCCCCAAGAGCATTAGAATAAAATAAGATCTAAACCCTAATTTCTCTACACAGCAAAAAGTCTGTTTTCTGGCTCTTGTTAGGTCTCTCTAGAAAACAAAATCAAAGAAACAAGATAAAAATCTGCACTGACAGACTAAAAAAAAAAAAGAATCCAGCTATATCACGCATGCCTATCAATATAGTTTTGTCACATCACCAACTACGTGGTTTCAAAGACTCTCCAGAATATAATTGTAGATGTAGGCAAGTCTAAACCAGCGTGCCTTCATCGTAATGTGAAAGGGTTCTCGAAGAAGACGTTTTATTTGCTGCCATGTGTAAATGGGTACAAAATGACAATGGTTTCCCACTCCAAAATCTTCCACTGATTGATGATGGTTGAAGGTCTCCCCTTGCTCCTTGAGCCGTGCAAATAGATGGAGAAGACACAGGTTCAGAAATGGTCCGCCACTGTCCCCATCAGACAACAAGCTGCATTACACAAGTGTGTGCACCCAGGTTCTGCCTCCAATGAAAGCCACATTGGATTCAATTTGATGAATATGCATATAGTTACAAAAAAAAAAAAAAAAAATTTAATTCTATGGTGTACTGTAGCACTCACCAGAGTCTGCAGATGCTAACAAAGCGAATAGACCTGCTGTAACATTAGACATTTATTCATGAATACTGCTGGGGTGGTTCACATTCAAGCCTTAATATTCTTAGTTACTTGAAAAAGTCATCTTTTTTGTCATTCTTTTTCTGCCATCATTTAATCTGCAATTTCAGTTATTGTATTAGCAGTGTTAGAACTACTGAAATCAATTCCCCAAATTATACCGTGAACCAGGCTAGAACTTGTTTTACAAAGGCCAAAGCAATCCATTACAGTAGTTCTGGGGAACTTTTCCCACTTGAATCCTCAGTTTTGGGGGTGAGAACCTAAATCATTTAAATAAATAAAGACAACCCAGCACTAGTTCAGAGGATAAATGCAGATTGCAATTTTAGATCTTGTCTCACATCAAAATAATAAATAAAATAATTCCAATAGACTTCAGTAGGCAAAATAAGGTTTTTAAAATGTTTATTAAAAAAATAGAAAACCTTACATAAAAATGGTAATAGAAGGAAACTCTCGTGCACATGGCAAAAATTCACCCTTCCCGCCCCCAAAAATTAAGGGTCTGACCTCACTGTCAAGTTTATCTATGAGGCCATCTCAAGATTAGGAACCATTACAAAGATGTCAGGCATCTGGTGGACTGCTGTGTAGACTCTGTAGCCAAGTACGCTACTAAAAATGGAGGTGAGATGAAGAAAGGGAGGGAGGGGGGATAAACAAACAGTGGAATGGTGTAGACACTTTCTGATGACATAATACTGAAATGTGATGATTTGGTCATTTTGAGACAGTAATAACTATTTTTAATAGAATCCAAGTATGCTATAAGACCTAAGACACTTTACCGGTAATAAGTAGCACCAACTAGTCAGGGGGAAAAAATAAAAATAACAATTTCACTGCTGGATGTATGAATTAAACTTAAAAAAAAAAAAAAAAAAAAAAATAGGAGTGGAAAATGAAAACCAGTACTTGGGTCATGTAGTTGGCAATGGATCCATAGTGCGATGGCAAACAGACACGACAGAAGAGGCCGACGTCAGGGTGTGATGTGGCATTTTTTGGCACAATACTTACGTTGCTATGTCGTAGCGCCCCCTTCAGTCGGGAGGCCAGACATGCACCCTCTCGGGGCCCTCCATCTATTGCACAGATCAAGGTAGCTTCAGGAAACACAAAATTAAAAGTGGGGTATAGCCCATAATAAAAACTTAAGTGTGAAATAAATTAAATAAAAGCAGGTCATTATTGCACCAAAAAAAAAAAAAAAAAACAGGCAATAAACTGAAGTAAGGTGGCAACGTCTACAGTACATAAAGCAAAATCACCAGAGTGAGAGTGAAGGATGCATCCTACGGACGCGTCACATCAAAACGAGTCCGAGACAACATGGAAAAGAAATAAACCGACAAAGCTACATACAGAAATAAAGAATTAAAACGCTGTACATTCAAACAAGTCATCACAGTTTTAAGAACTTCAAGGACGTTTCCCGTGTCGTGCAGTTACGCCAAAAAACATCACGTCAGCATTAGCGCTGCATAGGTAAGAAGGTAGTGCATCGATCGGGTCAAAGTGTCTGAGCCATTAGCAGTCGTGTTCGGGGGTGGTGGGGGTGCCGAAAAACTCAACACCTCATTCCCCAAAAAGCTCGGAGAAAGAGGACTTGGGAGTTCGGAACGCCATTTAACCCCAACGCACGTGTCCTGGAAAGCTTCGGCCCGATCCGGAAAAGAGCGGAGCTGGGGTTTCTTTGGGGTGTTCATATTGTGGCACACAACATTTCATTTGGCGGGGGGTTGAGCTTGGCAAGAGTCCGGCCTGTTAACCATCGCTGTGAAGCGGGGCACGGGGAAAGAAGATGGGTGGGCGCCCCGGGGTTTGTTTTTAGTTTTTGTGTTGCCTGCGTCAGAGATTCCATTTCACACCGTTTGCTTTGAAAGCATCTCGAGTCCTTGCTGGTGTACGTCGTAGGGGAAGAGGGGTCAACAAACAAAAACAACACTCTGCGTATTCTTTGTAAGAGTGCACGCAGACAGACTGATGGGGAAAAAAAAAATGCTGAGTATCGAAACGACGCAAGAAACAATCGTCTGGGGGTCTTGTACTGCCAAAAACCACTGAGCGTGTGACTCGGGGGATTTTTCTTAAGACTAAAAAGTCCAGAAGTCCTGGGGACCGCCGGGCCTCCGACAGTCAACGGGAGTAGAGCCCCGTCGCTGAGACTCTGCTTTTTCCTTTTGTTGTTTTTGTTTGTTTTACCTGCTGTGGTTGAGCGGTGGCAGAAGGTCCTTCTTCCGGCGTCGCCAGAGGTTCCTGTAGAACTGCGTGTGGTTGTCGAACCTCCCCGCAACGCTGGGGCCTTTGTGCACGAAGCAGGCCTGGGGGTCTAAATTCAGCTTGGGATAGCCCTGAGCTTGGACGCCACCGGCGCGGTTCTGCTTGGCCGGGAGAAAGTTGTGGGGCTGGGCACCGCCCGGTGGGCCAGGCCCGAGGGCGTAGGCCCAGCCCTGTGGCGCCGGGGCGTGCGGCTGGTGCAGGGGGCTGGGCAGTGGGCTGCCGGGATGGGAGGAGACGTGCGTGGGGGGCTGCGCCACATGACTGTGCACGGCACCGATGGAGGGCGGGTTGGCCTGGTAGAAGCGACAGTCGGGGACGGAGGTGAACGCCATGTTTCCGGGTAGGGGCATTTGGACCTGGAGAGGGGAGAGGAAATAAAAAAAGGTTTGTGAAAAATGGGCTTTTTTGAGCATTCGTAAGATTGTAACTATTGTGGTTTTAAAAATACACATTGTTTTTACAGTAGAAACATGGATCAAATAAAATTAACATTCAATAAAAATTCAACTTTACTCAAGTTGACAATGCTTTGGGAAAGTAAGTAACGTATTCAACGCTACGTAATGTGGTAAAGCATTAACATCTAACCAGTAGCACACTCTAGTGGTGAACATTCTTTTTGATAATACAGGGTGAATTGAAGGGCTAAACCGTTTAGGAAAATAATCAAATTGCAATTTCTTTAGACTAGTATTGTGACTGCAATTCAGTATAGGATTTTTTTTGTTCTTTATCTTCTGTATTATTCACTAAACACAAGCAATAAATCTTTCTATAGTTTGACCAACACAACATTGGATACAGTCTACATATGAACTGCTCTTTCCTGTAGTCCAGACCTACATGTTATGATGAGATGAGATGAATTGATGCATGAATATATATATATATATCTTTATAATATCTTTATCTAACTACTGAATTGTAAAAAGAAAACTCTTCAATCACAGAAGAATATTGACTGATTGATTTAACTTCAACCCTTGTAATTGTTCGAATCTGAAAATTCTTCTTTCGGCTGCTCCCGTTAGGGGTCGCCAACAATCGAAAGAAAAAAAACAAACAAAAAAAAAAAAAAAAAATCAGAATCAGTTTCATCAGAAAGTAATTTTTTCTAAAAATGTTGCGCCCACTTCCATAGAGCGACACTCGGCGCACACGGGAGGCAGCGCAGAAGTTTGGTAAAAACAATCGCTATAGGCGGGGGTGGGAAGAGAGTCACGGAGAATGTGTTTAGTTAGTGTTTAGTTCCAAAAGGTGAGGAAATATAAAAACACCATGATTTGGCAAGCCAATCGAATATATATATAAAAAATTGCATTCTATTAAATTGCGATGTCACTCTGAATTTGATTAATAGTTCAGCCCAAGTGAATTGTGGTGAGTATTGGAATTCAGAAATCAAAAAGGGTCAACATGACAAAATGTTCTTTGGGTTTGTCAATTACGAGGGTCTGAATGTACTGGATAGTACAGTAGTTGAAAATACAGCTGCAGACAGCAAATGCTGAGGGTTCTGATGCAGCTACTAAAACAAAATAAATGGGCGCCTAAAATTGGGAAGTGTGTCTTTTGAAAACCATGGACATTAACGATGCATTTTACCAGTATAAGGCATAGGTTTCTATGGGAACTTCAACCGGATGAAACAGAACCGCCGTGTCCATCTTAGCATTAAGGCCATGTTACCAAACCAAAAACTCTCTTACAACAACCATATCAAAGCCTATATGAAGCCCCCTGCGGTGAACTCTGCAGAGGGGTCAGCGGCCACATGGCTGTGGAAATATGCAAGATGCGATTCCGAAGCCCGCGGAAACCTGCGGGGGGAATAAAAACAAAAAATGCCCCCCCCCCACCCCCCCACCTGGTGTGCGGCGGGGATGAAGCCAGCAGGATGCGCGGCCCGGAGGTCGGCGGCGAGCTGGATGACCGAGGAGACGGAGGCCAGGGTGAGGGCGTGGAGCTGAATGGCGGCACCGCTGCTGCTGGGAGGGGAATCCGACTCCTGCAAATAAAAGAAAATCAAAACGTGGCCGATAGGTTCCAGATGTAAGCCAACGCAACCAGGGGGGAGAGGGTTTTGCACCAAGGAATTTTAATGCCATTCACAAGTGCAAACTCACCTGTCAAAGGGGTTAGCTATGCATTATCTCCCTTCATTAACAGCTTAATTATGACCAGTCGTTATGAATTTTAGGATAAATCCTACCTCATACTGCTGCCTTCATAGACCAGTTGTGGTCATTTGTGGTATTTGCTGAAAGCATATCTCATTTTAGATTTCAAAAGGTTTCATTTGGATAATATTACAAAAAAATGATAACTAACATTCATACTAACATTTTGGCAAAACATTGAGTAATTTGTTTTTGTAGTGCATCATATGATTCTTGTAGGTCTCACCTGGTAAGGTACAAGTAATATTGTAGATATGACTTGTAGACAAATTCATAATAATGTTCTACTTTAAAAAGTAGTAAGTATACTTCATAAAAAGCAGTTAAATATGTATCACACACACACACACACGCACACACGCACACACGCACACACGCACGCACGCACGCACGCACGCACGCACGCACGCACGCACGCACGCACACACGCACACACGCACACACGCACACACGCACACACGCACACACGCACACACTCTTGCTGTAGAAAGAAAAATGCTGTTTCAAAGAATTGCACCAATCATTTCTTCATGAACATCTATATGAATGTTTTAATGCCCATCCAAACCATTTCCCAGGAAGCATAATAACGGGTATTTTATTTTATTACATATTGGAATATAATGAGAAAATATGTAGGCCTAAAGTTTACCTTCTTGAAACATAAGCATTGCATGTTTTAAGACATGTTTTTAAGTTCATGCAACAGCTGTGTTTGCACTGCATGTACCGGTGGCTCACACTGAAAGATTATTGTAATTAATAAAGACAAAGCACCATATTTTGTTTGATTATGGAGCACATTTTCTATTATTATAGGCCATTTTGTTAGGCCTACGCAAAAATAGTCTTCAATGTTTTATAGGCTATTATTTTGTAATAATTGAAGAGCACTGTAGTAGGCCTGCTGCTATTAAAATGTTGATTTGCATTTTGCACATGAAGTCTGACATGCAGGCCACTGAGATTGATCACTGTATTGGATTTAGATGCACAATTGCCAGTGCTACTTTGATGTTAAAATGTATAAATGTTCTTAACTTTGAGCGATCAATGACTTTATTACTATATCTAATAGTGGTCTAACGATTAATCGGTCAATTCATTGGGCCGATATCTGCGTGTTTTGAGATAACGGGCAACGGCCGATGCCTGCGCCCACAAGGACAATAAACAAACCATGTCTGTAGAATAGATTTTTTCGATACATATTGATTCTGAATATTTGAAACCGTTTCAATACTCCTTTTCTGCACTATGGATATACCCATACTGGCTGCGCTGTCTCCCTCTCTTCTCTCTGACAGCGAAGAGACAGACAGACACACACTTTGGTTGACAAAGAAAACAGCAGGAGTGCTGTTTGTAAACACTTTTGAGGCAAAACGTAAACCTAACTCAGAGAATTGGAGTGGAGTTTGTTTTATTTTTGTGTGTTTCCTGCTTGTATGAAACTTTTTTCCTTTTTTAAACAGCTGAGTTAACGGACTCTACCGTCCCCGTCCCCCCAAAAAATACGAAAAAAATCCCATGAGAGTCCCGTGCAGCGTCACGCACATCTCCCCATTGCTTTCCGTTGCTGTGGGACTTAATTCAGTAAAAACTGGATGTTTTGTGTAAAAACTTGACTTGTTAATAATAAATACTGCACTTCTGAGTTATAATTACAGGAAGACTTATTTTCCTTATCCTGACCAGTCTTTATTATGACACCATTTATTATTATTAGTTTATTATCTTATATTTATTTTTCCATTCATAATTTTTATTACAAAGTTCAGTTTTTTGATTACCCTTGGACATTTATTCAGTAGATTTTTTTTTTTCCATTTTAAATAAGTGCTTAAGTAGATCTGCACTCTGGCTGCAGTGCAAACAGTGACAATAACAGTGCTAATTTAAGTTCAGAAATTTTGTGTCTCATTTGTTATTATTACATTGTTGTATTTTATCAGATGCAAAAAAATAATAAATAATAAACATGATATTGGCATTATATATTGGCCATGGGCTGCCCTGCTCTTTAAATATCGGCAATTGAAAAACCCATATCGGTAACCATATCACCAGCAGCCTTTGAAAGCTAACAGAATATGGAATCCGTCTCAGCGTAATGGAATGATCTTGGAAACGCCAAATAACTTGCTTTAACAAATTTCATTTGTTTATACAGAATTGAGAATTGTCAAATATCACTTCCATGCTGCTGTTCTGACACATCACAAGCAATGAACTTGGCATTTCATATACCTCGCAGGAGTCAGTTATAGCAAAATTCAAATTAGAAGCAAGGTTTGTTATGTTCATCCTAATGTTGATTCATAAAAATGGGTTCCTTCTGCCTCAATTATTAATATCACCAAATAAAACACTAAAGCGATCAGGTTGGGAACCCATATTTCACCTTGTTGCATTAAGTGTTGCTTGAAACACGACCAATGCGTTTTGACAATCGCTGAAAACAAGTCAATTTCCCGGGATAGAGCGCTTCTTTTCCTAGAATAGAAAATTTCCAATTTCCCGGACAAATATTAATCCCCGATATGAACCCTGATGATAATAGTCGATCCAGTCCAAGACTGAAACTTAAAAAGAAGGGTTGGGAGCCTTACTATGTCGCTGCCGGAGAAGGACGAGAGGGAGCAGGCGGAGGAGGAGGAGGAGTGGTGCTGGGGGCTGGGGAGGGAGACCGGCGAGGGCGAGTCCGTGCTGGTCGGGGAAGAGGAGTCCCGCTGATCCTCCATGGAGACCAACATCAACCTGGCAAGGTCCTGCTCGCAGGTCTCTACGCCTGCCAACACACGCGCACAGACACACACAGAATTCAAAAGTCAATCCTATGGCTTTCACACTGTTTACTTTTAGACTTGGGCAACAGGAGGTTGACAGACACGTGGCCGGACAAATTTGCTTACGTGCACAAATATTGACAAGAGATCCCACAGTTCTGCATCAGTTCAGTCTAAATATTCCGACAACGGTTAACTCAAAGAAGTGAGTATTTTTAAAATAAAATTTTGCAGAGCGTGATCTGTAGTTTAACTACATCCATTTTAAGAATGGCTTCCCAATGACGCACGTCCATAACGGCCCAAGACAAAAATAGTCCCGTGGACGTCTCCTTTGGCCATACAGAGTTCTGCCCATGCCGTTTAGATCTTCAGACCCACCACGCGTCAAACAAGATGGAGTCTTTCACTATGAATGAATAAGAATTCAGATGTAAAGAGTGCTGTTCTGTATTAAATATAAAATTATGGGAGAACAATAGAAAGCCTACCGTGGTTCCCCAGCTTGGCGTACTGCTTGGCGCCCCACTTCTTGATGGCCCAGTCCCTGTAGGCCAATACTGCTGGGCTCACCATGATGATGCGTCCTAAAGTGCTGAGAGGGAAGGGCATGTTTTTACGATTTGTAGGCAAGGCTGACTTCGTTCTACGCATTTTATTTTCGATTTTTTTTTGGTTAACAGTCCGAGACACCAACCTGTCATATTCCTCGATGGGATAGGCGCGTGCCAGCGGGGACACGCCGTGGCTCAGCACCATGTAGGCAAAGTCAAACACCTGCTTGACCTGAAGGACGCCGTACGAGCTCCTGCCCACATTGTTACCTGCGAAGACGAGAAAAAAAAAAAAAAAGGGGGGGGCAACATTTAGGTCTCCACCTCAGAAGGATCTTCTGTCTTGTGATCGAGAATCTTCAAGACCTAGTGGCCTCACAGTACACGACTGATCGGCGACACACAAGATCTTTCGCCAGGAGTAATCCCCGACAAAACTACATTTTGTCACAAAGACACACATGAGAAGTGACACCAGAAATGACACAATACCATACGGGGGACAGGATTATTTATTTTTATTCAATTCTTCACCGCTGTAAAAAATGAATTTAAAGCAGAATTTAAAGCAGAATTTAAAGCAGAATTATATTAAAAGGTCAAATAGGTATGTTGTGTTTCTGGCTGCTGCTCCGCCGCACACAGGTCTCCCCGTCTCTCCTTCTCGACTCCTCCCCCTCCCCCTTTGTCTGCTCACATTGACTGTAGCTCATTGCGTCGCTCCTGAGTCGACCCCGAGACGACCAGATATTAAACCGGCTTGATATCTCGCCGGCGTCTGCGGTCAGATAAGGTTATGAGCAGTTCATACCACACGCTCATCGCTCACAGGTGTGCGCGGTGATTTTCCTCCCATCTGGGGCTTTGCTCTCCGACCTGTCGGCGAGCGGGAAGTCCGGCCAGAATAACGTAGTCTGAACTCGGCATGAAGCGAGTTTGTGTTCTCCGAGGCAACGCCCGGCCGCCTTATAACCCTCTCCTTGGATGAGACCTTCAACTCTGACTCCTTGTCCAACCCCCCTGGGGCTGCTGACGTTTCTTGTTCCTACTGAAGTTCATCCAACTACAAGCACGTGGAACTATCGAGCAACAATCGGATAACGTAGCTTGAGAAGTCAAAACCAAACCTGGTTGAAGCGGATCTTCTATGCAGAGCATGGATGGCCGGTTCCCGTTGCCCATGGCCTGGATCATCTCCTCCTTGAAGAGGTACGTGCCGCCGTTCTTCACCCGGATGGCCGTCTTCAGGTAATTGAAGTCGCGGCCGTACAGCTCAAAGAACTCGATCAGCAGGATGCCCAGATTGATGTTGGTGCGGCGCGTGTCGATCCGCGGGTGTAACTGCAACAGAGGGTTAGGTTTACAGATTATTTTCCCCTTATGGTATGGAAAGGGTTCAAGGGACACCAGAGAAGGTTCACCAGTCAAGGAGAACCTACTGAACTATAACCCTGAAGGTGGAACTGTCGGCTTGAAAAAGCGACGGATTGTATTGAACTGAAGCGGAAGTAGCGTCGACTTTCCACAAGTGGAGGCGATTTAACACGATGACAGAGCAGATACCTGCAGGAAGCTGATGGCCATGAGTATGAGGCTGTAGGAGCTGATTCCTCCAGTGAAGACTTCATTCAGGTCCCTTTGTAATAAAAACTGCTTCAGCACAAAGATCAGGGGTGGAAGGACAGTGTACCGCTGGGGGAGGAACAAGGTGAAAGATTAGCACACCGGTATATCATCCTCTAGGTTAAAGTATGCGACTCCTTCAGGTCAAACAAGGAGGGGATTAAGGCATACTTTGAGGTAGCTTTTGATGAGCTGCGCCGCTCGGACCGCCGTCTCCACGTTGAAGCTGATGTCCACCTTCACCCCTGTCTCCTGATCCGTAAGTTTAATGATCGGTACCTGAGAACGAGGCCAAAACCAGAAATTAGCCCTGAAACACAAGGACCAATAACAAAAACAAGGTACCCCGACTGGGCTCTCGATAAGAACGGCGGAGCAAAAAGTTTAAAAAAAACAAAAAAAAAAAAAAACACCCGTGGCCTTAGTTCTTTAGATGAAAGAATCAGGGGGACTTAAGTCTAACCCGTTTAAAGGGACGACCCATTTCCTCAACAACAGCCGCCCGATGGAATGCGTTCTCTCTGTAAATTGGCATTGACTTTTAAGCCTGCCCGCGTGGGTGCGGGCCGACTTTGAAGTTCTTGGGCCAGAGTGCCAGGTTAAAGAGACAGCAGTCACGGCACTGACCGTAGCTTTGTCCAGGACCTTGATGGGGTGCGGCCCCGCCACGTTGTGTTTCCTCAGCGCCTGTTCCAGCTCCTGGAGCGGGGGGTGGTCCCACTTTCCAAAGACTACTAGGTCAATGTCACTATAGGGAATAGAAATAGAAAAAAATATTTAAAAATATAATAAAAAAGGAACCCGATCATTTCGGTGTACTCGTCCTTTAATTCCATTCCCTTGATTTGTTAAAAACCCAACTTTTCTAATTCTATATAAAGCAGTATTTTTTTTTTTGTTTGTTTGTTTTTAACATTCGATCACATCTCGAAATTCTCAACTTCAGACTGATTTCACAATATGAGACAACGTCGATGCTATGGTTATAGCCAATCCATCATCCTCCTCCACCTCGAGGGAAATATCACAGTGTAACATGATTATTCAAAGGTCATTTATGACAACACTGGATGTGCCTGGACATAGACATAAACACAAAAGGCACGCACACACCGCGAGGCCGTGTTTTAAAAGTCGACCGTACCTTGTCGGGAGGTAGAGACCTGTGCTGAAGCTACCAAATATCTCCACCTACAGGATATTTAAAAATAAAATTAAAAAAAGTACAGCGATTAACATCACGGCATGGTTTCCAGTAAGCTCAACCACTCACTTACATCAGCCAAGGCAGTGTAATAATGCAATAACCTCCTATTTAAATCTCAGTCATAAAATCGGGGAAATAAAACTGCATTGTGTGGAATGTACATATATGTACAGCAGCACATTGCTGATACACTTAGACTCAGAGAAATCGACCCAGAGAAATGAGCTTCATGCACAAATTAAAGCAGTTCTGCTTAAGCAGGGGAACACAAAACCACTTAACGGTCATGATGGTACATACGCTGCGGCCTTGGGGCAGGGGGGGGGGGGGAGAGAGAACATTTAAAGCAAGGCTCGCCGGAGGATGAGCTCAAGAAATGTTTACATAGTCGACTTTAATGCTCACGCTGGCGACATGAGCAGTGTTTACGCCTGACCGACTGTGTTTGGAGCGGTAGTGTAAACTCAGAAGAACTAAACAGAGCCTGTGGCCCGCTGTGTGGACGCACAACGAGAAACGGCGGCCAAAATCGTGCAGGGGGGGGGCGGGGTGGAAGAAAATGTTGAAGCCATGGATGAATCGAGCCCTTAGAGAGGGTATGTGGACCAGACAGTACAGGAACAAAAAGAAATAAAATAAAAGGCCTGTCACACAAAATACTATGGTTTATTCTTTGCAAATGGAGGAATAGAGTGGCAAACAAGTTATAGAGTTGTAACTAAAGAGGGTACATAACAGGCGTTTCTGGCACAGATCCAAACATGTGGCCATGAAAGCACTGGTATTGGAAATGTAGTTGAGTGGCATAGCTGCCAGAACCCAAGCCAACTTTTGCATACAGTCAGACTTATGACTTGGAATGCTGCATTCGCATTAACACCCCCCGAGGCAAACACACTAAGGACAACAAGGGTGATCCGTCTACACCATCAGTTTGAGAATCACAAATAAACGACACGCTTCCTGGTCAAACTGTAAAAGCGTGCTGGCTCTGTGTGGCCGTCCATGTGCGTGACAGTGCTATGAGACAGTCCAGGAGCTGCAAGAGTCTAGGAGCTAAGAGAGTCTAGGAGCATTGTATGAGACAGTCTAGGGGCCGAAACAGCTTAACTGGCTGACTGGCTGGCACAGAGAGCTGCAGCAGGACTGCTGACTGCTCACCTGCGCCGTGGGCCACACTTCCTTGATGACGCCCTCGATTCTGTTCACCACGTTTTGTCTCATCGCTTCCTCTTCCGGGCGCGGGGACATGAAGTTGAAGAAGTCCACTATCTCCTCGTGAAGGCTGCAAGGGGTTGGGAAAATGGGAATAAATAAAAATGGTGCGGTTCTGGAGCACACCGAGCGATGGTACTCAGCACACTTTGGTCACTACACACATATTAATCATACACACATATTAATCATATCTATATATCTATATATATCTATATATATATATATATATATATATGATTTGCATTATATTTTTTAAAATGATGTCCTGCCTGTGACATCTCCTTCTCACCCATTTACACCCGGGCTGTACCGCCTGGTCTTCCATAGACTGCAAGAGCCGGTATAGTTCCCATTACAGGAATTGGAGAGGAACTGTTGGAGTCCATGGAAGGTGTTGGCCCTGCTGAGATGCCTCCTCCTGCCGTTGTTGTTGCTGCTGCTGCTGCCGCTGCGCCAGGTGGACTGACGGTGTCCCGGGTGGGTGTTGATCCCAGTGGGGGTGGTGTGACCGAGGTGGTTGCCGATCCCCGTGGGGTGCTGATGGCACGGGTGCGTGCTGATCCCCGTGGGGGTGTGGCCCGGGAGGGTGCCGATCCCCGTGGGGGTGTGGTCGCCGGAGAGGCGCACGCCGCCGCTGCTGCGCCAGTGCTGCTGGGCGGCGTGGAGAGGCGGAGAAGGCTGCGCACGGACGTTGTTCACGTTAAACTCGTGTGCGAGCCGGTTCAGATTATCCATCCGCGGAGAGGAGCCGCCGTGCGGCGAGGAGGAGCCCTCGGCCTCCTCCGAGTCCAGAGAGGAGGAGGACGGCGACGACGACGAGCCCTTGCTGCGGAGACTTCTCGCCACCCCGATGTCCTGCTTCGCCGCCTTCCCGATCACAGCTCCCGGCGGCGGAAGGTTTTTGCGGAACTCACCGTTCGAGTTCCCGTTCTGCCTCCGGGAGTTGCGGTGTTGGTTTGCTCGGAATCCCTGAGAGGTTTCCCAAAGGTGCGTCCACAGGGGGGTGTCGGCTCCCTGGAGCTCCGGCTGGGTCCAAGCGGCCCTGGGATCCATGGGACTGGGTGTCACAGGGAAGCGCCACCAAACACTTTGCACCGGCGGGAACGGACCTGCTGATTTACAACTGATCCTCCAGGTGCTTCATGTCCTCCTCTCCACTCCCCTGTAAACCAATATGGCGCAGCCAGTAGCTTCTGCGCATGTCAGTGGGATTTAAACATTTGGACGCGCCCCCTTTCCACCGGAAGGGACCGGATGATTCGGTCAGCTGAGCGGCACAGCTCTGCGGCGTGGGACGACTCTTACGCTTCTAACTCCATGGACCGTGTTGGACATGGAGCCCACATAATGATATTAAACGACCAGAAGCTCATCTTGTCAGTTGTATCAAAAAGCAACTGTGTATGACAGCTGACAAAGCTTTGAGAATCGGCATTATACGAAATGAAATGGCCAGGACGGGCTTTGCGCGTTCAAATACATTGAGGTTGAAAAACAACGGAACAATGTTCTATATTCTATCTAGGAATAGTGGAGCATTAGTAGAGTTAGAGGGTAATTATTTAATTAATAATAGCAAGTTTACCTGAATATTTTCCACATCATATGGCAAAAAAATAGTAATGCATATATAATATGTCAATATAATATATGTCATCCTTTTCAACATATGATCAACTCTAGGTTAGGGGTTCCCAAACCTTCTCTTGTTCTTTCTCTCTCTCAATTCAATTCAAAGGGGCTTTATTGGCGTAGGAAACACTCGTTTACACTGCCAGATCAATGTCAAATGAAACGACAAACAAGAAAAAACAAATGTAAATGTACAAACACGCAAGATCTATCTATCGAGATATATATATATGAAATAATATTTCTGCTTGGAGAACAATTCCTTTTAGGACTCCTAGTGAGGTGGGCATGGAAAAATATACAATGATATAGCATTACACCGCCGAGACGATAGATGGCGGTGTCGAGGCCTTTCTTTTTTAAATTATTTTTTAATTATTATTATTTTTTAATCGCGGACGTAATGAAAACCATAACATGGTTCGCGTCCAGTGTCCGCGGGTATTTCACACCACGGACTATAACGAAATATAATAGTCATGTCAATGGACATATTTTCGAACCGCTCTATTTTCTTTTCTTCCGCTGTTGGCGGAAACGAAGCGAAAGCGCGTCGCGGGAAAAATCGGACCAATCACGGCTCTTGCGGACTTGCGCCGCCCCGACGTGGAGGAGCCTGCGGAGCGGGGCGCGCAGGCCTCCAGGCGGCGGCGCGGCGGGCGAGCGCGACGTGCGGTGAGAGGTGCGGGCTTCTCGTCAAAATCCACTGTAATTCCTTTCATTCTGAAGCGGGTTATTTTTTTTTTTTTAATGAAATGTCGTGTGTTATAAACTTGGCAAATTGAACCTGGATACCGCGGCGGAGCTAATCAGCCTCGGTGCCAAAATATTAACCTGAATAGCCGTTCTCCTCTGGGGCAAATGCAGGCTCCTATCTAGGCAACATCGAGTGTAAATCCTTGAGAATGTAAGCTTTTGTGAGTTTCTCATAAAAAATGGCGATTTCTATATGTATTATATTGTTATAAAGCCACCTGGACGGTTGTTATCGTATTAACAATGAAGGCAATCCATACATAAAACATGACTTTTTGTTTCGCGGAGCACTGGTCTCAAACACTTAACGCACTACATTGTATGTAGTATTGTATTATTATGTTGTAGTATTGTATTATTATTGTGTTGTATTATTATATTATTCATGACTTGTGATAAATTTGCAGTTGTCACTTGCTTGCTGACTGTTGACTGCTAGTCGACAGCCGGGAACAGAAACAGCTCGACTTGAAATGAAGGTTGCGCGTTTTCGTCCTCTGAGTGAAGGTTTCGCGTTTGGAAGCGTGTTGGCTGCACTGGTCAATTTAAGGAGAGCCAAACGAAATAAACAAATAGCCTAAAGAATGAAGATAATTCACAACTGTTATACAGTCATATTTCTGACACTTTCCACATGACTGATTGTGAATAAACGCCACTAAGCTATTTGATGTAAAAATCCTTGAAGTTTATTTACCGTTCTCTCTCAACTTGGCTACACGACTTTATTCTAGGAATTCCGAGATTATTCTCAAAGCACGGGGGTATTTATTTATATTTTTTGGGTGGCCCTAATACTGTTCCGTAGACACACACCGGAGCAAGTTCTACAAAATAAAAATCCAATCATATAAACAAATAAATAATCTGGTGGATTATCCCCTGGTCTGTATGATAAAACAAAATGAATGAATGTAACTAAAGAGAAATCGCGCAGAATCAGAGGCGGGCGCTTGCTTTCCTATTTGAGAGGTGACTAGCCTTCATTAGGGCCTCCATTAGGGCCTTCATTAGGGGTCCCACCCTGAAGAGGAGGGGCCTCTATTGCTATTGATAATGAAAGACTGACGTCAGTGGCGTGTGGATCTCATCAGATCCGCCGCACACACAGACAAGATGAATAAGTTAAAATCTGTGTTCAGGCGGGCGTCAGCGGAGGGAAGGGAACCGAGGCCGTCCAGGTGGGGCGGGGAGACCCAGGCACTGAGCTTATTCTCGAAATTTTGACTTTGTTCTCGAAAGGTTATTTCGACTTTATTCTAGGAATTCTGAGATAAAGTCGGAATTCCGAGATTATTCTCAAGGCACGGGGGTATTTATTTGTATTTTTTTGGGTGGCCCTCATATTGTTCTGTAGACACACACCAGAGTAAGTTCTACGAAATTAAAACCCAATAATATCACTGTCAGAATTTATAGACATTCCATACATTCCATGTATACAATCTTCCTGAATTATAATTACTGGTATAAATAACCAAAAGCAATTACATAATACAAGGAACATGTATTTACCGGTGGTGGGCCGTGTATTTTATGTATTTATTGTGTATGTGCCTGTATTTATTTTGTGTTTTGTAATTTTTAAATTCTCATTCTAGAATGTAGATTCTTGATAACCGATCCTCGCAAATAGAGTCAAGATTCTAGATGCCTCAAAGAAATCCATATTCCAAGGCAGCAAAGAAACTATGAACAGAGTGTGCTGCTTTAGAGGTCAGCCCCTCTCCTCTTAAAAAAAAACCACAAAAATACTTTCTGAAACTTCTGAACAAAACTCTGAAAACTCCGGACAAAACTCTAACATAAGGTCTGCAAAAAACTCAGAAGGAACGACTGGAAAAACGGCTATAGAAGTTGCTGCAAAACTCTGACAACATTTAATACAGATGAAGTTCCTTTAAATATACTTGTTGATACTCCACACATCTCGGTGTTAAGAGGATCATTTCATCAGTGTGATGCACGGGTTGATGGTTTTCTGGAGAGTCCAGAAACAAGCAGTGGGCAGATATCAGTTTGACAGCAGTATTTAAGCAAGAGACCCCAAAATGTCTTGACCTGGACAGCAAGTGAGCTACAGTAGATGAGGTTTTGATAGAAGGAATTTGCCTTTATCAGGACATGAAAACACCTGGTAGAATAAAAGACAATATAATAGGACTATATATAATAGGATTATATTGCAATATTAGAATTGCCATGGCAACATGCCTTCCATAAAACAACATTTGCATTAACGTATGCTGAAACAGTGACTGGCTGTACTGGTGTCAAATCATGACTTTGCATAATGGAATATAGCCATGCCAATTGATGAAGCCACTCACAGGTCCCCGGTGAATGCTTATTAACAATCACTGGCAATTCATGTGTAATTATTAAGCAGGGATCATGTGATGTAGTTGTAGATTCAAACGCACAGTTTCTCAGTTGCTCGGATGTACAGTGGGACATTTGCAGTGTAGCAACTTCTCCAAATTGGCCAACCAGCAAACACCGGTTAAACTGGAAAACATCAACAAGAATACAAGTAAGTACAACTATTATCTACATTTCATATAAAAAATATTACCGTTTCCATTATATACTAATATGACGCTCAACCTTTTTCTCTGTTTACACAATACCACAATGACTAATGATTAAGGTGGTAAATTATTATACACTGTAATAACATACACTCAGTGTAGAGTTTCTCCGATACAGCGGTACAATCCAATATTATCCAATACACCGGCTCTGCTATAAATTCTATTTAAATACATATATACTGTTCTGTTTCTGTTGTAAATACGGTCCTACATGTACATTCAACTCCATGTTTATGACCAACCTCATAGTAAACTGAACGCACTGAACTTCATTACATTGGGAGGGGATTCTAATTTCTCCTGCAACAACTCTGCCTGTGAACAACCTGTGGGATGACAAGAGCACAGTTTTTTGTTATACAGAGCCGCCACTAATCCCCCTCTTTGGAGAACTATTTATCATGTTTGGGTCTATAAACAACTGATCAGTACTCCAAGAGGGGGAGATTCACCACGGGTGAGACAATTAAACATAGAACCAAACGACATTTACACAAAAACATAAACATCGGACGACAACAAGTATTGAAAAACAGAGTTTATCACGTCCAGGAAAACTGGAACAGCAATTGAGCACGTGGCCTCTTTCTGTCATAGCTATGGCAGTAAATTAGGGAGGAGAGGAGGGGAATGCAACCAAGAAGGTGCTGGAGTGCTTTCATAGCAGGTGTTGGTGCTGTGTGCGTGTGTGTGTGTGATGGGACTGCCTGTATGTATGTGTGAGTATGTGTGTGAGGCGTCCACCGGTGAGTGTACAGGACTTACTGTATCTAAATTTGTTCTGGTGTATACGGCTGGGCCCCAAGGCCCAAGGCTGCATGGACACCACACGGCTGCAGGAATGCCCTGAGCACCCTGCCCTGCAGCTACAGAAGACCCCCGGGCTCCCAGATAAGCTGGAAGCCCGTGGAGCAACCCCCACATCCGGCCCCAAGGAGCATAACCTAGTCCCATACAACCCACCACCAAGTGCAGGCACAAAATGAAACCATAGGCACAGAACCCGGGCCACAGGCGCCAGGCACGGACTGCAGGCTCGGAGCCAGGCCCTCCGCTGACAGACCGACACCCCGCCCAAACCACCAGCCTGCTGGCAAGCCGGCGGGACCTCCATGCCCACCCACGCCCCGCGCAAGGGCAAGGCCCGTCTCACCGCGGCCGACCAGACGCCCGACCCGGCTGTGAGCCTCGAGCGCTCATCCACGTAGCCACCTGGATGTTAGCCCCCCCCCTGCCGACGCCAGCAGGCCGCCAGATGTATGGGCCCTCCAGCACAGGGCGCACCCGCCGCAGAGAAGCCGCGCAGCGGGAGGAAGGGCCGACAGTCGCCCCGCGCACCCCAACCCACACCCACAACAGCAGGCAGCCTCCCAGGGGCCATGGAAGGTGTCCGGCGGTGCCCTCCGCAGCCCGCCAGGTCGAGCACACCTTCAGCCACCCAGCGCAAGCCGCCAGGACTCCAGCCCAGCCGGCAGAGTGCCCTCCGGCCAACCACGCCCCCACACCAACCCACTAGCGACCCGCCACCCCAGAAAAAACCCCAGTGCTCAATGTGTGCTGTTGGCAATTGCAGTTAGAATTGTGGGTGTGGTGGTGCAAGTCCTTCAAGCAAGTCAAACCTGAATCACTCGCACCCCTCCTGCCCCGCTGACCCTGGTCTGGTAGAGTGTTTTCCGGAGTAGGATTGGGGTGCGATTGTATGTGTTCTAGGCAAATATGAGTGGGATTAAAATCTTGGGACAGACGAGAAGGACGACTGGGCAGGAGCGTGACAGGCAAGATGGCAGCTGCCCGCCACATCCCCACCCACATAGCTCGCACCCTGCCCATTCCGCAAGCCCTAGGCCTACTGAGTGGTGTATGCACTGAATATGAGTTTTGGCACTTGGAGAGATAGGCGAAGCAAAACTCACTGATCACTGCCGGTGCGCAGCAGGCCTGGGAGCGACTGCACCATAGCATGCTCACCTCCCGTACCCGGAGGCACCGTACTTTTCAGGGCCCTCCAACGCAGAGACACAAGTGATGGGGTTGAAAAATACCAGTTCAGTTTAGAGAGTGGGCAAGGTGCAACAAGCCCAGAGCAGATTGAGAATGTGTCATGACAAGTGCTCCTCTCCAGTGTGTGGGGATGGGGGTTTTACTAGTTGCTCGTTGATTACTCTCACGAGAAACAGGCGTACAGCCACACAGATTCTGGGACCAATTACCTGGACCCAAGACACGTGTGGCTGCTCAAATCACAACACATACCCACCCACCCACCCACCCCCCACACCCCCCACACCCCACACCCCCCGCCCCCCAAACAGAAGGGGGGAAAAAGAAAATGCCTGAACTCTGAAACAGAGTTCCCATACCTAAAACTACATTCTCTGACACAGGTTTCCTATACCGTATAATAATAAAACACTGGACTCTGAAATAGGGTTCCCATACCTCAAACCAACAAAAATGTACAACAAAACTGAACCGGTCCCTTTCCAGGGGGCCTGGTTCCCTGGAACAGCATGGTCCATCGGCGACCCTCCCTCAGGGCGACGAAGTAGACTATCTCCTCCTTCCTTCCGGAACGTGGGGCCTCGGCCTGTTGTGCTGGCTGGCGGAGGTGGGCTGCGCTTGGCTGCTTGGAGGGGTGGCCTGGCTGCTGGGCTGCTGGATGGTCCCGGCGGTGGCTGCTGGGCGGAGCAGCTAGCCGCATGCGGTTACCCGTGGTGGTTGCTGCGGTTGCTTCTCCCTCGTTCCTCCACTGGACGTCCTGGGTGTGGCTGCTGCCAGTCGGGAGAGGGCTGGTGCTGTGGCCGCCCATTGATCCACTAGTGGCTCCAGGGCGTCTTTGGATGGCCCTTCTGTGTCCCTTCCCCGTGCTGGAGTCTCTGTTCACGTGCCACTGTGGAAGTTTCGCCTCCCACATTCCACCCAACTGACGTTTTCAGGGCCCTCCTACACAGAGACACAGGTGATGGGGTTGAAAAGTACCAGTTTACTGTACAGAGTGGGCAAGGTGGAACAAGTCTAGAGCAGATGGACAACATGTCATGACAAGGGCTCCTCTCCTGTGTGAGTGTGGGAATGGGGGTTTTATCAGTTGCTCATTGATTACTCTCACAAGCAACAGGTGTACAGCCACACTGATCCTGGGCCCAATTACCTAGACCCAAGACATGTGTGGCTGCTCAAACCACACCACCCCCACGCCACACCTTGTATTTCAGGTCAAAATGGTCAAAATAAATAATTTTGGAAAGATTGGAAACCCTTGCTGAATACTAGTAGAACCTTGATCCTAGTGGTCATTTCAGGGCTCAGGCATACAAAACGTTGTATGTCAGTGTAAAACTTCTTAATTATATTGCAATTGATTTCTCCAAAACCCAAGAAGTGTAACGCTTCCAATAAAAAGGAAGGTTCAACGGTAACAAATGTCGTATAAAAATCAAGAAATAACACAAAACTATCGGTATCAATTAAATCTCAATAATCAAGCATATCACATATCGCCTGATATGATTATTTATACTTCTACCCTTAATCAAGGCCGATTGACATTCATCGTCTATTTGCGCGGACACCTTGTTTTATCTGTTTGCATAAACATCGGCAATAGTTTGTAATCATCACATGATAAAGTTATCAATCTCCAATTGTCCAATGAAAGTTTACCTTTATCTTCTCTTGCTTCATAGTGGGAGAAGGATTTCTTGCTGAATTCATTCTAAGAAGGCAGAGTAAAGCAGCTCTCTGATATCACTCCAAAAAAAACGTGTAAAACTCTGTGGTTAAACCGTCAAGTCCTGTTGACTTCCCATTAGACATCTGCAGTATTGCTCCATTTAACTATTCGATTCTAAGCTTATCCTCAGTGTGTTGCATGAATTAATCATCCATCATCTTAATTCCCTAATTTTATCTAAAAGAAAAAGGCAATTTTCCTTAGAAAAGTTGGATTCATACAAGTTGCTATAAAATTAAACTCTTATTTCCCCATTTACTTGGTCTTGATTTTCAATAGTAACACCATTAATAAGCAACTTTTGGATTTTATTTTTTGTTTGTCTTGTCTCCTGACAAAACAAATTAAGAATTATTTTCACCTTCCTCAATCCAATGAACTCTTGAACGTATATATACTCCCTTATTTTTTCCAAATAGTCATTATCTAATTCTGATTGAAGGCTGTTTAATTCAACATGTTCTTCCGATGTTAAATCAGCTTTTCAACATAATTTGTTGATATCACTAGTAACGTCTCGCTGTTTCTGCTTTATAAGTTTAGGAGAATATTTGCTTGCCTTACTGTAAGTGCAACCTGTCAAACTTTAAATTTGAACCAATCCCATTTACTCAAAACTGACAATTCCAATTCAACAATTTCTTCAATCATTTGTTGGACTTCTCTGCAAAAATCTACATTTTCCAATAGGTTATTATTGAATTTACAGGTAGGATTTAAGGATAGACCGACACATACACAACGAAGAGGACAACAAGATTACACACTGTCAGTTAGAGGCAATGCTGAGATTTCACACTTAGAGACATTAATTAAAACATTTTTTAGATGAACCAATAGTCTTTCCTTGAGCATTGGCCATTATGAGATGCATTAAACCATGTGTATTGTGTAGTGATGGGATTTTTCATTCTCAAATAATCCATCAAACTTGCTTTCATTACCAAATCACTTATACTGTAATTTCATCATAGTTATGACACTGTCCCCTTGATGGAAAATGGTCGAACCAGAGATGATGAACCAAATTAAAATCCCCTCCAATTATGATTTTATCAGTTGCGTAAAACACTTTCCATTACTCTGACAGCTTACACAAAGATGAGAAAAGTTTTTTGTTCTTAGCTTCATGGTTACAGCCATATACACATAACACAATATCGTTAACCCCATTCATTTCCAAGGCCACCATAAGCCAATGACCATTAGTATCACTTCTGTGGTTAATCACATTGCCAGGGAACCTGTTAAACAGGATCATTACGCCAGCCGAGTGCGACGCTGCATGACTAAAGAAAATAGAATCCCCCCAATTGCAGTTTCCAGAATTCACGACTCAACTGAATGAGTCTCTTGCGAGAAAACACAATTGGCCTTTAGTTCCTTCCAAAAATAAAAGTTGCCTTACATTTAGCATTATTTGTAGACCCCCATAGTGTTTAAAGATATAAAAGACAACATTTAACCGGTAAGGAATGCGCTTTTTATTTTTTTTACGATGCGCAGGAACGAGTAACTTAGTCTTTATCATACATGTTTCGTGCAATAACCCTCAAAGCCTTTGATTAAAACATAGAAAAATGTGACTACATCAGCACCCCTGTTTAGAACAAAACAAAACCCAATAGCGCTTGTTTATTCGAGGTCCACTCTTCGCTTGTGGATCAACTTGTGTCCTTCCTTCAGGAGCGCTCCCTCCTGGACTCCCTTGGAAAAGTCGTCTCTGTATTGCATGTGCATCTCGCTGCAGACTGTCCCATGTCTCCTATCTCTTCCACAGCTCATCCCCAACAGTTCTCATCCCGAACTGGATTATAATTGTCCTCTGTGTGTTTTTTCAGGTTGTCCTTTCCTTCCTGTATCCACCGCCTCTCGCTGCCCCTCTACAATGACCATCTTTTCTTGTGTCTTCTCCAACTTTTCCTGGAATATCAATCAGCCTCAAACTCCATCTTGTTGCTCCGCACGTGAATCTCTTCGCAAGTTGTTTTCTCTCTGAAGTTCACCAGTTTTATTCTGAATTCTTTATTTCCTCCTTAGTTTTGTCACATTGCACTTAAATTTTTATGTATAAATTCAATGTTTGTATTATTTTGGGTCATTCTAGATTGTTATTTTAAAGTAACCAATAACCAATTAACCAATAACACACACACACAGCCGACATTATGAGCTGGTTTGCCAGACAGTGATTAAGCCAGGCCCTACACTATAGATGGTTGGTTATGGTCAGACACGTCTAAATAGTTGCCTACGCTTGCTGGATTCTTTCATATATCAAAATCTGATGGACAACATTGAATTTTAAAACATCCCTAGACTCAATGCAGATGTTCACGCTAGCTTCCGCTGCTGACGTCACGCGACTTTGTCAACCTACAGTTGTTCACCATTTTGTCTGCATCCAGGTCCTTCTTGCGGTCTCTGCTGGTGATGTGCAGATCCACTGCATAACTACGGCGGCAATTCAACACACAACTATAAAGCGGCCTTTCTGTGATGAAACACATCATTAAAGTGCCTAGGCATGGGCAGTTTTCACATTGGAGCTGTTTGCATGACCTGGCAACCCCTCGGTCACTAATTTATTAACATTTATGACACCGTACCGTGCCAAGCAAGATAAGACAAAGGCTTATAGTCATAAAATGCCTTTTTTTCAGTTTCACTTTAATTATCCACAATAAGAGAATGCATGAAGTTTAATTTTTATGTGAAAATTTAAATAATCTCTGATCGATTTACTGTACAATGCATTTACAAAATCCACACATTCTTTACAAATTTGACATAAAAAGTACATTTGTGTACAACATGAGTATAACCTGAGAAAGAACCAACATCCAACCATCCTCACGGATGTATCACTACAAGGTGTCTGGAAGTTTCAGCAAGTTCAAATGAAGTTATTTTAAACACTATCTGCGTTGATTAAAACCCAAGTTTAACTGTCAATACAAATGAATGCAGAAAACACTAAAACATATGTCTGCCGTGTCAATGTTAATGTAGAAAAAAAACAACCTAACCCTAACCCAGAACTAATAAATATAATATGCAAAACTGTACTGATGCACAAATGTACAACTTATTATAAGGCACTGAGTTTTGACAATCAACCTTCTTGTTTTTAAACGTGTTTAGAACAGCAGACACCATGTATAAAGTGTAGACTGTTTTACTTTTCAAGTGCCGTTCGATTATTTTCCTTGCGGCAAGCAGTGCGGGGTGGAGGTTTGGTTTTAGTAGAAGTAGGACATTGTGAATGAGCGTCGCTAGTTCAGTGTAAAGTGCTGGCTTTCTAAAATAGGCACTTCCTATAAAACAAAGCCTTCATTCTCTTCAAAAATGATTTCTCGGAGTGGGTCAGGTGCAGAAATATTTCAAAGCCAAGATTTTCCACCTTAAAATCTTTAACACAACGCAGGGAATAATATAATACCAGGAAATAAACTGACACCATATCTTAGCACATTAAATCTAGCGCGTCAAATAAGTGTTTGGATAGGACAGTTAATTGTTTTTTTCTGTTACAAATTTTCTAGGAGAACAATTCCTTATATAAATCGTACAATTCAAACATTAAAAAGGAAAAAAAAATGTACGTTTGGTGGGAGTGTTTTTTTTTTGCAGAGCAACAAATCACACAATTGCTTTTGAGGCCTGAACGTCGCATTGCCACGGTTGGATTTAAAGGGCGAGGGCATCCGTCTAGACATCAGAGGTGGACATGCAGTCTTCTTCTGGTTTTAGCTCTTAACCTGTCTGCATACAGAGGCTATCTGGTTAATGCAGCTGGTGACGGCGGGGGGGACGCTCTGTGTCGTTTCTCCCCTCCACTCCGCCAGGGCTTCCAGGGCCTGCTTGGGGTTGCTAGGAGATAGCTCGTAGATGCAGTACACGGCTGCCAATTGGACTTCCCACGGCACACCTTGAACAGAGGGGTGGGGGGGTCACAGTGAGAAATCTAGTCGGACTATTTACCACATGACTTAAAACTGCACCATGTCAATTTTTTGCAGTGCAGTACACCGTCTGTCCACATGGGGCTCTCTTCTATAGGTTCAACACACTGGTTACAAAATGTACAGAAGCAAAAAGGGCCCCAAACTTGAGGGGCCTTAAATGACAGCCTTTTCCTGTCCATATACCTTCAGATTTTCCATGTCGACCGAAGGTGTTGATGACGTTGGCAACAGTCAACACGGAAGGAACGCATTTTTCCTTGAGTCCTTGATGTCCGAGTCGTCCTAATTAGGAGAACCAAAGAAGGAAAACAACATTTCATTGCAGGCCTGTGTGTTCCAATTATTCCAATATACAGAAGAAGAAAATTCATTCTTCGTCACACAGCTCTGACCCATCAAGGCATGGACTTCACAAGACCTCTGCCGCTCAATCAGATTCAGATCTGGGGAATTTGGAGGCCAAGTCAACACCTTGAATCCGTTGTCATGTTCCCTTAACCGTTCCTGAACAATTTTTTGTAGTGTGGCAGGGCACATTATCCTACTGAATGAGGCCACTGCCATGAGGGAATACCGTTGCCAGTACTGGTCTGCCACAATGTTTATGTAGGTGCTTTGTATCAAAGTAACATCCACATGATGCCAGGACCCAATGTTTCCAGCAGAACATTGCCCAGAGCATCGCTGCCTCAGCTGGCTTGCCTTCTTCCCATAGTGCATCCTGGTGCCATCTCTTCCCCAGGTAAACAATGCACATGCACCCGGCCATCCACATGATATAGAAAACATGAATAATCAGACCAGGCCACCTTCTTCCATTGCTCCATGGTCCAGTTCTGACGCTCATTGCCCATTGTAGGCGCTTTCGGCGGTGGACAGGGGTCAGCATGAGCACTCTGACCGGTCTGCGGCTACACAGCCAATAAGACACACACAAAAAGCTGCGATGCACTGTGTGTTCTGACACCCTTATATCATCGCCAACATTAACTTTTACAGAAATTTGTGCTACAGTAGCTCTTCTGTGGGATCGGGCCAGACGGGCCTTTGCTCCCCATGCGCATCAATGAGCCTTGGGCGCCCATGACCAGCTCACCTGTCCTTCCTTGGACCACTTCTGGTAGGTACTAACCACTGTAAACTGGGAAAACCCCACAAGGCCTGCCTATTGGAGATGCTCTGACACAGTTGTCTAGCAATCACAATTTGGCCCTTGTCAAAGTCTCTCAGATCCTCACACTTTCCCATTTTTTCTGCCTCCAACACATCAACTTCAAGAACTGACTGTTCACTTGCCGCCTTATATATCCCACCCCTTTGACAGGTGCCATGGGATCATGATTGATCTCATTGTCTATTATTTATATTCGTATATATACAGTATCTATCGATCAATCTACCTATCTTATTGTCATCTACCATTATAAGTGTGGAATAGTGGATTAAATGTGGATTAAATTTCCCTGGCATAATACATTTCCTCCAGCAAAATAGTGACAAACTGCTGTTTATCTCCACAAAACCTTCTGGACTACAAAGTGATATTCTCCCCTTGAGGGGAGAATATCAGAAAAAAAAAAGTGGAAATTAAATGCAAATGTTCAACTTTCTCAGCTAACTTTCTCAGTGGGATTATTGTAAAGACAATTTTCCTTGATCACAGACAAAACAAAATCCCAGTGGATTAGAAAGTACAACTGACCGATGAGTCGGAGGACTGTGGTGATGGTGACATCAGATATTGGTGCCTGTTGGTCTCTGGGCTGCGCCACCCAAGAGTTCATCAGCGGCCAAAGCTCCTTTCTGCCAACATGCAGAAGATCAGTACAGCTTTTATACCTTTGTAATGTTGGTTCACTTTAAAAAACTAGTTCCTATTAAATACATATGAGTCTGGGAGACCATATATAGAGGATATTCTCACCCCAATACATTGTCATAGGTCCACTTCCACTTCTTGTGCGTGCATAGTAGGTCCAGTGTGTAGACACAGTCCCAAGCCTCGGCGCCTAAGTCGTTCCCATAACGATTGTGTTTTTCAAAAGACAGCCGTTTCCCGGCCCGAAGCTCAGAGAGCGTCGTGGAAATCAACTGTTCGATGTCACAGGGAGGGCACTAGGGGAAAGAAAATAAGAATAAATTAACAGAACTGTATTTTAGGGCAAATTCAAGATAAGAAAGACACTAATTTAGGCAGGAGTGGTTGATCTGAAACAGTTTGGAGTCCATTGTAACCATTTAAAATAGGCACCTGAACCATTTTTACCCCCCGTAGAAATGGACCCTTACCTTATCCCAGTCAAGGTAAGTTGAAAGGCAGCTGACGATCTCTTCTGGTGCTTTTAGTTTTGCGACAGCGTGTACAGCTTTGCAAAGTGTACTACTTTGCGAGAGGACACTGGGCCATGTTGTCACTATAAACAGAATCATCTTGGCAGCAGCAGGGAAATCTGGTTAAAATAAAGCTGTAATTAGACTCATTTGAAAGTTTGGCACATTTATTTCTCTCCCCCTCTCCCTCCCTCCCTTCAAGAGTTATAAGTAGTTATTTATTTATCTTTTATTATCAGTTATCACTTTAGCTCAACTATAGTATTGTGCCACATTGGGAAATTGTATTCCCAAAACTTACTTTAATTTATATGTGGCAGACCAAGGAGCATGATCACCACACCAGCGCCACGAGGAGGCAGTGCTAGAGCATGCCGCAACCAGGAGCCGGCCAGAGGACCGGCCTCCCGTCCGACCCCAGGACATGCCGGACTCGCCAGGTCCCCAGCCCATCCCGGAGGAGAATGTCCGGGGCTCTGCCCCGCCCATGGGTGTCGCGGGACGCCTCTTTTCTTTCCTGCACGGTCCCCCTCCCGCCAGCCCCGGGGAGGGCGGATGCCTACCAGCCGGGTCCTGTGGTGCCAAGGGACGCTGTCTCCCTTCCCGTGCCTTCTCTGTCCCCCATAAGCTCCCAGGGCTGTGCTGCCGCGGGAAATCAGGGAGCTGTGCAAACGTCTGGCCACTGCGGGCGGCCCTGCCACGACCACTGGGACTGCCCCCGGATGGAACTCGGCAAGGTGGTCCAGGTCGCCGGACCGCCCGACCCCTCCCCTGGTCAGGAAGGGGCCCACCAAGTACTGGTAAGGCTACAAGGGGGTAAACATCAAGCTTTGCTGGACTCAGACTATGGTCCAATAACTCCTGGTTCGACCAGATAGTCTGTCTCGAAATTTGTCACAAGGGGAAAAAGCATATGTGAAGGCTGCAGTTAGTTCCCGCCTGTCGCACTTCCTGATTTTGGGTACGAATTGGCCGGGGTTTGAGGTGTTGATGAGAGAGGCTGGGGGGCAGTGCTCACGGTCAGTAGGGAGATGTGAGTGTTGCGTGGTGAGGCGGAGGGGTCGACAGCGGATCGATGGGTCCGGAGCGGCAGAAGTGGGATCTTCCCCGGTCCCCTGGACCTTCCCCATGGAGGATTGTTGGCTGGATCAGTCGCGGGGCCTTTGACGCGGTAGTTAAAATTGATGGCGTATTGATGCACCCAGACGCCACGCTCACTCACCCTTATTTTTCCGTGATTAGGGACAGGTTATATCGAGTAAGCCCTCACACTCAGACAGGAGAGAAAATAACCCAGTTCTTAGTACCAAAGAGCTCTTCCAGGCCACTCACCATAACCTGATAATGGCCCGCTTCTATTGGCTGGGTATTTGGGCAGATATATGCCAGTGGTGCGCTGTGTCCTGAGTGCCAATTGGTCAACCCTCCAGCTACACCAAGAGCATCGCTGAGGCCCCTACCCCCTAGTGGAGGTGCATTTCGAAAGACTCGGTATGGACCTCATTGGGCCGTTAGACCGCAGTGCTTGCGGATATCATTTTGTTACTCATAGTGGATTATCCATCCTGGTACCCTGAGGCGGTGCCATTGCACAGTATTATGGCCAAAAATGGCCGATAATACCGCGGCCCTGTTTAGTGACCATCTCTCTCCGTCCTTAACATGTCCACACTTATTTTTTGTTTTTGGACATGGCATGGCCAGGACATGGCCACACTTCAGCGTAGCTTCTCTGAGGTTTTCTCCTCCATGCAAAGCCTTACATCCCTCAGACACCACCACATGGAGACCACCCCGGGGGTGAAAGTGCGCTCTCGGCTGCATTGCCTGCCCGAACATAAATGCAAGATCGTGCAAGCTTGCAGGCTTACCCCCCAGCTGGTGGGTAAGCCTGACTGGTCGGTCCGGTTCTGCGTAGACTACGGAAAGGTGAACGCGGTGTCAAAGTTCAATGCCTACCTGATGCCCCGGGTCGATGAACTTCATGACAAGTTAGGTACGGCTTGTTTTTTTCATGACACTGGATTTAACCAAGGGCTACTGGCAGATTCCTTTGTCTGAGGAGTTCAAGGCAAAGTCGGCGTTCTCCACTCCGTTCGCGTTGTTTGGTGCCCCAGCCACCTTTAAGAGACTCATGGACCATGTCCTGTGTCCTCATGTAGCATATGCCGTGGCCTATCTAGATGACGTAATTATTCACAGCGACACCTGGGAGGGGCATATGCAGCATGTGGGCGCAGTGCTAGAGTTCCTGAGGCGGGTGGGGCTTACCGCCAACCCAAAAAAGTGTGCAGTGCGACAGAGGGAGGTGCAGTATCTGGGGTACCACTTGGGTGAAGGCCTGGTCCGACCCCAGCTTGAAAAAAGCACTGCAGTCTCGAACACGCTGAGACCAATGACCAAGAAGGAGGTAAAGCAGTCCTTGGGGCTGGCCGGCTACTATAGGAGGTTTGTACTCAACCTTTCGGAGCTAACCAGCCCCTTGTCAGATTTAACTTTAAAGGGCGCTCCGGATCCAGTCCAGTGGTCAGAGAAGTGTCAGCAGGCGTTTGCAAAGGTAAAGTCAGCTCTCTGTGGGAAGCCAGTGCTGTATAACCCTAACTACTCTCTCCCTTTCTGTCTGCAGACTGAGATAGCGTCAGATAGAGGGCTGTGCTTGGTCTGATCCTAGGAGGTGGAGGGGCCTGACCGGCCGGTGCTGTACCTCACCCGCAAGCTTTTAGAGTGGGAGTCTAGGTACAGCAGTGGAGAGTGTCTAGCAATCAAGTGGGCTGTTAGTTCCCTCCGCTATTACCTCTTGGGGCGTGCTTTCACCCTCTGCTCAGACCACGCTCCGCTGCAGTGGCTCCTTTATAATAATTTGATTATTAATTAGAAACGAGAAAGGTAGACTTTTCTATTATTTTTTCTTATTTTAAGAATGCAAATTTATACACCCTATGGATTATTCAAAAGGATTTTTACATGAATAATTACAACTCATTTTCAACAACCTGAAGACCCGTTTTACCATATCGATAACAAAACGAGAAGCAGGCTTTACTTGACACATCCCGATCCAAGTAATATAAGGTTTGTCGTTTACCTTCTCTGAGGATGCTGTAGGCCAGGATGTGAGCCCTCTCCCAGTCTCTCCTCTGTCGACAAATCCCTATGTACACTCTGCATAGGGCCTGCATGTGGTCTTCACTGAGCGTCGCCTTCTCGGTCTTCAGCTTGGTTAAGATGGTCGAAATCATATCATCAGCAATTAACTGGAAGAGTGGAGAATAGGAGTAAATACATTTTCCTTTAAGACTATTTGCGACTATGATACCACAATCACAACAGCACAACAGACCCACAAACTAACCCAGTTGCTTTGACGAAACTCTGCGATGACCTCCTTCTCCACGTCCCTCAAGACTGGCTTTTTTGGCAGGTTGCCCACATGCAGGTGGCTTCTGATTACAGGAAACAGGTCAAAACATTGAGCCTCGATCTTCACCAGAGAGTTGTCTATCAGTTCTTTCTTGTTTGGCCTTTCCCCTCCCACGCAGTCGGAGTTGGAGTCTTTTCGAAGCACGTCGGATACCGAATCATGATGCGCGGTGGTCTCAATCGGACTGCTCGAGGGAGACGGCAGCATGGACTTGTGCAAGAGGTTACGCGAACAGCTATCCAGCCTGAGGCATTTGGCACTTTTGAGTTGGGGCACATGGGTTGCAGGCCTCTTCTGCCCTCTGAGCTCAGTCTTGGTGAAGGCCGTTGCAGAGGAGTTGATGGCTTTAAAGCCAGATATCTGACTCAGAGTGGTCGTGGTTGCTGCTGCCCCATTTTCTGACGAGCACGCGGCAAGGCTGACATTGCCTCTGAGGATGCTTAGCGTCCGGGCGCGGGCGGAGAGTTCGGGGTACATGGTATCCAGAATCCTCATGGAGTTCTCCTGGGAGGGACTGGAGGAGGAATTCCCCGTCGCTGAGGGAAGCCGACCTGGAACTGGAACAGCATGCTTTGGTGTGGCCGAGCCAAATTGAAGCGGTGACGAGGGCGCGCCGTTCGAAGGAGAAGGGCTGTTGTGCAAAGGCGAGTTTTGCTGCACGACCTTACATGCCGTGTGGCGCTGGAGCAGAGTGGTAGGAAGGGTTGGTGTTTTCATGGGAGAAGGGAAGGACAGTTTCCCAATGGCCTGCTTTGGATTGATCGCTTTGACCAACTTGGGAGGCGTTGAGCTCAGAGGGGCCAAGAGAGGAGGAAGCGGGGGGCCCAGCTCAGAGCGGACTCTGCAAACCGTCCCCGGTTGCAGAGTTTCAGAGGAACTCTGGTTATCGGTGGTTATGGAAGACTCTTTTTCAATTATTTCTGAGCTTTGAGGTTTCACAACCACAGAGTCAACGTGTTTAACTGACGTATATGTGCTTGCAAGGCTTTGCTTTTGTGAGGCGTCTTCCCTAACAGTGAGGCTAATGCAAGGTTTGACTGTCTGTATGTTGGTAGAGTCCACCGCCCTGGAAGGCGACTCTTTGACAAATGGCTTTTCAACATTAACAGGCGTAGTTGACTTAGGCACACATTCTGCGGTTTTAGGGTGAACTGTGAGATTTTCACTAATCACATTAGATGAAACACTGGTCACCAACTTCAATTGTGCATCGGGTTTCAAAGGTTGCATTTTCACAGTGGGTAGAAGACATACAGGACTTAATTGTCTGCTTTCATCTGGTTGATCGCAATTAAAGTTCTGCATAGTGGTTTCTGAGTCAAGAAGAGAGGAGCCATCATCTTCAGTTTGGGCTTCACAGCTCAATGCCTTTTTGGAAAGACAGTCTGCGTCCGCATTTGAATCACGAGTATCCTTAACAGGCAGAGGCTCTTGTTCTGCATCTGCCATCGATAACACAGGAGACGTGAGGTGATGTGAAGGCACTCCAGCTGCTAGACTGCGATTTAGAGCTACAGGAGAAGATAGTTCTTTCATTGCTTGAGTTTCATGAATTAAATCCCCACATGGCTCCGCAGGGTCTTGGACGTCGGTCTCCTTTCCCCCGCAGATCGACTCTACAGCAACGTTTTCTCCACATACCAAACCACTCGCATCCTGACTAGTTTGGGTCAACGAAACATGATCTCCAACCTTTGGAATCGTACGACCCTGCGAGAAACCATCGAGCGTTGTGAAAGTAACAGCCTGTGCCTCGAGTGCCACCTCTAATTGTATGGTGCCGTTATGTCCTGTGAGTAACTCGCCACCTTCCCTGGTTGCTACATTAGCGGGAATTAAATCAAATGTCTTTGCCACTACATCCAACTTTAAGACCTCTGATGACTTGTCTTGCTCCGGCTCCCGTTGATTAGACAGCTCAGACATTCCTTCAGCATCCGCAGTTGTACCGAGGAGGGATTCATCCATATCCATGTCAACAGAGACACCGTTTGGTTCTACTGAGCAGTGTGGCCCATCAACATCAGTGGTTAATAAGGGTCCCTGACTGAGGACGGCATCTGATAGAGGACACGAAGCCGCTGATAGCTGCACATCTGCTAACAGTTGGTCAACATGCATTTCCTCTTGACTGCAGAGTTCAGTGTTGCCTGCATCATTCAATTTCCATTCTAGCACAGTAGTGCTCATCAAATATTGTGCCTCAGAGGACTGGGCGTCATTGCCATCGGTGCTGTGTTCCATCTTTTGCACTGCAGAGTCTGCAGTTTTCTCTGTTGACGGCTGAAGAACATCTGGACAATGAAGCAACTTGGATTCTTCGAGGTTCTCTTCAGTCCTGACTGGCGAGTCAACCTTCTGATCATCTGCTGTTTCAGGAGACATCGAGCAAAGGGTTGACGTGGATGGTGCTGTTGGTAATGAGGTGCAATCTGCTTGAAGAAGCAGGGAGAGAAAACCAGCTTCTGAAGGTCCTTTCTTCTGACCGATTTCTGCCTGTGGATCGTCCACCTCATTGTCCTGAAAGAAAAACTGAGGATTAATTATTTTAAATGGTTATAGCGTTTAGTACCACATGTCTATAAACAATTATTTGATTATTACCAAATCTCGAACGGGGGAAATGCATGGAGGTGGAGGCTTAAAATAATCCAGTATGTCGTCAATAGCTTTGAGAACCCCAATATCCCCCTCGGTCCTCTCGTATCCCAGATCACCCAATGTTCTTTCAGCAACAGTGGGTGCCTCCTCTTTGACATCGTCCTTTGAACTCTGTTCTCCCTTGAGAGGAGTGCTCTTCTGCTTTTTGGGCCCTGCGCCACGGGGGGACGCTTGACACTTGATGGCTTGCAGCAGAGCCGGCGTGGACTTCAATGGTGAGACGGTGGCTTGGGGGTGCGTGAGGGAATGGTGGGGTTCACACACTCGCTGGGGAGACTTCTGGGACCGCTCACACATGGCAAGCTGAGCACGCACTCCTGGTGAAGACAGACACGTCTGCTTGGACTTGGTCTCTGCAAAAATAGGAAACGTCAAAGGAGATTTGTTTTATATATGTCATATTCCCAATTCTTCTCAATCTCACTCAAACTGCTATAAATATGGAGTATGAATGGTAGTTTACCAGGTAAGTGTAACATGTTTTCTGAATTCAACGCCTGAGGTTCCACACATGCCCACAATTTCTCTAGAATACTCCGGAACTTTTCTGTGAAAACACAACGAAGTATCAACGGAATGCACTCCCAATTTCATAACTAAACGATTAGAAAATAAAATGTATCCATTTAATATAGTTCATGAAACAAAACAAGTCAAGCAATCTACAAACCTTTGTCTATTTTGGGCTGCTCTGGTGTACTTGCTTGGGTTGATGCACTCCTAAATTCTGGAAAAATGCAGAACGTGTAGGTAAGTTTGTATAAAGTCATCTAGAAAAAAAGCATACTGTAATGCCTAAAATCATGTTTTACTTAAATGTATGGATTGCTTGTTCCTTTACCAACTTCTGCACAGTGTCCTTTTTGTAGAGACCACGTTTTGGTCTAAGCACAGTAAAGCATTTGTTTCAGTGCAGTGCATTCAATTATATATGCAAACTCTTACCTTTATTTCTTTCTCTCTCCAATCCCATCAATCTGATCTAGAATACAAAGAGGATTTAAATAATTTAGTGATTCAAAAAGTGACTTCTTCGAAATGTTTTGCAACAACTTTTGTTTAGTGAGGTAGCATAAGTCACTACAGTACCCGGAGATCGTTCACGTTCCGCTCTAGTAAAATCTTCTCTCTTGTTAGTTGGGATATTTGATGACACTGCCTGTGATTGGACTCTGAAGAGGAGAAAATTAAGAACAATTGGGGCATCAGGTTGGTTCCGCCCAAGAAATACTGATGTAAGTTTATTGATCATTTTTTGTGTGCAAACTTTCAATACCTACTTTCCAACAGGCCAACTTGCTTTTCAATGTTGTTCTTTCTGTTGGAGGAGATGGTAACAGAAAGCACATATGTATGTATTTTAAATTGTTTTCAGACAAAAAGAATGATGAATAACAGGGCTCGACAGTGACTGTTACCCTCGGCAACCAGATCAAGTCAACTGTCAGACATTTTGTGGCTTCTGGTTGCCCTCTTTGGCAACTTTTTAACATTAAAAAAATAGGGACAGCAAACCACAAAACCTGCACGCCAAAATAAATATTTTTGTTGCATTTTGCGATATTTAAATATGGCTGTTGCAGCCTGAACCAGAATTATTCACGTGCACAAGGCACCTGTGGACGGCAGTAGAGCAAGGTTATTACAGTCGGGGATGCAAACTCGCTTTTTTTAATGTGAATTTGGGTGACTTGTGTGAATCGCCCAAACTATTCTGAAGAGTTTGTTTTTTAGGGGGAGAAGGGACCCGTTTTAGCATATTTTTTTTTTATCCGTACCAGAGAAGGACGCCATTCATGATCGATTAACTAGTAGACTTGTTCTATATTGCGTTAGACGTGGACACCGTCCACCGGACACTAGCTGTGAAAAAACATTTGTTAACACTAGACAGAAAATAAAAAATGAAAACAAATTGAAACTATATTGTGTACTTAGAAAACGAACTAAAACTAAGTAAAAAAAAAAAAAAACTATAGAGAAAATGTCTTTAGTTTCAGTCATTTTTCTAGTCAATTTGGTCAAATTTGTCAACATATAGCTGTAAGAATACAATAAACAGTTCTTATCTTTGTAGACAGAAAGCATTAATAATGGTGGAAAGCTACTTATAAATGGAAAGATGCGGAATCTTAATTACTGAAAATATAAGGTGACTAAAAATAGCAACCATATTTTCAATTTCGGCAACCAAAAGCTGATGCCCAGTTGCCAGCCTGGCAACCACTTTTAAAAGTTAGTGTTGAGCCCTGAACAATGCAGCAGACACAAACGGTGAGAAATGAATCACTGACAACCATGAAGAAAGTTCCTATTGACATAAAGTGAATAGTAAAAGTAGATAATATTTGAAAATACAGGGGAGTGCTGTGCAATGTAATATATCATCCCAAATAATTACAATATTTACCATTACAGTTAATAAATAAAGAGCCACTTTAAAGCTGAATTCACAGATTCTCCATCATGTAATACTTTGAAAAACTGTACTGTAAGGCAAAAGAACCATGCCCACATCTCAGCCCCTACAGCAGTGGTATTTAAACTTTTGCAGAGCCCCCCTTCCTCGGATTTCAAGGACTTGACGCCCTCCCAAAAAATGGTCATATTGTGTACACCTTAGTTTATAGTAAATGTGGGTCGAGCACCCACATTGATTTGCTTTTTAATTGCTTATTAATACAGGCAAACAGGGACAGAAGGGTGCATAACCAATGAAAAAAAAATAAATAATGAAAACAAATGAAAACATGAACAAATTGTACCATTTTCAATTAACTAACGAAAATAACAATCCCTTTCTCTCCCTGCTTAAGATATATATTAAAGGCCAAATATCTTTTTCCTTTCATTTTCTCTCGCTGCCTTGAAATTCCTCTGTGCACCACTAAGGGTACCACAGCAGTTTGTTGACATTTCCTCATCTGCAAAGTGAATTTCACAAAATGGCACTTACATGCTTGTTGTCTTGACATTCTCCTCTCTCATTTCTTCAACTTTATCGGCCAATGCCTGAGATGTCTTCAAAGACGCCTGGAAAAAGTGTGAGACATAAGGCTGGTTGTTTAGATCAGTCCAGATAGGTGATATGCATTAGATAAAGATAAAGGCCGTTAGGAAACAGAGGGTTAAGTCTGTTATTAAGCCAATTTGAGCCTCCATTTATTTATTTTTAACTTACCTGCGTTTTCAGCAAGTCATTTTCAACTGAGGCCTTTTCTCTCTTCAGCTGTAAATTCTCTAGATTCTGTTTTTCCTTAATTTCTGTGCATTGAAAATAAACATGACACAAATCAGAAGCACAAAATTGGAATATTAGGGTTAGTTGACATGATTAAGAAAATAATGTGTGTGTGATATATGTATATATACACATGCACCACACCTTCTATCTTATAAAGCTGTTCTTTCAGTTTCCTACACCTGTGGACAAGAATCACAGCAGTTAAGATTTTGCAACGGACATAACACAACATGCACAAAGATGTCTTTTATGAAGATATTGTTTGTTATACTCTGTCGTCATTTGGATGTTGTTCTTTGTCACTTTTTCCATCTCTTCAGACATTTGCACATAAGCCCTCAGAGACTTCTATATAAAAAAGGAAGATTGAGGGGTTCAATAAAAAAAAGGGAAACAGATAGAGGAAAGAAGGAAATCTGGTTAAATGCATATCCCTAGTGGTGTGTGCTGTGAGATGAGAAATATTTCTACCTTCTTTTCATCCAGTTCCTCCTGCACAGATTGATGATGTAATTTGTCCTTTTCAAGAGAAAGGAGTTGTGACTGCTGCTCTTCCAATTGTCCCTGGAGCTTCATAGTTTCACTGCAAAACGGAACAAAAACTGTCCTCAACTGAGTGAATCAAGGTTCATTCTGGCATTACAAAATTAAATTCAAGGACTTAAGTACTTTTTTTAAGCACTATTTGTTTCATTTTCAAGGACTTCACGCAAAACAAATAAATATAGAATTAAATGTGATCTTTATTAACTAACTAATGTATAATAATCTTAGCCTATCTATATATCCATTATTAATCTCATTATCATCTACCATTGACATTTCACTGCATATATGTATGACCGTATGTATATGTATTTGACAAATAATCTCTTGAACTTGAACCATTAAACGTGTATATTTCCAACCACCCTGGATTAAATGTACCTTGGCATCATCTATGTCGTAAAAGGGACTATGGAAAATTTTTATGATGTTACAATTTGAATAACAAAACCAAATTCAAGCACCTCAAGGACCTGTTAAGAACCGTGGTGGAAATACCGTAGTTTCTATGCAATGGATAAGAATCAAATAGAAAACACACTGTATCTGAGAGTCAAAAGATAAAAATACATATACATACCTTTGTGATCTATGAAGCTGTAATAAACTGTCAAGGAACACAACAATAGACCATTTTTCTAACAACAACAAACTGCACCACAAGTTTAGGATTTGCTTTCAGTCAGATGTTGACCAGAAATCACCGCAAGAGTTAAGTCATGTCAGAAAAGGATATCATCACACTTCTCTTGATACTCACTCAGCAGGTTACTGCAGTGGGGTGAAAGAAGGATTATTAGATAGATAGATAGATAGATAGATAGATAGACTGTATATTGTAAACACATTCTGCTCAAATGAATTTGACAATTTCAATAAAAAAACAATAACTCTTAAAATAAAATAATTTAATCAAAACAATTTATATACAACAATTTAATTACCGGCATTACGCAGGACACTGGCCCGTGCCAGAGGTTTGTTTACAGGACTATGGGAACAATTATTGTTCATCTTGCAGAAGTACAATCTTCTTCCAGATGTGTTTATTTACCTTAGAGCAATAAAACCAATAAAACCCCAATGTAGCCTCCTGGTTGTACCAATGTAGAGGACCTACATCGGGGTTATATTGGAGCTTAACTGTCACTTGCACTTCAACGAGAAGTCGCCTAATGTCATGCTCGATGAAAGGTAGACCGAATACAAACTTATTACTACTACTACCAACAGTGTATGTAAACCAGCTTAACCTTACTCTGAGTCCGCAATCTTCTGCTTCAGCATCAGGAGGGAGGTCACATATTCGTTTAAGCTCTGTCACAACATGGAGAGAATGCAAACTGTCAGAATCCCAATCGTTTGGTTTGAACGTTCTCGTAAATAAGGAATTTTGGTGCATCTTTGAACAGACAATTGGCAAAAAGAATTGCTTAATTGCTTAAAACCCCCCCCCCAAGAATATTGAGTCTATGCACAGGATAAACGTCAAAGGCTATGGCAGCGTGCTTGCTAGCGTTGGCTGTGGGTCTGCTGTAAATAATTCTGCTGTGATATTCTGTAAGGGGAAAGGATAACAAGCAGCACTCAATTATTACAACGTGTATCAACAGTCGAAATTATTACAATGTCATTACTAAGTTATTACACCGTCTAAAGCTATCACAACGTTATTATGACGATTCTATTGCACTTACAATACAGTGTGTGTGTGTGTGTGTGTGTGTGTGTGTGTGTGTGTGTGTGTGTGAAGGAGATGAATTAAAGGCTGATGAATTAAACCCGCTTTTGACTTATTCAACCAGTTTTAGTATTCAAAACGGACTCGAGGCCAAGAAAAAAGACGAAGTGCGGACATCTATTACTTTTCCCTGCACGATGTACCGCAGGTTCTTCGCTAAGACCCAGGTAAACTCACCCCGTGCAGAACAGAGCAGTTGTGGCAGTTTCCGGCAGGAGCTTCGCTTGCTGTGCGGCCGGTTTTGAGCTGGTTCTCCCCGGGCATCATGGTAGGAGCCGCGGACTGACCCCGCGGTCACTCACGGTTCCTGGAACTCGAGCGACGTCTTCAAATCCGACGCAATGAGCCACAACAACTTCGCATTTCGCGTCTCCCACGTTGACTTAGGACCCGCGCGTGGACCCCGACGGAGTCGCCTATAAAAATGCCGGTAAGAAAAACGCGAATATATTTGACGCGGGCTGACGCATGAACCGGTCCCGACCTCTAACATGCATTTGGACACCGAGGATTTTTACTTCTTTTTTTTTTTTCGTTATTATATGCTCGGCTCCACGCAGCTCTGTAATGAGAAAAAAAAAACAAAAAACATTTCAATCAGGCATCTCCGGCTAACATCACTTTTCGCTTACGAAACGACATACAGGCGTCATACTGGGAGGGACCTCAGCCCCGATAGCTTCCCTGGTGGTCTAGTGGTTAGGATTCGGCGCTCTCACCGCCGCGGCCCGGGTTCGATTCCCGGTCAGGGAACGTCACCTTTTGACCATTGATATAAGTTGGTGTTGGCAATATTCAACAAATACAGTTGGTAAATTCAACAATGCAATACTTACGTTTTAGTTTGGCTGTACTGTAACTATAAACAATAACGCCCTGTATCATTAAGTCATTGATTTTTTTTTTTCCAGAAAGTTTTCAATAATATGTACTTTATATACATATCAAATCTGTACGTACATAGATGGTGTGCACCAGGGTGGGAAACGAAGTGATTATAACAATATAACATATACCGTGTTGGGTGACTGATGTATATGACCTGCTCATTGCTTGTATACTTAAATACTATGTTATACTTATATACAATATTATACTTATATACAATATTATACTTAAATACTATATTATAGTTCTTTACTTGTCTGGATCTCCACTCTGACAGTATCACTTAAAATAGACTAAATAATCAGTGAAATCATCAGTATAATCAAAATAATCAACGCTTGAATTTAGACTCAGATGAATGGCCTGAAACAGTTATGAATATGATTAGACCTCTCGTTCTTATTGTTATTAATATCACAATTCTTATGACTTCATATTAAAAAAAAACCTCACAAAACCGTGTCACACGCTTTGTTTTAAGAGGTAATGTCTGAAGCGGTCGATAGAGGGGAGTGTTGTACAGCAGCGTTGCCCGCAGAACCGTCTCCTCGAAAGGCTCCGACCAGCACGTCACGTCCTCTCCAGCCCTGAACGTATCATTCTCAACTAAAATGAAAAAGTCCTTTGTTCCCCCTCATTGCCCTCCACTCCCACCCTGCTGCCACAAGCCCAAGCTGGCCGCCGTCCAAATGTTTCATTTATCGTTTATCGTCTTTATGCAATCCCCAAACACAAGCCTTGTCATGACCAATAATGAATGGCTTTATTGATCATATCTATAACCTTTATGGGTCCCTATGGCAACGAAAGGACTGGACTAGCCGCCAGGCAGAGGGATACAGCGAGCAATGACTTCTTACGGAGGAAACTGCCTTCAGACTGCATAATAACCTTCATTTATTTGAAAAGAGATGGGGTCAATAGCGGCGCAATTCATTTCTTATTTACAGGGCATGTATATATATATATATATATATATATATATATATATATATATATATATATCATGTTTTTGTAATCTTTACTCCTTTTCTTTAAAGATCTCTCGGCCCATGAGACGGCCGCTGGATTCCTCGTCCGAATTGAGTTGTTTCTCTCACTCTCTCTCTCTCTCTCATTCCACTCAAAAGTGTAGACCCACTCAGAAACACTTGTGTCAGGAAATACTTATTCCCTTTTTGATTTGTCGTTTTGTGTACGTATGCATGTAGGCATATCCCGTATGTCTGTATGCGGTATACAGGCTGCATGTACAGTGTGTGTACATGTAAGGGGGCGGGTACGTGTGTGTACATGTTTATGCTGTATATACAAGCAAAAATGAAATACATCATATGTGGCTTCAAAATCCTTTGGCAATAACGTATACACAAAGTATGATTTCCTACAGGCCTTGCGATGGTAGGTGGGGTGTGATTCAACAACGAAGGCCACTGTAAAACCTCACTTCACATCTTGGAATGACCATGAAGATCATTTCATTACGGGGCGCCTGCACCTCACCGGGCGCTTTGTCTCCAGAGAATACAACCTGAGACCCGTGCATACTTTCTGGAGGTAAATGTCCCCTCGCCAGGCAACCCATGAGCAACTGACTTTTCCATCTCCTGCTTTGAAAGACCTTTGGCGGTCAATTGCCTGGCCCGACCCCCAAAGTGTTCCTGGGTGCTTGGTGATTAAACCCCTCCCCGACGATAACAAGGCAAAAGGCGTCCTGGGCGCGCCGCTATGGCCACTTCCAGTTTGGAAACAGAACACCCTCCCATCAGACCTGCAAAACACAGCCTGCAGCCTCGAAAGCCCGAGCACGCTGCCTCTGCTCGAGATGCTCCGAGAGATACAATTGTTTGTCTTTTTGAAGGTAGAGGTCTCTCTCTCTCTCTCTCTCTCTCTCTCTCTCTCTCTCTCTGATTGATCACGTCTGCCGTCACCTCACTGAGGTTACGCAACGCCGTGGACCAGGCGGAGTTCTTGTCGATTGCCCACATTGCACACATCGCCTTCAGTCCGCCGTTGACGGCAGTCGTAAATGGCCCGGCGTCCGTTTCGCGTGAGCGTGAGCGTCACGGGTGGTTTTGTAAGCCATTGTTTTTTAAGTCCTTCTCCTCTTTTCTTCCCTTCCCCTACGCACGCACGCAAATGCACACACACACACACACACACACACACACACACACACACACACACAGACACACACACACACAGACACACATTGATTGATTGACGTGTTGATATTTGTTTGTGTGTGTGTGTGTGTGTGTGTGCGTGCATGTGTGCGTGTGTGAATGCGTGTGCATGTACATGTGTGTGTGTTTAAAGTTCATCCCATTTCTTTGATTCAAGCCCATTCCCACAGCAGAGACTTGACTTCTGCCTGGGAACAAAACACACCCTTACCCTGGCCGACATTCAGTTGGTGATTCAGTGCCCACCGCTGACACACACACACCCACACACACACACACACAGGCGCGTGTAAAATCATGAAATATGACAGGAAATATATATATAAGAATAGAATCTGATTCGGCTAATTAATATCTTCTGTAAACATTGTACACCCCCACCTCGCCGCTTTCTGTATACATACTCATACAGGACACGCCCCACACACACACACACACACACACACACACACACACACACACACACACACACACACACACACACACACACACACACACCCCACACAGTGCCCACAGCCGACCAAGCCGTAAATCAGTGCCACGGGTGATGGAGGGGGAGGGAAAACCCCTGTCTTTCTCTGATTCACGCACCTCCCCCTCCTTCTTCCCCTCTCTCTCTTTCTCTCTCTCTCTCTCTCTCTCTCTCTCTCTTTCTCTCTCTTGCCCTCGCTCACTCACTTTCTCAGAGCATTTTTATTCCATGACAGAGCACACAGAGGACACAGATGCTCACCCTATACTCCCTGTTTCTTTTGGGTTGTTTTTTTTTCCTCTACGTTCTCTCTCTCTATCTTCTCTTCTCACCACACTCCGGGCGAACGCGACGGTGATGATGCCACGGGGCGTCTTGTGCTTCTTCTCGAGCGGGTTGGGAAATGACAAAAAAAAAGCAGGAGAAGAGCCAGACACGATATGTCATAGGTGTCGAAAGGGCTAACACCGCACCGGCCCGACCTGGCCGCCTACTCGCTTGTTTATAGCCAGGAATAGGTTCGAAATAGGCCGCACCGCCTTTGAACCGCCTCGTTTCCTTCTACGACATTGTTAGAAATTGGAAAGAAAAAAAAAATCACAAATCACCATAACTTCTTTAATGACAACATTTGGAAACAGTACTATTTTATTTGAACAGATTTTCTGGACTTTCAAGGACAATTTTGTGTGACCAGAAAGGAGCGACGGTTGTCGGGTGATGAGGATTATTCATGCCCTAGCTACTTTGATTTGATTGAGGTTATACAAAAGTCCAAGTTTATTTCAGGGGGGGGGGGGTTAACGCAAAGGAAATTACGATAAATGTTTTCAATTTAAAAAAAAAAAGGCGCAGGTTTTCAGCAAGAAACCTGGCAGAACGTAATACAAAATAAAAGGGGTAAAAGGGCTTATGATACAATAAGGAATTGACGTGTCGAGACTTGCTTACGAATACAGTTTTCCAGCAGGACGACTGTATTGTTAAGCCAATAAATAATACAAGAAACACTGTACACGGGCCAAAGAAGTCTTTCATTCCTTTTTTTTTTTTTAAAGTTCACAATTTGCATTCCGCCTCCGTTTCGTGACGCGGGGGGCGGAAAATGGTCTGAAAAAGCTTTGCGATTGGACCCAGAAGTCTCTATGTGTGTTTTTCTTCTCACATGAGACAACTGTCGATTTTAAGGAATCCCCTCGCTGAGCCGATTTGGCTTGAATTTAATAAAAAATACGAAACATTCTTTGAAGGAGCCATTTTAATTGCCGGGCCCCATTGTCCGCTGGTAACAGATGACGTCTCTCCATAAAACTTGAAGGCATTTAGTCCCGCATGAACCAAAAATGTAAAGCCAAGTTCCCTCTTTTTGGAAGGGCACCCGTTCCCCTTTGCCCGAATGGGAGATGTATGGCATTCTTCTATGGGTGTTCCTAGTACACGTTTTTTCTCTCAGAAATACTGACAAGGGTTTGTTTCTTTTTTCAGTATTGCCATTTTGAACTTGTACATGTATTAATTAGGACAATTCTTCCTCCATATTCCTCTGTTTATTTGCACCGTCCGAATGATCGCATTCCTCCGTAACGCTGCCAGCTTCAAGTTCTTGTCCAGATGTCCGGCATCGCAAGGAGAAGAAAAGGGCACCGCGACTCTCTTCCATTTCCGTTTTGAAATGTCTTCAGATTTTCAGTGCTCGCCACAGGCTCTAGGCACAAAAAAAAAGCCTGTGCTTTTTTGCCAGGCACGGGCGTTAATCACTGTCTTTCAGTCTGTGTAAGTGTCTGTCTGTTTTGGCCGGAGACAAAGTAATTTCTTCCGATTATAGGTTTGAATGGGAACAGGATTTGCAGCACTGCTTGCCGTAGAACTTGTGGTTGCAGACTCCGTGCTGGGGAACCAGGTAGCACCAGTTGAAGTGGTCTTTACAAGTCACGTCTGGGGAAAGAACAAGAAAAAGACGCAATCATCCATCTACCGGTGCCAAAATATCAGTGCATCCTAGCTAAACACATGGCCGGTTGAGCTGGCCGTACCTTTTTTCTCCGGTTGGGGGCAGAAGTTGGTGTTACAAGCCTGGGACATGCTGGGCTTGGTGTGGTGCGTACAGCCAGAGGAGGGCTTCCCCTGGGCCAGGCACTGGACCGTCCTGGCCTGGACCCCGCCCCCGCAAGTCACCGTACACTGCAGGGGAGCAAGCAAGGAGCAAATACCATTGGACATTGGGACCACATCGGTACCACTCCCCGCCATATGTAAACTCAAAACGCTGTGTCTCTTTGTTTCTCGCTCTTGGCACATCATTTTACTCGAAAGGTTCTGTTTCGCTGTGAGTATACTGGCAATTTGACCTGGAGGCTGAAAAAACTGGGCCCTCAAACCGTGTCTACAAATTGTCAACTGATTTAGACAGACCCGCAAACTCATTCTGGCCACCATCTGAAAAACAAACCTCATGTTACACCACAGCGATGCATGTCCAGCGTGCATGTCTAAAGTCAATGAGGTTTGTCAAAGAACTGTATGTAAGCTCACCTGCGACCAAGGAGAGGAGTACCAGTCTGGCGGAGACAGAGGCTGGGGTGGAGGGAGGGGTTGTGGAGGGTGGTTATGGTGGTGGTGCGGGCTCCAGGGGTAGTAGCCTGGAGGTGGGGTGCGGGCTGGGGGGCAAGCTGGCAGGAAGCAGGGCCTCTGGAGCTCCACCGAGGGCTTGGGGACATGTTGGCACTTCTTGGACGCCAGTTCTCGGTATTTTCCTGCCGTGTCCTATTTTTGAAGGAGACGCAGGCGCTGATTGATTTAGAAGTCCCATCCATGTGAGACCAATTTTATGTTATTACACTAAGTCTATTAAATATGTTGAGATGTGTTCTGAAAAATCCTGATTATTTATTTTTTAATTATAACGCAGAAACGTCCTCTTTTGAGTTGAACAGGCTGTTTTGAGTGGGGTCCACCATTTTTTCCCCATACCCTCACTTGATGGACTTTCAGACTCAAGGGCGACACACACTAAAAGCGGATTTGATGTGCGTCCTACGTCATTTCCAAACGCACCCATTGTTTTCAACTGGCAAGCGTTTCTTGTCTTGGAAGACCTTGACGCGTCTACTCCGAAAATGTTTCAAATTTCTGCACGCGTCAACGCGCAGCCAAGCCTGATCAGAATTACTGACCAAAGCATGGTAAGAATCCAACATTATGTATTGTGTTTTTTTCTTTTCTCCCCTTGTTAATTGATGGTGAAATATACTCATAAAAAATATTCGCAACAATACATTTTTATACAACAGCTAAATAATAAAGTGACAGGGAGGTACTGTGGGGAAGGGTGTCATAATCCTTTGCTCGCGGTAAATACAGAATCTTCCCTAATGTATCTTTATTTCTTTAAAATTTTATTTTCATTTATTTATTGATTGATTTATTTATTGTCATTTTTAATGCAGCTTTAAATAAATCAAAAACATTTGACCATACAAAAATAGAGAATTCATAAAAAAAAAGTGGAATTTTATGTGGTTGAGAATTCAAAGGAAAAAAAAAAAAACTACTGTAAAAACTACAAATGCAATAATTAGGAAATGGAATATCTCTGAATTTATCCCCAATATGAATCCCCAAATGTTCTGGTTTTACCCTTATTCATGCTCACAGTAAGGAAAATGAATCTACTGAATCGTATCTCAGAGAAGGATTGTCCAACTTTTTTCATGTTATACATAACAAAATTGAGATCTTTTCAATTGAATGGCGAGATTTTTTTGTGCTATACAAAACAAATTCAAACCAATTCATTTGAATGGTTGGTTTGGTTGAATGGTTTTTGCCACCGAAACCACGCCACTGCAGGGAGGTGTTACCCCTCGTAACACATGCATGGCGTTTTTCACCCAAACCTATAGCAGTTTATAATAATATAATTACTTTACCCATGAGGCGATTGCATCAAGACGCATTACATAATGCATGGATTGTTGGGTTTCAAACGTTTATAAATAACTGTGTAAATATTACGTAATGTACATAATAAGTCATTTTTGCTCCTGTAGAAGCCACAAGTCGGTATGATATCAGTCTCGTTTTAAGAAAAATATGTCTTATCCACAATTTCATGGAAACTACACTACTCATAATCCTAAGTGTAACAGCGACGACTCTGATTGGTGTAGCTCGCTGTTACCATGGAAATGTTTACCGCACTGGCTGATGGGTACAGTGGTGCCTAAAACGCTGCTATTATATCCAGTAAAATTGTATCTATGAATGAAATTCATACTGAGGGTATGACCCTATATCCCTATTCTTGCCCAACCTGGAATTTAATAGACCATTCAATTGAGAAAACGGGAAAGTATCCCACTTTTATTTTGTTCTAGTCAGAACAAAATATAAACCCATGCATTTAAAATTTTAATACATCCACGGTCCACCTGAGGATTACAGGTACTCCTTACTTATCGACCTACCTGTTTAAAAAACGTTCGGATTCATGACCAGCTCTCTAACCAGTCAGTATTGTGTGCTGCGTACAATACCGCGGCGTGCATGCTGTGGCGTGGTGTCTCAGCGTCAAGCATCTCATCGTGCATCACTGTTCTCAATCTTAGTCTCGTTCCTGCAGTCTGTCAGTATTCACTACACTAGCGTTCACAATCGCCACGCCCCCTTACTGTGGAATAACACGGGCCTCGCTTATCGACCACTTCGCTTAATGACCTGGTCCTAGGAAAGGAATTTGGTCGTTAAGTGAGGAGTACCTGTAATACAGTACTGTCAAAAAAACCCCCAGAACAGAATGTATTTTTTTAATGAATGTACCTTCTCTGCACACTTGATGAAGCGCGTCTGGGAGCCGCGGCCGCAGGTTACCGAACACTGGGGGAGGCGAGTTAGGATGCGAGAGACGGACACAGGGGAAAAGGGTTTGTTGAGAAAAATCATCATCAAGCACACACGCAAATACATTTACGTCCTTGGGACCGGCGGAATTCACCTGCTGCCACGTGGAGACGAACCACTGGACTTTGCGCTGCTTCTGGCAGCGCTTGACAAAGCAGCTCTCCTGGCTGGTGGGTTTCTGCAGAGCCGAGCAAGAGGCATCCGGCAGGTTGGGAGCGGGATGGCTGCTGCTGGTGCACAACACCGTCCTCTTCCTCAGGCCTTTGCCACACTTGCGGGAACACTACACCGCAGATGGAAACGATACAACGGTCATGACGGTTGTAAAGTTTGATGATGCAGTGATGAAAACTTACCATAACTGCGGCGACAGCTTTTTAGGTGGCGACAGTGTGCAATGGACACTCAAGGCCCACACGCCATATTGACCTTTCCTTCCTTAGCGATAAGCAGAAAACTCCCTTTATATAAATTGTTATCCTACACATGCGGGTTATGACGAGGCCTTGGAAGTGTTTTGACTATGTGCTAATAAAGGCGTCTGATAGAATAAAGGAGCTGGCCGACCTCGCAAAGCGACACACTTTCTCTGTGTCGCAGACGCCTTGGATCGACAAGAGGAAGTGAACTGGAAATCATTTGTGGTGGGGAGTTTGGGACATTTGGAGTAAAAAAAGGGGTGACGTAATACTTTTGTTTTAAAAAACGTTCTCTTTGTAACACAACTGTTAAGTTGCGGTTTGGAGATCTTTATTGGCGCGGGTGCCATTTTTGTCATGCCTTAAGAATCAACTAAAGACATTTGGAGAATCCCACCACACACAATTTGCTGTCTAGGTACTGGACAGAGAAAGCATAATATGAGAACTCCCAGTAGGCACATTTGTAGTTTAAAGCCACTGAGATCATTTTCAAAAAATGTGCTGAAGCCATCAAGGCCAGTGTTCACTTAAGGATACTGGATGTAGGTCTTTGGGGCAAAATGGCCGGGGTGTTGCATTGAATTAAATTTGAATCAAATTTGCTCCGTGTTCAATAAGAAGCATGTTTTCCCCCTTAACAACAGGTTAACTAATAATTTATTTTCCGTGCAGAAATCTACACAAGCTTTGAAATAACAAGGCTGTTCCACTCCTGTGAAGATGTGCTAACCTGCGACCATGGCCCGGAGGTCCAGACGGGGGGACAGCTGTGGCCGTTGCAGGCTTGCCTGGTGTCGGGAACAGGCTGGGGGCACCGGGGGTCGGCCAGGGCGTCTACGTCGGTTTGGCTCGTCCTCTGGACGCACTGGACCTGCCGCATCTGCACCCCTCCTCCACAGCTCAGGCTGCAGCCCCCCCACTCCCCGACAGACCAGCTGAAACGACACAAACATGATGCGACGTGACGCTGGCCTGCTGAGTCAACACCACGCACATGCTCCTCAGTCACTGACTCACCCCAGGCCTGCGGGAACTCTCCGAACCCACCTCTAGTGGAGGCTACTAGGGTTTTTTTCTATGACAGAGTCTTACAGAAGTCTCCCCCACCCACCCCACCCAGAGCCACCGCCCATCCCCAGCAGTCGCCTCAGTCTCTCCGCTGCCTTCCGACACCTGCAGACGTTATTGTTCCCTCAATGGAAATGAATAGGTGTGCTGTGCCATGCAACTTGCGGTCCGTGACAGCAAACTTCAACAGTGAACTTCAACTTGTCTTCAACTACGTCAACAATTTGATTGAACATATTCTGTTCTCTTCCGGTTGTAAAGAATGACCCAACTTTACTTTACTTCATTAAACATTTTACCAACTCTGCCACAATTTGTTCTCACACTTAACAATTAACAACGAAGTTCATGGCTAACCGCTTTGGGGCCATACTTACTCAAAATCAACGGCCAAATGAAATGACCACACAATTCAAATCAGGTCAAGCACGTGAACAATAGATCTTTTATTAGGATAATTGACTTACAGAGAATTGTGTTTATTCAGCTCGCTTTATAGAAATGTGTCTTTCACTGAATAGAAATAGTGAATAAAATAACCTTGTCAATAGAATGCAGCTTTTGAAGCTCTCCATTATCGAAACAAATTACTTTTAGAATTAAAAGATCGGAGTGCGTGGACTATGACTAAGACTATGAACGCATTTCTATCACAAGAAATGTGTGCACTGATTGGTGTCAACCCTACCCCAACCCTTGTTTTGAGTTCTTATCTTATTCCACTGAGCAATCCATATAAAGTCAGTATTTTATAAATTTTGTTTTGCTTCTTCAGTGAACTTCCATATGTAATTGCTGGTTGAATGGAAGCAGCACTGTTAAGTAAAATTGGAAAGTGGCAAATTTGAACAGTGATCTTCTCGTTTTCGTGCCCTGCCATCGCCACTTCTACAGCAGCAGTTCTTCTTCCTGCACACGTGCGCACATTTAGCAAACGCAGCGCTGAGTCAGCACATAGACAAACTCGTTGTGACTTCTCTCGTGATTGGATTAGGGAAAAAAAAAAAAAACAGGGTTCCCACCGGGTAGGAAGCGGGAACGTCTCCACTCTCAGATCCGTCATACTCCGGTTTAGTGTTTGAAAAACGCAGATCGTAGCGTGCGGCCGCTCACAGCGCGATGGTTGTAGTGAGATCATGGCGTCAGACATGATGGTTGACTGGCTTCGGAGCAGCCCGTGCAAACCCCAAACATCATGTTTTCAACTTAAACTTAAAGTCAGGTAAACAACTGCCAAATTTGACCCGCCCATCCCCCCTCCGCGAAAAAACACAACCAAATACCCCCTCTCAACTCCCCCCCAACTGAAATTCAACTTTTACATTTTATCTTTGAATGCGGTGAAATGACCCTTACAGAACATTGTTTTAACTTAAATGCAGAGATGTGTCCTCAACCCATGTTCTCTGTTCATCAGGCCCGTGCACGGACCTAAAGGGGTGCAGGTGCTCAAAGTAAAAAAAAAAAAAAAAAAAAATGGTACATGGAACAAGCTTTTAAAATGCCCTTTCAGGCATAACCTGTTGAATTTTAGCAACACATATACAGTCTGTATTCTGTGAGCTTCCTACACCTAATCCACCAATCAAGACTCATTTGGACTCAACCAATGAGGATGCGCTCATTAAAACACTAGTGTTGCTACCTTGTTCTTCTGACATGAAATAATCAGGTACCCTCCGCCACTCCACTCTGCATGTGCATGCTGTTCTTTTAAGATGGGATTTTTTTCATGTGCATAATTTGCATTTTGTTCAGTAGTTCGGGGCCAAATTAGGAAACCGTCCCCCATATTTTCCCCAAACTACTTTTGCCTTTCCTCATACTCTCTTTGTACTTTGTTGACATGAACCCTCCGAAAGATGCTTTGCCCATCAGATCTACTAAACAACTCAAAGCTCCAATGTCAGCGCGTCAGAGTTAGATGCCAGAGTATGTATTTAATATATATATACAGTATATATCAAAATAAATCGATATATACTGGCTTGAAAATGTTGTATAAAGGAATACAAGTGAGAGAGTTAAATCATACACAGGCTTTTCTTTTGGATCAAAATAAATATGAAAAGACACATTCCATCTGGTCTTTTGCAGCTTTTACTTCGCAAACGCGCTAACAAGCGGTGGAGTGTTTGGTTCAGTGAGATCGTGGTTCTGGAGGGGAGGCAGGAAGAAGACTGGACTACCATCAAAGGATGATTTGAGGAGGATGGGGGAGGACGGGGGGACCCTCGGCAGAGACAATAAATTTGGTTCCCTTGTTTGCGTTACTCATTAAACACACACACACACACACACACACACACACACACACACACACACACACACACACACACACACACACACACACGGAAAAAGCAACATTTCTGATTCATAGGGCTACAAGGAAATAAATCCTGATGTGTGAGTTAGAAAGAAAAAAAAACAAAGAACAACAACTAAAAAGTGACCGACAAAGGTGTTGTAATTCTTGGGCTACTTGGAGAAGCTTAATAAGCGAATCAGACTTTTTGGACGCCGCCGAAGGGAAACTCAGTAAAAACGTGTGTTTTTTGGATTGTGTGTTTCAATAAATATCTCAATATTTAGTTGGATATCATTATTTTGTCGAGATATATGAACTGGCGGGAGGCGGTGGATAATTTCGATTTAGACTCGCCTGAATATCTACGTGCCTTCCGCATCTCGCCATTGGAACTTTCCTCTTTTTCCGGGCCAATTACATCACTTTGATGTGTATCCGGTATCAAATAAAAACAGAAAGTTCTGCAACTAGAAATGCCTCCACTCGTATAAATAACAAACTGGTTCTCTGGCCTGCAATTGGAGATGGGTTTATGATGAGGTGAAACCACAGTGCTTGAACGAGTAGAGCGGCTAGTTCCTTCAAGTGGAGATTCTTGAAGGCTCTTTTGGCAGGAACGCTCGCCATGGCTAAAATAGTACGTCTGAATATGCTGCTGTGGAAATAAGCACAGGTTTTGGTGCATCAGATTCAACAGGTGTGTTGAGGAAAAAGATCCTTCCAGTAAATATTTCAGTCGTCCGGGAGCTCTCTCTCTCTCTCTCTCTCTCTCTAGGTCTTTGTGTGTGAAAAAGGGTCATCACCATGAACGCCACAGTCTATGCTCTCTAGTTCTACGCCCGACAGCCTCCCGCCTCTTTTTAGTGTCACAGATTTATCGCCTCCTCGACGCCCACGGCTCACTGCCACCAACAAAATGTACTGATAACGCCATATCAAATAATAGGCCGGTCTTGTGATCCCGTACAGTACGTGTCACTGGAAGATGACCAGGGCGTCCCGCTCTCCAGACGGAACCGGGAGAGATCAGATGGCCTGCAGACCCATCGTGTATCGGGTGGTCTCCAGGTCTGCGCGGCCTCTGTGGCAGCAGCCCTGTCTGCATGACCGAGCGGATCATCGGGGCAGTAAATAGACTCTGGCTGTCGTGTCTGACACTGTGACTGGATGTGTGTATGTGTGTGTGTGTGTGTGTCTGTGTGTGTGTGCGTGCATGTGTGTGTGCGTGTGTGTGTGTTTGTGTGTGTGTGTGTGTGCGCGCGTTTGTCTCCTCCCTGAGCCGATGTGTGTGCACACACCGCGTATATCCACGCGGTGCGACACGGTGATATCACCCTCTAAATGCGAGTGGTACATCGGATCCATTTCCATGATGTAATGGCTCTCCAGCCGACACCTCCCCGGGGGTTGCACACGCAGCAAAATGAAATAACTGCAGGATAGCTTGGAATAGCTCGACCTGGAAAGACTGACCAACAGACTGACTGACTGACTGACCACAGCGAGCTGGTCTGGTAGACGGTGTGTGTGTGTCTCCAACACGTTTCATCTCAAGTAACAGCTCAAGCATCCGAAAAGATACACCATTTGTAAGCCAACACTGTACTCTGCACCTCAAAATATGTCAAATTTTGATATACACTGATCAAGTTGTGCAAAAGACATTTAGGTCAGACAAACATGTGATTTAGAGGGATACAAATGAATCTGTATTTGTATTTAAGTTTTTTAATGTACGTAACCATACTCCGAGTATAATTCTGCTGAAACGTCCAGTCATGTCTGATTTTCTGTTAATGCCATCTCTGCTTCACTCAAATAGCCTCCATTGTGCTGACACCAAAAAGTTCCATCTATCCGCTATCCTTGGCAATATTCTTGGCAATAACAGTACTGCTGCTTCAGTTTTGTTCAGAATTATAGGACCTATTCAGTAGATGGACGCGTGCACACACACACACACACACACACACACACACACACACACACACACACACACACACACACACAACACACACACACACACACACACACACACACACACACACACACACACACACACACGAACGCTAAACAGCAGATGTACTTATTGAAGAACAACATGGCCGAATATAAACAGTTGCGAGATGGGTTTACAGCCTCTGTTATCACTACTGCGCCACCTCACTGTAAACACACAACATCATTATCACACATTAAGTGGCGGCTGATGCGTGTTTTGAAGACTAGCATGTGAGTACAAAGATCGACGTCTTCTCCGACGGACTACATCGTCCTATCGCCGCTGCACTTCCTTTCAGCATGTTGTGGGTTGATGACGACAATGCATTGAAACTTTAACTGGCGTCTTGCCCTCGCAATGCATTGTGGGATACGCTTGCCAGAGTTGTGTGCAGTGTTTGTGTACCGTGTTATTTCACTAGATGTAATATGTCATCTGGGCACTTTTTGCGCAGTATTTGATGCATACTTTGGTTTCAGGCATTCAACACGTTCACATACTCATTTGGCGTACTAAATAGCATGGTAGTGCGCCATTTCCGATGCAACTCGAGAGCACTATGGGTGTATCCTCGTCTGCATTTCTGACATTAGAGGAGGAAAAATAGGAGTAGAAAATGCCGGTGAGATTTGTTAAAGCCACATGGGTGTACTCTTTTGTCGTATAAAACGTTCATTTTAATTGCTCTTGCTATTGGAAGGGTCATACAAAGCCCACAAAGAACCATGAACATACAGTGATATGACTCAATGAGACCGCTTTACTGGGGGTCAGCGAGCGGTACAGTACACTGGTGGGAAATAATTCTGCAGGATGTAAACGTACATGGGGTTGTCCCTGTTGAGTTATTGTTACTTCTGCCTGTCAATGAACCCCTTTGGGACATTTTGTGATGATTCATCCCTGTGCTCTCACATTACAGCAGACGGCAGCTGAGTTTGGATGACATCTATCCTGTCACGCTCGTGAGCCGCTGGAGATGGGTGGAAACGGTGTGTTTATGAGTGTTTGTTTGTGTTTAAAGTGTCTTCCCTTTGTCGTCTACGGTTCTCCTTCATCCTAAGGTGTGTATTTTTGCAGACGAGTATGTGTTTATTATATGTCTTCCAATTCTGCTTACTCTGCTTATTTTGCTTGGATGTGAATTTGCGTGTGTTTGCCTGTGAGTTTGTGTGCGTGTGTGTTGAGAGTGGTAAGGTTGGACAGGTTAGGGGAGAAGAGAGACGTCGTGGGGCGGCATCATGGTGTGGGGGTGGGGTGGGGTTATGTTTGCAGCTGACCCTGAATCCTCCTAAGGGAGGGACACTCCACTGGAGGTCTTCCCAGGCAAAGTCCCCCCTCCGCTGGCCGAGACGCTCCCACTGTGGGCAGCGTGGGTGTCTGCGTGCGGACGGGTGAGAGGGAGGTTCAAAGGTGGGAAGGAAAGGGCTGACCCCTACGCCCCCGTGTGTGTGTGTGTGTGTATGTGTGTGTGTGTGTGTGTGTGTGTGTGTGTGTTTGTGAGTGTGTGTGTGTGTGTGTGTGTGTGTGTGTGTGTGTGTGTGTGTGTGTGTGTGTGTGTGTGTGTGAGTCTTTCAACTCACCTGCTGTCTTCTGTAGCGGGGGGGTATAACAGGGAAAGTTTTAAATAGATGAAAATATGTCGGGAAACGCAGTGAGGAAACAAGGATGGGGGGGTTGGTAAATAAGAGAAAGAAAGAAGGAAAGAAAGAAAGGAAGAAATTAAACAGCCAAATGGGAAGAAGGAAAGAAAAGTGTATAAAGGTAGAAAGAAAAAAAATTATGAAAGAAATTAAAAATAAAAAGAAAGAAAGAAAGAAAGAAAGAAAGAAAGAAAGAAAGAAAGAAAGAAAGAAAGAAAGAAAGAAAGAAAGAAAGTAATAACAGAGGGAAGACGGACAGATCAGAAGAAAACAGTGGACAGGAAGGAAGGACTGAGGATAGACAGAAGGAAGGAAGAAAGCAGAAAAATAGTGGAACAGAAAGAAAGAAAGAAAGAAAGGAAGGAAGAAAGAAAGAAAGAAGGAAAGAAAGAAAGAAATGAAACAGCCAAATGAGGGGAAGAAGTTTAGAGGTAGAAAGAAAGAAAGAAAGAAAGAAAGAAAGAAAGAAAGAAAAAGTAGAAAGGAAGGGAGAAAGAGATTTGAGAACAGTCGAAAGGAAGAAAGAAAAGAGCTCGGCGGAAGGAAGAAAGAAAGAAAGAAAGAAGTGAAACAGTGGAAAAGAAAGAAAGAAATACAGAACAACAGAAAGGAAGTAAGGGAGGAAGAAGGAAAGAGAACAACAGAAAGAAATGAAGAAAGAAAGAAAGAAAGAAAGAAAGAAAGAAAGAAAAACATAGAAAGGAAGGAAGAAGGGGAGAAAGACATTTGAGAACAGTTGAAAGGAGGGAAGGAAGAAAGAATCCAGCTGTGCGGAAGTAAGAAAGAAAGAAGCGAAACAGTAGAAAGGAAAGAAAGAAAGAAAGAAAGAAAGAAGGAAAGAAAACAACCAAACAGAGGGAAAAAACAAAGATAGGAAGAAAAGAGTGGAAAGGAAGGAAGGATGGAGGATTGACAGAAGGAAGAAAGAAAGCAGAAAAACAGAGGAACGGAAAGAAAAACGGAAGAGAGAAAGAAAAAAAGAAAAAGGAAAGAAAACAGCAGAATGGAAGGAAGGGAGAAAGAAAGAAAGAAAGAAAGAAAGAAAGAAAACAGCAGAAAGGAGGAGGGAAGGAAGAAAGAATGAAATAAATCATTAGAAAAGTAGGGAGAACAAAGAGAGAAAGAAGGGGGAAATGTAGCTGAAAAGAGAATCTACCTGTTCAGTAAGCCATGTCCACTCTGAAAGTCCAGATCTAGTCCAGTCCAGATCCCGATCCAGATTCAAATTCAAATCCAGACCCGGTTCCAGATTTGGTCTAGATCCAGATCCAGTCAAGATCCAGATCCAGATCCAGATCCAAATCTAAATCCAGATCCTGTCCAGATCCAGATCCAGATCCACATCCAAAATCCAGACCCAGATCCCATTTTAGTCCAGATCCAGATCCAGATCCAGATCCAGATCCAGATCCAAATCCAGATCCAGATCCAGATCCAGATCCAGATCAGTCCTGATCCAGATCCAGATCCAGATCCAGATCCAGTCCTGATCCAGATCCAGTCAAGATCCAGCTGGGAAGGTTCTGCTTGCTGGCATGGACCCAGATGCATCCTAAACACCACTCTTGCTGAGTGGAATCAAAAGTTTGGCCTGGTATGATCTCAGCCTGAAATGTGTTCTGGGAAGCTGGTAACGGGTCGCGATACGTGAATGACTAAGCTGCGAGTGGAAGAAAGAAGGACACACGCAAAAAAGGATGAACGTTGTTTTACGGTCACTGGGGCCGTGAATTAACGAAGCACAAAGAAACATTCACCTAAGGTAAGCAATAGGGGCATAATTACATTCTACACAGTCCTTGTAACGGGGAAACATAACACATGAATTCGATCCACAAATCAACCAAATTGTTTTGATGTATAATCTTATTTTCGAGGACGGAATAATTGAATTACGAGGCATTTGTTTAACCCCGGGTCCACATTTGTGCGAACATTTATTAAATTACATTTGGGGGCCAAAAAAAGTGGTTCTGCGGATTCAGTGGGAATAGTCCCTGACGGCCGCATCGGACGGGGTGCGTTTCAGCAGCTGCAGGCTGCTTTTCGGACTTTTATCGACGTGAGTGAAGCTCTGTGTGTTGATGGCCGTCTGGTGGTTTTGCACTCTGCGCGCCTTGCATTTTTGGAGGAACGCCCTGGAAGTTAAAAAAAAAAAAAAAAAAAAAAAGACACTCCAAGCCTTCTGTAGCCATTTCAACGAGTTTACGGGTAGAAACAATAATTAGCACAGAGGACAAACTCGTTTGGTATAGACTGGTAGTTTGTTTGGTTTCAGTGGGTGTGACTACAGTCAGATAGTAAATAAGTAAACAACATAAAGCGATGCTGCTTTTTCATTGGCTGAGGAGAGCTGATGCTGTTAAAGTATTTAGTCGTAGCAATCCCTTCTGAATCGCCAATGACATTGGCTCACTTTTGAGAAACATCTGGTGGCTCCTCAACTTTTAAGCCAATTGACACAGAGCTTGTTTACACTAAATAGGTGTAACTTTCCTCTATTGTTTCTAGGAGAGTAATACATACTTTGAATTAACAACAAAAAAAAAAGTATTTGGCTTCAATATAAGCATGAGTTTGGAAAAGCGACAAAACTTATTTTAATTCAAAGCAGTGGTTTCCTATGTTGCTTTGCACCAAAGAAGCTAACTCAACTGTGCAAGAAAGGAGCAAATTAGGAACTACGCAGGCGTTGATTCATCTTGACCCTGCAGAGGAAAACCCCCTAAACTTTTCTTTTTTCCCTCTTTCCATCTAAGAAAGACACTTAATCCTTTCACGGCCGGCCCGTGTTGCCAGCTGGTGGTTGCCATAAAGCATGAGATAAATGGTGACCTTTTTGGGGATTCCATGATTTCAGTCATTTCATTACATGATGCTGCCGACCAGTTCCCTCATACTTCACCCCCGAAAGACTTTGATATTGGATTTGAATAAACCAAGAACCACAAATAGACTTGCCAAGGGGAAAAGCAGCCGAGAAGATGACAACTCATAGAGGAGTGATTTGGACAGCACAGTGAAAAATTGTTGTTGAGGCTGGCGCAACCAAAACCTGCGTTGGACAGCAAGAGCGTGCTATACGGCGGACGATATCATATTGCAACACTGTCTTGTAAAATAAACATTAGTGTCAATCCCCTAATATTAACTTGAAAAAACACCCAGAGACATTTCTTCCCGCAATGGCATTTTGATTTATGGCAATTCTGGCAAAGTTGACTGTGGTTGACCCATGATTTTTTTTTGGTCATTGCGATCCCATGTATCAACACCGGCGTTTGGAATCTACAACATTATAATGACTTCAGCAGGTGTGGGGAAGACACCTGCGGGAACGTAGAGTTTGAGTGGGAGACGTCAAAGGGAGGGTTCCAAAGAGGAAAGAGAGCGAGCAAGGGAGAGGGAGGGAGAAAATGAGAGGAATCCCTGGGTGGGATCCAGTCAGACTTGCTTCAGGTGGCAACCAGACAACCCCTGCCGCCGTCCTGCCGTCTTTCAACCTCTTTGAGTTTCTTTGAGTTGTGTGTCTGTGTGTGTTCTCGTGTCCGACAACAGCTGACTAGACAGCCACTCTGGGCTCCTCGGGCACACTCCAGTGACAACAAAAACAACACATAAATGGCACTGAACCCATCCCATCGCACCGCAGGCTCAGAAACCCTCAAATAGCACAATTGCATGTATTCACAGTGGCATAAAGTTCAGGAACTACAAAAAAAAAGAGAAAGAAAGAACGAAAGATTGAAAGATCTTAGGTGCATCTATGAATCTTAATGGATTTTCAAGGGCTTTGGCCCCGAGGATCACGATACGAGACGCTACCTGTAGGGGACAATAACGGAGTTGGAAATTCACCAGCGGAGGCGACCGTCGGAGCGGAGCATTGGCCAGGATGAGGTCAGAGTCTGAACCGAACCACGCTCGGCCCATAAATCAAAACACGACTTGTCAGCGGTGTCCATTTCATTAGCAAGAACTTGGCTGATATTTTGGACTGATGCTAAGTGTACCTGGGGGTACTCGGAATAGAGACAGAGGAATTGATGCTTCGGCGACAGCTGACAAGGGCATCCAGATAAATGAACTTATTATTTACTTGAGATATGTGTGCTGGCAGCCACTGGGGATCTGCCAGCCACACCCTCCTTTTACATGAGCAGCCCAGCCTTAACTAATGAAGACATCCTGGATACATAATGACTCTGCTACATGCTGTTGTCAATTGGCAACTATAAAACCCAGTTCACTGCACGAACTGAAAGCTCACTTTCCTCCATCGCCTGGTATCAAAATCCCTCTTGGTGTTTTCTGTGAAAAGAAAAGACAAAACAATATCCTCTCCAGTCCAGAGGAATCGTGCAGTGTAATTCCCAATATGTTTAAAAATCTTTCGTCAATTTGGCTGTTATCTTATAAGTGATTAGTCCAACTACAGATGTTTCAATTCAGAAAAAACAGACTCAGGAGAATTGACACCTCGACAGCAGGAATAGATGGGCTCCCTGGACATAACTACATCACTGTTTTTTATTTCCTCCACAGCACATACTTGGCTGACGTTCAAAACTAAAGCATCCAATACGTTGTTTTAATCAGAGAATGCAGAGAATTTGACATCTGGACTGGACTGATTCGGTCAGATAAACATACAATAGATGGCCACTGCAGTGCTTGCTGCAGCACAAGGTCATGTCTAATAAACTACATAACAGTGGTGCATATCAGCAGTCAAATCCAGTCATACTATTGCATGGATATCTATATCTGGAATATTGTCCCCATATGTGCGTATCTGACATAATCATCATCATTCTTATTTATAATGATGTCGTCTAAAGAATGTCCTTCATTGATTAATTTTCTGGCTAAATGCTGTACCCTGAGTAACACTATCCAGAAGAACAGAGTCCAGGGAAGGACAATTTCTCCTGTCTGTGTTTGTGTGTGTGTATATATATGCATATTTGTGTGCGAATACATTTGTCTGTTCTGACTGTCAGCGAAAGGGGACCACACCCTATGATGTCCACGGCACCAGCCCACGTCGACAGATCTTTGTTGCTCTGTGCTGCTAAGGACACATCTTGGCCAATCTGCCAGGGGCTCTGATGGCCAAATGAACCCAACAAAGCTTAGCCAAAATCCCAACTGAAACCGCACCCTGAAACCACAGCACCGCATCTCTCGTTCCCTCTCTCTCTCTCCCTTTTTCTCTATTATCCCCTGGTACCCTCAAACACAGCAGCCATTCGATCTGGTCACAGCACAACGCAACTGTCTCTTAGGACGACGTTGTAAACACTACGCATTGTAACACTAAGCATCAACACTTGATCTGTCTTAGGCTTTCAATTGTGTTCATCATTACATTTTGTGAAATAAGTTGCTTTCCACAGGTTTTGGTGATCCTACAGATAACTGGTTCATATTTCTCTGAACAAACTCAGACTATTGGTACTAAATTAAGATAGGTAAAGGTGTCCCACAGGGATCTTATACTTCTAATATACATTTCCATGCTGATTGGTAAGTAAAGCATCAAGCCAAACTAGATGAAGACACGAAACAGCCCCGTCAAGGGAACACTTGCATCTGCCAAAGTAATAATTGCTCTTTTTGACAGCATTACATAGGCACACACCGTCATAAGATGACAGGTGCTTTTTTGCGGCGTGAAAAGGGGTGGAGAACACAGACTTCATTGCCTGACACTCTTCATTCACTACGTTACGAGGATAGTGTGGGAAGCTTGGAAGGGTTGGCTCGACCAATAAACGGTTCCTATTGTCATGCCGAATGTCAAGAAAGTTACAGCACAGATGTGTAGGATTTGTGGGGCCAATAACACATGCCATGAAGCAGCAGGCAGCACAGACACTGGGATATAAAGAAGTGTGAGAGAGCAAGGGAAAGAGTCGACAGAAAGAGAGAGAGAGTAGAGTGTAAAGAATACAGGCAGTAGACTCAAGATGGTGATAAAGTCACTCGGACACAAGGGTAATATATAGAATAAAGGAAATAAAAAATTGTGAAAGAAACGTAGACAGTGATATACAGCCCCCAAAACGCCCCTGAAATAACAAAAATCAAGTTATTGACATACACTCTTCCCAATTACCAAAATGGAAGGCCAGCTAAAAAAGTTCATTTTTTGGTTTAATTTCCAGTGGATGCCAAGAAAAACAGCAAAGAATGTGCTGAAGCATTTTGCATCTTTGAAATATGTTTTTGGTTTTAGCTTTTAGCGTCGAATCAACTCACGACACCCTCGTGATTCCCAATTAGCGGCTTGAGGCTGCCTCTTTGACAAAGACTTATCCCCACAACTAAAGCCAAATAGACTGTTCCAGGTCCCTATGTAGAAACCATATTTCAAGATGGTCAAGTGCCCCAATAACAGTGTAATCTATTCAATTAATATCCATTACAGTCTTTTTTCCATAACCCCTGAAAAGACTTGTAATTAACAAAGACTATAGTTGCCTATATACCGAGCATAACTGTGGTAATTGTGAATGAGAATTGGATTATGAAGGACTGTAACTGAGTCTGACCTGGCGGGGCATGGCTGGGTGTTGCAGGGCATCAGTCCAGTAGCGGGTCGGGTTCTGGGATTGCAGTACGAGGTATTCACCTGAACTCTCAGGTCTTTGTAGCAGGCCGACTTGGTGCTCATCTGGCCTGCGTGGGGAAACGGTCAGATTGAACTACTCTGTATCTAATGAAACCACATCTAATGAAGCAGGTATGAATGACAAATAAATCAAAGCAGAAACACTATCAATGTGATGGTAAGAGAATCCATACGTAGTCATAAGGAATGTCAATCACAATAAAAAGCATTATAAAACACATTTTATGACAGTGTGCGGATATGGCTTTTATACAAAATTTGAAGGTATTAAACAAGTACTAGCCGTAAATCTACCATCAAATGATTTTCTTTCTTACAGTGGCAACACATATTTGAATTGAAATACTTGTTTTACTCTCCTATGCCATCTTTAGATAATACATGTGTAAACACGCACGCTTTTCATCGCACCCACTGCTTAAAAACAACATGCCCTTTGAGGCATGATAAAAGAGGGAAGTGACATCTTATTTCCATCATATGAGGTTGTCTCTGCGGCCCTGACTTTTTGCCTCGGTCGGTTCAGGGAGCAAACGCTGATCTGACAACATGTCGTTGGATTTACGTGAAACTTGAATCCAAAGTTATTGGCAGATGCCAGTTTGGTATGTGGCCCGAGGCGAGGTCAGTCAACACACCTCAACCCCATCCACCCCCACCCCACCCTCCCACCAAAACACTGCTTTTTCTTTTTCCGGGACAGGTTAGTCAGTCACACTCTTTAATAAAGCAAATGACCCCACCCCCGACCATTAGGGCCTACAATCAGGGCAAAAAGAGGTGGAGGTGGCCCGAGGTGAGCTTCAATGGGCCGGGGTGGGGAACTTTAACCCCAAGCCTCAATCAATAGGAGTTCCACACTGAGGGCTTTGTTCACAGTCCCAGACAACACAGGCACACAGAGAAGACACATGCGGCAGCACAACACTAAGAGTAGAATGTAATGTATTTCAGACATACATAAAGACATACAGTACACACACACACACACACACACACACATACACACACATACACACACACACACACACACACACACACACACACACACACACACACACACACACATACACACACACTGGTGTTTGGACACTGTAATGACTTGGTTGTGAGGATTTGAACTTTGGAAGTGGAGGCAGGTGTGTGTGTGTGTTTGTGTGTGTGTGTGTGTGTGTGTGTCTGTGTGGGTGTATGTGTGTGTGTGTGTGTGTGTGTGTGTGTGTGTGTGTGTGTGTGTGTGTGTGTGTGTCCATCTCTGTACAACTTAACATGAATAATGACAGTTACAGATCAATATGTATCAGTATGTATTACATGTCAATCGAATAAGTAAGTCTGCAGGTCAAAATTAAAGAATTTGTCAGGAAGCTTTTAATGACTGGGATTGTACTTTTAAATCGGGGCGAAGCAGTTATTATTATATTTTATTATTGTTTTAACATCAACATCCACTGAAAATCCGAAGCTGTGATTTTGGCTGCACCCCTACCGTGATATAGGAATATAAAAGAGAGCGACTTTAAAATCAAAACAAATGACTTACGAAAATATTTTCTGATTTTCCTGTTAGATTGACAGGGAATGATAAATATCTACAATAGTCAGAATGAAATAGCAATTGGTTCCCATTGCACTGCAAGAGCTCGCAGCCCCCGGTGTTGTGGCCACAATGTCTCACAGCGAGATGTGTGTGTGTGTGTGCGTGCATCCTAGCCTAATAGCAGGCCTCTTTTGATGAGAAACAGAGTCTGGTTGCAGGCATGCAAGTGCTTGTGTGTGTGTGTGTGTGTGTGTGTGTGTGTGTGTGTGTGTGTGTGTGTGTGTGTGTAGTACCACCGCTTCAGTGGAATAAGTACAAGAGCTCCCACCACTCCCTACCAATGGGGTGCGGGTAGGGAGTGGTAGCCTACTAATGTACCTGCAGTAATGATGGGAACACTCCCCTTCCCTCTCTCCATTGAACAATCAGCTAAAGGTCTTATTACAGATCAGAGAGGGCCTAGACTACGCTTTAGCCGCTGTCCCATTGATGTAGGAGTTACCTTTTTAAACTATGGGGTTGGAATTGCAAAGAGATCAAGGCTTTTACTCGACTCAGACTGACTGATAGATGGCAACAATCCCAGGTTTCAAGGATATTTTGTTCTGCTCTCTTCTTAGAATGAAGTTCCATTTGGACTGCCTTTGAACCATAGCGTGAGCAACATCTACATTAAAGTCCTGAATGTTGAAAAAACAACATTGTAGTTTTGAATGTAATTATGGGACTGGTAATGTAATCCACCCAACACATACTATCCTATGGATTACCACACATTTTTTTAGATTTGAACAGTTTTGCAAAAAAGTAAAGCGAAACATTTCCGCAAGTGTTCACTTGCCTCCGGCGCATGTCGCAGAGCATTGAGCGCGTACGATGGCCCAGGAGTAGTTGTGCTTGATGTGATGCTTTTTCTCAACGGCCTTCTTTAGAGTATACTCCCAGCGCACACCTGGGTTCCAGCCCTGCAACAGGATCTAGAAGAGAGACGGTGAGAAGAATAATTAGATGAGCAGCAAGCACCTGCTTTTGATGTCGTCGGAGACGGAACCTGTCTTGACGAAAACCTGAGCAATGGAGTTCGAGAAGCAACTACTCCCAACGCTGACTTTCTCGGCAAATTCTCTGCTCTTTGTTAATCGACATCATTCTTTCTACTGTGGGTCCAACTGTCCGCTTACCTCCACGACCAGGGTCTCGTTGGTGGGGCCTGTTGAGGTGAGGCTCTCCGGCCTGTTGTAGGGCCTCTTGTACTCAAACAGGGCTCCGGCGATGGGGTGTCGGCCGGGCCAGTCCACCGTCCAGCGCCCGTTCAAGTAGTAGCGCCGTTGGGCGTCCCGGACGGCCAGGTAGGAGCTGGAGGTGTTCAGCTCCACCACACGGATGCTCCGTGCCCCCGCCGGGATGGTCACCACACCGTAGTACTCTGGGAAACGCAAAAAGCAGCGTTGACGGATGGAGTAAATGCAGCTGAGTGAAAGTTTTATCTATTGGGAAGGTATATGTTTTTTTCGTTTTCAAGGTGCAATCTTTCCCAAAATAAATTATTTCAGGTACATACTCAAGGTTAACTTCACGAGAAGACAACTGTTGTCAAGTTGAATATCAAATAGTGTACTGTCTAGTGACGGTGGAAACCAACTGATTTGGAAATTTTAGTAGTGATTGCAACACATTTTCAGTCGATGCGTCTCAGCCATTGGCCGACATTTGATGCACCCTAGAAAAGTCGAGCGTTAGTGTTGTGAAATGAAACCGCAAATAAACACATCGCGCAAATCCACAAGACAAAAGGAAGGCATATTGAGTACGACAGAGTGGCGTTCTCAGTCCGTTGAGTGCTAGAGGGACATCACACGTCACAAAAAGGTCGTTTAAAAGCTTATGGATAAATCTCACACTGAAAGACATGAAGTCATTTTGTAAGTTTCATTGATATGACCTACGGTTTGTATAATGCTGTTTGGTGTATTGTCCCTTGTAAACTTTGCAGGTAGAGTTGTCCCCTTTGCACACACCACACATGTCGGGCACTGCCGTGGACCCCAAAACACGGTCGCAGCCAACTTTCTACAGGAAAGAATAAGAAAATATATCAGCTATCAATATTCGTGCCACAGTTATATGGAACAAAAATGCTTTTCATTAATAATTACGGCGAGCTCTTTATAAGCAGTTGTACTGCAAAATTCAAGTATCCGAGGAAAAACTGTATGAGCCATTTCAATGAAACCAAATTGAGCACATATATTACCTCACACAGTCCGTCGATGCAGACGTTGGAACTGTCCTGAGCGCACAGCGTGCCGTCCTTCACTTTGCTGGCCAGGGCGAAGAAGAAATCGTAGCCATCGGCAAAGCAGTACAGCTTACACAGGTCTTGATCTGGGAGGGGGAGGAGGGGCGGGGTGGATTTCGGAAGTCAGTAACCACATTGTTGATGGTGTTGGCAGATCCTCCATCGCGGTGGACTTTGTATATTTTGGTATAGTGAGCAAGCCGTTCTCTAATATGACCTCATCGCTTCCTTGCAAGTTGAAATACTAAAAATATAAGTAGCATATAAAAAGTGGACGAGTGGGTGACAAAATCAAATATCACAATATTTTTGGACAAATACCTCAATATCGCTAATTTGACGATATTTTGGAGGTGACTTTTGGTGCTTTCATAAGAGATTTAAAGACAATAAATAGTTGGGAAACAATCATTTGTAATGTGGATAATATGACCAAGCAGGTAGAGGTGTTGGTTAGAACAGCGATACTAACAGCTAATGAAGTTACTATGAAGTAAATATGAAGTTCAGTAAACTGCATTACTTTACTGTGACATGGCCTTCAACACAACATTTAACTGAATACCACAATCTCAGAATAACCAAAATACCAGACTTAATCTAGTCTCATATCACCATGATGATATTACATTGATTTACCGTCCACTCGAGTGTAGGGCCTCCAGTTGTAGTACCATCCTCTGAACTGCTTGCTGCTAAACTCAGCGCACTGCTGGGCCCTGTAGTCCACGGTGTCCGGCGGGCAGTCCTCCGTGTTGCACAGCTTGTAGGACCTGGAGGAACCCTCGCAGTACTTCCCCCCGTACACCGGCCTGGGAGAAAAGCCAGGCAATAGGAATTAGTAAATGGCACAAAAGTTTGGAATTTGGATTTATCAATTTCAATTCAACATTGAAGATTCAATCAAGATCAAAATGCAGTTACTTTTTCATTTATTTTAAGAGCTTCTATGTCCCTTTAATTGCGTGTGGGCCTGCATGCATGTTTCTTTTGTTGTGTGTGTGTGTGTGTGTGTGTGTGTGTGTGTGCGTGTGTGCGTGTGTGTGTGTGTGCGTGTGTTCGCGTGGAGCCCCCTCTCCTCACAGGTGTATATCTTCGGGCTACATTCTGACTAATCCTCAGCTCGGAACTATTACATCTTCTGTAAGCCCTCTAATCACACCATCACTGATCTCCATCTCTCTCTCTCTCTCTCTCCTCTCTCCGTCTGTCGCTTTTCTTTCTCATTGCATATACAACTATTTTCCATTCCACACTCTCTCTCGCTCCTCCCCTTATCTATCCATTCTTTCCGAAGCCTCTTTGCGAAACTCTTCCCCCCTCTCTACACTCTCCTCTTTCGCGCCCCCTTCTCCTTGACCTCTCACCGCCTGGCTTGACAAGGTCTTGGCAGCGGGGCAGGATGGAATACGACGGCGGCGCTCGCGATACGACCCTCCGCCCGGCTGACGCCCTGACAGAGCGAATAACCCCGCGGGCGACAGATCAGGCGGCTGACTGACAGAGCGAGGGACGGAGTGAGCGGATTTGTGTCGGCCATATTGGCTTGTTTTACTGACATATCTTCAATGCGTTCTCAGAGGCAGTGTGACCATAGGGGGGAAGAGCGGCCGTCCAACAATCAGATCTCTCCATCGTACTCATATACCCGTATGCATACTTATTGCGTGTGCTTATTCTTCGTTATTTCTTTTTAGTTAACTTAGCTAACCTAATTTTCTTGTTATCACTTATCATAATAAGCAAAATACATTTTTGAGACACGACCCCGAATTGTCGGAGTTTCAGCTAAATTTGCGAGTGGCCAGTCGTTTATCGTCGATGGGAAGATGTTTCAAGGCACCTGCCCTTCATTTTAAGGATCTAATGATCTAATGATTTATAAAACTATAATTAATTTATATCCCAAGTTCATGAAGTCAAACTATAAAGTAAAAGTATCAAATTAAATGATCTGACCCCATTGGCTGCTATACTAATACTAATACACTAAGATGATGTAATATGATGCAAAGATAACATAAAGTGCCTGTGCCTCTTCACAATCTGGGGAGAGGAGGACGTCAAAGACAACCTCGGTAAGTTTCGATTCAGTGAGCGGGTGATCGAGAGAGAGAGTGAAAGAGTGAGAGGGCGAGAGTGACAATCACATAATAATCGTTAAATAATCGTTCCTCCCCTACCTGGGGTTGGTGCACTGTCTCTCTCTGTAGGTGACGCCGCTCTGGCAGCTGCGCGAGCACGGCGACCAGGAGGACCAGGCCGACCACTGGCCGTGCTGGGGCCGCGGGCCCTCGTCCCCCTGCTTCACACACTGGCCCCTGCGACACCACTGGATTTAGATGGAGGGATGGGCGGGGCAGGGAAATGGGGTGGAAATCGATAGAAATTAAGGTCTAAGTCTATCATGGGGGCTATGACAACTACACAAAACAATCTGGCTACTGTAATACCCTTTAATTACATAAGTCTCATTTCAGTTTATTTCAGTACAAAGGCTTTAAACAGTGATTTTTATATTGGTCATTTACTATGATGATACATGTATTAACATGTACCTTCTTTTAGATATGCCTATATGCCCTATTAGTACATCTTCAATTGTTTCAATGAAATTCTTCTGATTTTTTTCCCCCAAAAAAGGCTATCCACGACTATTATAAGATTTTTCACATGTTCTGGTAGCTCAGCTTTTAAACCAGATTTCTGTGCCACACTAGCAGAATTAGTATTATTGTAGTGGAGACAAAGCACTTCATTGGTTATTGGTAATTAATAAAGGGAAAATCTGAAATGCAAAAGAAGTGGCCACAAAATCACAGCCCACTTTGTGTTTCATTCGCAAAGAAAATCCATCAATCATGCTTTCAGGTTCACGCTTGTGCTCAATGCGATTGTTTTGTGTCGAGCCGTTTGGTGCAACTTTGCATTGCCGAGTTGAAAAACCATGTCTTTCAGTGTACTTGGGATCAACATCGGAAACTCTGTGTTGTTAACTATTCATTGCTGCATCGAAGCAAAAAATGCAAAATGGACATATGTATGACAGAACATTAGATATAGACTCCAGTTGAAGTATGAGCCTTGTCTCGTCTTGATGGCACCTGAGGGGACTTAACGCTCTAAAAAGTGACTGTACCACACTGAATGATTTCTAATGGAGATGACAAATTAATCACATTTGCAGACATTGCTTGAACCTCCGCCTCACTTCGAGCACCCGGCCGCACCCTGAGTAAACTTCCTTGGCTCGAGAGCCACCTAAAGGAGCAATAGACAACTTTATTGCTTTTACTTATCATTATGAAGTTAATGTTGATTTCACTTTGTAATGGCTATTGAATAATGACACCATCTGCGTTTAGATCCGTTCCTAATAAGCCTCCATATCGCGATGCAGTGAGGACTGCTAATGGGCACGAATTATCGATTTACAATCGAGCTTCTTATCCAGAAAAACCACGGCTCCCCCATTTAACTTGTATTTGTTTACAGACCAGGACTGCCGTTCCAATATTGCGGTGAGCCAAAGCCGTCAATGCGGCTTCTTTGTATATATGTCTATGACAGCGCAACCAAAAAGAAATAAAATGTGACCAAAATTGTGACAATTTAAATTGACATCTTCCGTGAACAAGCTTCTTTCTTCTCTCTCAATTCCCAAAGTGGTGTCGATCATTTCCACGGAGCGCTCCGAGGTAAATGTAAAGCGATCCGGTTGTCTTTGCGACAGCGGCACAAAGGTTGTCTATTGCCCCTTTAAAGCATCACAATGCCACAAGCCGCCGTTTCCTGGCACACACACACACGCCTACACACACACACACACACACGCACGCCCACACTCTCGCCAACGAATCTCGTGGTCCTTGAACGGGCCCAAAAACAGCTGATTTCCCCCTTTAAATATTCTCCCCGTGGCCGAGTGCCACAGATGCCTAAGTGAGCCTGTCATTGTTTATGTTGAGATAATTGTCCCGAGTGTGGGATTAAACCATCACGTTCAATATATTGTAAGACGCACCTCTGGAAGAAGGGCTGACAGGAGAGAGACAGAGAAGGTAGTGGTGGGGAGGGGGGCGGGGTGTTATCTTTTTTTCTATGAAAGAAAGACAATAAATAATCGGGACCAATCATTCCTTGGCCCGAACCCCGGTGGCATCTCTCCGCTGTGTCAGCAGCTTCTCCCCGGGGGTTCGGCCCTGTACCTTCACCAATAAAAGCTTCTTTTGTCTTGCTGATCCACAAATCCCAAAGCAACCACGCTCTTTTACACAATGAGGCCAATTCAGACCTCGCTTATCTCGCAACAACATGTACTACTCACAGCCAAGTTGACAAAGATAGGGCATTAAAAATATCGCTTAAGCCTGTTTGTCTCGGTACAGTCTCTGAATCGTGGATCTCGATGTTGGACACGGGCGGACATGGGTTCCTTTTTTTTCATACTCGACGCTTAAAATACACAAAGTGAGCTACTATTAGCATTAGCACCATTAGCTTTGATAGTTTACAAAGTACTGATTGTACTGTCTGTGGAGGCCAACAGCAATTTTTCTTCCTGAAGGATTATTTTCCCTGTATTTGCAACAGAAGCGCTGGTGAAAGAACTGTACTCGGATGCGTTTCCTCTGTGATTTGTTTGGTGAGATGTTACCATGGAGCACTGTCCTCATTTGACGTAACCGGCGCAGGGCTCGCCCCGCAGCATGTTCAGTTTCGAGATTCGAACGGGCGCCTTTGGCATCGAACGCTTCAAAATTGATATTTAAAAGGTAAACACCAAAAACACTTAATTTCTTTAGGGCAGCATTCTGCGTCCTGATGCGTGATCCTTCAGATTGATCTTTGGGGGGGAAAGGAGAAATAAAGTGGCATTGAAGTGAAAGTAGGTCCCTTGCCAGTCGTGTGATGCCCGCGCCGCAAGACAAACACGCGTGAAGCTGAGCACGAGCAAACTCACCATGTCGGGTCCGCAGGAGGAGCCCTCAGCGGCCGGCATGAACTTGGTCTCGCACTTCCTGCCGACGCGGTGACACCACAGGGCCTTGCAGATGTCCTGTAATTACCAAGGGAAGACTCTTTTAAGTGAAGACAAAGGCCCACACAGAGTCACAGGGCGAGAGATGGAAGGACGAGGATGAAGGGGGGAGACGGCGATAATAACGACTCAAGTGGAGCTGTTTGGCTCCACATGAGTCGTGACTACTCAGCGCGTGGTCAATGGGATGAAGCGGTATCTGGAGGAGATCTAAAGTGATGCGTCAGCGAAATGGAGGCTCAGATTGGTCAGCTGGAGTTGAGAATCCACAAGTGAAGTAGGAGCAGGAAGTTATCTAGACATGGTCAGAACAGTCGACTCTTCACACCCTTTCATGGCTCCGTCCTTATGTTTCGAACACAATATTTGGTCCATGCCTCGGATCAAATGACAGTAGCTGGATTGTCAGAATCTTTCTCACAACAGCTGTATATGTGCTGTCAGTGATGGGGAGAAGGGTAAACTTTCAGAACAAGGTTAATTCGGTTTTTGGAGCGCTATATAAAGACAGTGATGGGAACTCGCTGAAAGACAGGCTCTCTGGACAATGATCCTTTGGCGAAGATTTCTATTTGCGGACTTTGTCCAACTTTTCAGGGGTTATGCTAACAAAAAGGGCAAAAAAAAAAAGATGGGCAAACGTGTTGAGGAGCATGCGTTTTGACATCAATATGGCCAATGTTTTTATCTCTAACATCTAGTTCCAAGTAGGATAGGAGTAGAGAGGAGAGCAATGGAGAGGAGGATGTGAGAAGGGTTGAAGAGAGAGAGAAGCAGACAGGGCGGGAAACACGCAGAAAAATAAAGATGCCAACTGGAATTGAAAACGATTCCTCACAGTGATGCCATAGAAGAACTATTTTGGTTTCCACAAAGCCCTTTCAGACCAAGGTTTCTTTAAAGAACCGTTTCTTTGGATGCCTGCTTAGACACCTACACTGTGGATTTGTGAAATTGACCTTGTACAGATTACCAATACAGCACAGTACTGTAAAGAATAATGGACCGTAGCCACCCACTGCCAGACCATGGATGGGTTTGTTTGTTTGCCAAATTTCTGCTGCTAACATCATATAATAGGCCTAACTCAAATGAGAATTAAAAACCATATGAGAAACATCTACTAAATAAAGTGATCCTTTAGTCTGTGATGGTTCAAAGCCTGCTGCTGGAAACCAAAGAGCCTTTGAAGAACCCGTTAAGAATTATTCTTCTGTGCAAAGGATATTAAATACATTCATCAACTGGTTTTAGCCAGCTACAGTCAGGATTAACTGCCATAGACTCCTTGAGTCATGTCTACATGTGGTGGGAGAAACGCAACATGGATTGTCATGGAGTCAAAGGATAATGCACTTACAGTACAAGCGATCGCGAGGCCATAGAATTTGAATAAAGCTATTTTGAATGATAAGCACGGATCACGTCACTCACCTGTGTGCGGCTCTTTTAATGGGGGAAATTCCTCCATTCCAAAAAAACCCCCCTCAGGATTGCCTGAGAACTGGGCCTGGCATAATTTCTTCTAATATGTCCACATTGTTACTATTTGAATGACTATGTTGGGTTTTGACAGCCCGGTGCAGATGCAGACAGGCACCCCTGCCCCCAAAACGCCTGCTGCCAAAAGCCCTCGGTGGAAACCATCCCAAGGCCTTAATTGTCCAGATGTTTTGCTAGCGCACAGCTTTTCCAGAAGTGAAAAAACGAAGAAAAATAAAAGAGAAAAAGGCAAGAGAGAGAGAGGGAGAGAGAGAGAGAGACAGACGGAAGCAAGGGGAAAGAGAACGAGAGGCAGAGTAAGAAAGACAAAAAGCAAAGACACAGACACATACTGTATGTATTTATATACACATGTATATATGTATTTATACATATATATATCTAAATATATATATATATATATATATATATATATATATATACTGTATATATATAATAGAAGAAAAGGTGATTTTGTGAAAATGGGAAAGTAACAAACAAGACAAGAACAGACAAGACAAAAAACAATTAACAACCAGACAGTAACAAAATTGTTTTGCTTTTTGCTGTGGTAACTCAGCTCCGCCCTCCTCCTCCGGACCCCATGGAGAGTATCATTTGGCCCTTCCAGTCGTGTCTTATCGCGACAACGCCTGCCAAGAGCTTATAAGAAACATGGATTCCTGACACGATGCGTTGGACCTTGGGGGCCGAGTCTTGTTGGAGGGTTATTTTTTTTCGCTCATTGCCTTTTTTTCTCATTTAATGTAATGAGAAACAAGTGCGTGTAAAGGTAGTGGCCCTTAGGGCCTCTGTGTGTGGGATTCGGGGTCCACTGCACCTTACTACTATGAGGTGCAGCGGAGAAGGTGTTGTGGGGGTGTTGCGACAATGGATAAAACATCCAATCTGAGCTGTGAGGAACATGCAATTTTCGTATTATACATATTTTTTACCTTCACGATACATAAATCCACTGTGCGATATATTTTTTAAATAATGAAATGAGGTAAACAAATTAAAAATATATTAGTATTATTTATAAAAAAAAACATTTGTTTGATTTCATTGGACAAATATCTGTTTTAATCATTAATAAATAATAAAATAGCCAATACTAATCCTACTGTACTACTACTACTAGTACTTTATTATTATTATTATTAATAATAATAATAATAATAATAATAATAATAATAATAATAATAATACTATGATTGATATGAATGTGATATATGAATAATAATAATAATCATCATCATCATCATCATTATCATCATCATCATAATGTTCATGTACATTACTGTAAGCTGCCATTTCAGAAGAATCCACATCTCTCGCATTCCAGATACACTAGTGCATACCCGTTTGGAATGTAAGACTTTTCTAAGACATTTGAATGGCACAGTTTAACAAAATGCCAATGATTCTGTCCTTAGCATGGCCATTCAAGACACTCTTCTAACCCTTTTCCACCAAAGCATTTTGAGGGCTGGTTCGGAGCCGGTGCCTAATCTGGAACCAGTTCTTCGCTTTTCGACAGCAAAAGAAACGGCTCTGGAGCCAGAAAACTGGTTCCAGAGCGGCACCACTGCGGAGCTGGTCAAGAACCAAGAATCAATTACGTCCGGGGGTGGGGGCGGGGACAAGCAAGCCCGACCAGAACACTGTGACCGAAATTTTCTTTACCGCTTCAGCAGTGCGGATTGCTTCTACGTAAAATCCTGTGGAGCTCTCAAGTGGACATATTGTAAAATATATCGTATTTTATGGAGTCGGAGCATACTGTTTCTTAAAATTGTGATGCGGGCTCCTGGTTTTCAACATTCTCTATCAAATTGTCCCAATTTTCACCACAATTAAAATATTAATAATAATATACTTGTTTTCAGCCCTTACATGTTCTGTCCCTCTCATTACCTAACCCAACAAAAATCAAACAATGCACCATGAAACATAACCGATAATAATAATAATAATAATAATAATAATAATAATAATAATAATAATAATAATTATTATTATTATTATTATAATAATTCCCCATCTTGAAAAAAAGATGCATGATGACGTCTACAGTGATGTAATGACGTGGCTCTCAGACCCGTTTTTCCCATGAAAAACCGAACCATTTCTTAGAAGGATCGCAAGTTGAACCAACTGCAAACTTGCACCAGCCCTGGACCAGCAATAGGTTCTTATTTGTGGAAAAGGGTTATTTGTGAGTCAGAGCCCTGAAGCCCCGCCCTCCGCTGGCTTGCTGTTCACTGTTTATTGAAAGTTTAAATTGTCCAAATTGCACCAAATTCGACACTGCATGCCCCTGGGTCCCCAGCAATACACCCGCCAAGTGTGAAGTCGATCGGATGAACGGTTGTCAAGATAATCGAACGAAGTACAGACGGACAGACAGAGATTCCTCCCTTTACAGTTAGATGACTTCATTTCAAACATCTGTACAGTAGCACTCAGCATTCGGGGAACATCAATCTTTTTCGTTCCCTTATCTTTTCTCCCTCGGAGCCTCGCTGGGTAACCAGACAATGGGAGAGCAACGGGGAGAGATTCCCATTGGCACGACTCCAGTATATATTTAGTTGTTTAATTCTATCCCAGTGGGCATTTCATGGGGCTGCGTCGTAATTCTTCTGTGTGTGTGTGTGTGTGTGTGTTTATATCTCTACAAGTTTTTAAAAACTCCCTTTACTTTCCCTCTTTCTTGCTCTTTTTTAAAATCTATTCCCTTTCCTCTTCTTCTTCTGATGTATAACCCCCCCACCCCCCCCCCCCCCCCCCACACACACACACACACACACACAAGGCTTTGACACAAGACGTTTTTAAAAACTCCCTTTACTTTCACTCTTTCTTGCTCTTTCTTTAAATCTAGCAATGTAAAGACATACATTGCTCAGGACACACATTGTTAATTTTCAAAAAAATACTAAAACTAAAACACCGAACACACCCTAATGACGAATGTTTAAAACCGATTGAAACGTTTGAATAGATGTGACGGCTGATGCACAACACGGAGGCTTGCCACGCAGAAATATTTTCATGCATATGGCTTGGTGTACTCAGAAAAATATTATTTGTAGTGGTAGGTACACCGTTTCCTATGTCTATGTGCCTTTTTCGGTAAAGCTCTGGCTTCAGAAGAGGGGCGTACGGTAATACATCATAAATGTCAGCAGAAAGGACAAAAAAATTGCTCGATGTTCGGGCTTTTGGAAAAAATGAAAAGAAACCAAAAACAACCTTCTTAAACCTTCTTTACCTTCTTAAAATCCAGGGTGCAGAGTTTGGCTTTCTCCCCAAACTGCCATTTGCACTGTGTGTCGGCGTCGTACAGCTCCCCGGGCAACTTCTCAGGGTAGCGATACTCCTTCACCGCCCTGGGCTCATCTGAGAGACACAGGGCCTGGGCAGAACTGGAGGAGAGGGGGAGGAGAAGGGAGGAAGAGAGGAGGGGAGAGAGGAGAAGGGAAGCGAGAGCGGAGGGGGAGAGGAGAGGAGGGGAGGGGGGGGGGGGGGAGAAGATGAAGGTAGGAGGAGAGAAAGTGAAGGGGTTAGAGGAGATGTGGGAGGAGGAGCGAGGAAGAGGAGAAGGGAAGAGAATGAAAGGAGGAGGGGATGGGAGGAGGAGGATAAGGGGAGGGGGATAGAGGAGGTGAGAGGTACAGGAGAGAGTAGGGGATGGACGGAAAAAAGGGTGGTAGAGGAGGAGTGAAGAGAGGAGGAGGAGAGGGGGGTGAAGAGAGTACAGTAGGTAAGGGAAGAGGAAGAGAGGAGAAGGATGAGAGGAGGAGGGGGAGGAGGAGAGAGGGAGAGGAGAAGGGAGGAGAGAGGAGATGAGGGGGAGGATAAGAGAGAAAGGAGGTTATGGAGGAGAAGGGAGAAGAGGATGAGAGGAGCCGAGGAGGAGAAGACGGGAGGAGGGGAGGGTAGAAGGGAAGAGAGGGAGGAGGAGAGGAGAGGAAGTGGAGATGGATGGGGAGGGGGGCAATAAGTCCAGGAGTGAGTGGTGGCGTTTAGAGGAGGAAGAGACAAGGGGAGGACAGGAGAAGAAAGCAAGATGGTGGATGAGGGTGGAGGTGGAGAAAATTGATTACTTGTTTTGAAGCAGCTTGGCTGATCTCCAGCACGCGTCCAGACGTCAACCCGAAGGAAGAAGAAAAATCCCTGTCACCCAGGAGTATTTAGTATTGTTTCCCCCATTTTGGAGAGAGCGACATAACACGCTGTTGCCGGGGCAACATAACACGCCTGCCAGTGCCAGAGCCGGAGCCGGGACAGGGGAGTAATAGTTTTAATGCATCAGACACTCAATTATAGCAGACACGGTAAATGCTTCCCCGTATCCCTCACATCCCATCGCAGAGGTAGGTGGCGGTGACGGAGGGGGCGGGGGTTTCCGAAGGTAACCGATACCTTCGGTAACTACGCTGCGAGGTTTTACAGCTTAGACATCGCTAGAGTTGAGAGGGGGGTGATACAAAATGAAGCAGTGAGAGCGAGGCAAGATAGAGTACGTTGGAAGGGCCTATTGTGGCGCTGATCGCTTTAGCAGAGGGTGTGTGTGTGTGTGTGTGCGCGTGTGTGTGTGTGTGTGTATATTACTTTATGTGATCTTCCATTACTTTATGAGCGCTGCGCGGCAACAGAGAACAATGGCGCTATGGCTGTTCTGCTGTCACCGGCGGATTCTGTTTTATCCTATATCGCTTGCGTTGTAAGTCACTGGAATTCTGTATAACACATTACATTTCATGCACGCATGCACGTTGTGCGCACGCACACACACACACACACACACACACATTGCATGGGTTCTGCATCACCGAATGGGTACAACATGAAACAATATTTTGGTCTTGTTCCCCCTCTCGGAGTGAGAGGGGGAACATAGTGTAGACTAATGAATGGTATTCTGTACAACACATTACATTTCACACACACACACACACACACACACACACACACACACACACACACACACACACACACACACACACACACACACACACACACACACACACACACTCACACACAAACACACAATCTGCAGTTCTGCATCGCTTCAGTACAGCATGAAACAATATCGTGGTCCTGTTCCCCCTCTCAGACCACCATAGTATAGACTAATGGGTTCTGGAAGAGGTTTTGAACGGGGACAGGGCCATCTAATGTATGTTGCACGGACTTGGTTCCTCATGGAGAGAGAAAGGAGGCTCCCAGGGTCCTAGGGAGAGTTCATGGACATTCACAATTCCCCGCCGTAGTTGTCATCCTTTCATTGGGTTGCGAACAACCCTGGAACGAGACCCAGGTCCAGAGGAAGATAATAAACTGCATTAAGAGGGGAATACTATTCTCTATTTCGGGATATTTTCGTACTCAGTTTTACTTAATGTGGTAATCCATACGATTATTAGGTTAAATAATCCCATATTTGATACTTTTTTTAGCCAGCACTTTTTAAGGAAACAGCCATTTAATGAATTTGCATCCTCCATGTGCTCCTCTATACACTGTTTCCGTTGCGGGTAGCGGACCCCACCATCAGCATAGGAATGCAAAGGTTTAGCAAGTGCAAGTGCAAGCCAGCAGCAGTGAATTTGACAAGCCAGCATATCTAGTTGTGCTCAGTAAACTGTTGATATGGATGATCACTGACAAAAAAGAATGGCACCCTCAGAATTCTGGGACTTGCAGGGTCATCGACCCAACACAGATTTACACTTTAATGAGATCTAATGAAATAGAAAAAAACAATATTTATTTAATAAGGCCCAAAATGAGGATGCAACTCCCCCCCAAACACACAAATAAATATATACATAACTTTCATAAAACAATGTACCACAACAAATAATAGTAATTCTTGAAAAATATTTTTAAATATAGCATCAAAAAATTATGATTAAGATGAGGACATTATTTATAATAATAATTAATAGTAATATTTAATCATGAATTAATCATTAATAATGAATATATAAAAAAACACAATATTATTGTTTCTTTTTTGTTATTATTATTTAACAGTTTTTTGGTTGTTTTTTTTTAACCATCAAACGTATGCCTGTGACACCTTTGAGTTGATAACGGCCAGACTACACGTCGGTCACTTCACTCAAATATCAAAACGATTACGCAAGCAGCAGCTCCGCTACAGCGGAGCTTCCCTGGGCATGGCCTCAAAGCGCGACGGTAGTTTTTAATATATCGCTGACAGGCCTAACGAGGATGAGGTCACCGTGAGGAAACGCTCTGTCTGTCTCCACCAAGCCGGGAAAAGGGGGGCTTAAACTTACACACTGGTAAATTTAGTGGAGGGCACCGGCCCTGCCATATCTAGTTTCACACTCACACAGACACAACCACACATTAAACTGAGCTTATAGGACTTGGGGGAAGATTCTGGCGATTTGTGAGGTGATGTTTATTTAGCATTGTGACCTTGTGACATTGTGAGTGATGCGATATGGTCAATATTGTGGTTTCTTGTAATTGTGACAGAATTTACATCATGGTAAAAAAAAGTGTTTCTGTCCTAAACTGTGAAATGTGAAGTTTAGCTGAAATTCAAGCGCCAGTTCACACACAATACAGGATCATCAGAAAAGTTCCCTGTTTGAGCAACTTGGCGTGTGACAGAAGATAAGCAGGCACACGTTCAGACGCCCGGTGCTTTGGCAAAACAAGGCGAGGCCCACCCCCCGCCAGCTACAGTCAATGCGTTCATCCTCTAAGTCTATGTCTAAGTCTGTGCGCTTCAAGTCTATGTTGATGTTTATCCTCTAAGTATCTTCTATGTATATATGTGTGTGGTGTGTGGATGGGATGGTTTGAGCAGCCACACCTGACCTGGATCTAGGTGATTGGGTCAGGGTGGCTGCATACCAGCTGCTCATTGGTTGGGCTAACGAGCGGCAGGTTAAAACCCCCATCCACGCACCAAAATGTCATCTAAGTCTATGTCGAAGTCCATTTGTTCGTCCGCTAAGTCTATGTGCTATAAGTCTATGTGTCCATCATCTAAGTCTATGTCTAAGTCTGTATGTTCATCCTCCAAGTCTATGTCTATGTCTATGTGTTCAGTAATGGAACTAATGTTTTTTATTGATAAAAAAAAATCCCAAAAAGAACAATCATTTGTTATTTAATAAAGTCACACATTGGTGCAGTGCTCTAGCCTTGCATCGGCAGACCAATTCGCAAATGCGTATAATTGTGGAATCTCTCAGTTCATTTTCAATTTCCAAGGGGCGTTACCACTGGGCGCAGACCAAAATGTCTCTGGACGCAACTGGAGAGACATACAAATAATCAGAGCAATGCAATGTGACGTAGGGCTAGGCAAGTGGACTGGTCAATTCAACTTGAACCAAATCCTGTCAGAAGTACCATGAATACATCTTTCTTATCAACAAAAGCATTTTAGGGAAAATAAACTGTCCAGTTCATTTTATATTGTCTCAATCGCGGATACAACGGGCCGTTCCACATCGGCAGCCATCCTGCATCGCTATCGTATCAAACCCGCATATTAGATAAACGGTTGTGATTGGCCCGACCAAGGCAGGGTCGGGGGGAAATCTGTTTGAACGGGAGGGATGCCAGATGTATTCTGCAGAGCAAATGAAACGTGAGCTCGCTGAAAGTTGACTTGACTGAAAGTGAGCATTACTTAAGTGTTAAACTCAAGCCTATCATACTCTTACTCTAGTTTTTATTTCAGAGAACAACTTTTACTGAGGCTTGACTTATTTTTTTAAGCCACAGTACTTTTAGTCGAGCACCATTTTGGGGTACTCTACCCATCCACCTCTGTCAGTCTTTCTCAACGTGGGATAGAGTCTCACATTCCTTAGCAGAATTGAAATCTCAACAGAGATGAAGGGTTTGCGGTTTTCTTACTTGAGGAAGCGGCTGAGGTACTGGCGGCTGCAGGATGACCAGGAGAAGATCCCGTTGTGGCCGGCCAGAGTGGGGGACATGATGTTACCCTCAGACTTCTTGCACACGTTCCCCTCCCCGTCGTGGACCATACCAAAACTGGGGAGTGACGTAGGAAAAATATTTTCGTTGCTTGAAAGATGTCAAAAACAGCTTGATGATCAGGTAAATGCATAAAAGGGAAGCTGGACAACTGGAAGGCATATGCAGGTATAAGTATAGGTCTATTTTTTCAAATATTCAGTTAGTTTGTGGGTTGTCTGGATCAATTAAAAAAAAACATAAGCTCATTTGGACTGAGGTGAAAATAGCCTCTGACAAGTTTATAAATCACCATGACTTAACAATCGCTTTCCCAGTAAAGAATGAACACATTTTGATGTTTTTTAATGGAAATTTCAATCTCATCAGTTTATGAATTATTTGATTGATCAAAGCCAGTCACTCCAGCCTGAGGTGCTTAAAACAGTTGAACTGCTTTGATTAAACGATATGGCACAAACACCTTTTATGCGATTATACAACTTATTTTGATAAATTGAGTGAAAGCCTTGACGTGAATCAAAACCATCCTGTCTTATATTATTTCATATTAAACACATCTGTTTAATGTAAAGAACAAAGAGCAACAATTACACAACAACTCACTTGTGACCAGATTCGTGTGCAATGGTGAAAGCCAGGCCCAGTCCCGTGTCCTCATTGATGGTACAGCTCCTGTACTTGCTGCACATCCCACTGATTGGAGCAAAACCTATAGGAAGGGGGCAAAGTAGTTTACAGTTTAATTGACCTTACCATCACTGAGTCGATATGGATGCAATGTCTTCTTATGTATTTAAATTCTTATGTTAAAGGGGCCCTATTATGAAACACTCACTTTTTCAGTGCTTGTGCACGTACATTAGGGTCTGTGATGGGCCTACTAACATTCAGTTTTACGTAGGCAACAGAAAACATGCCCTGAAACATCCTATTAAGATTTTTGATCCCTTCGTAAGTCACAGGACCCACAGTCGAATTACAACTGCCCCCCATCTGAGTAACTCAACAAACTAATATTTTGAAAGACAGAGGAATTAATACAAACTGTCCATGAAGAAACTGCAGACGATGGAAATGTAAGTATAATAATTCTGCTGTGACTCTTTAAAAAAAAAAAAAAAAAAAGTTTTTGGTAGATACTGAGACTAGAGACTGTAGGCCCGCAGCGCGCGATCCGCTGTGCGTTTCTCCAAACAAAACCAATAAAAATAGTGTGTTTTTATTGTGGATGTATTAATTTATTTTATGTTATTGGATTTTCCAACGTTCACATGAAACAAATAATCCCTGCGTAAGTGTCTTCCACAAACTGGGAGAACGGCGACGAAAGTCGGAGCGACCATTTAAATGAGGCCTTGTAGATCTAACATGAGTGAAGATTTGGCAATGGATTGCTTTTTTCTGGCCTCAAATCTGTTCCGAAACAGATTTTGGTGCACTGATGAGGTGAAATCTGGGAAAGTTTACGTACTTCTTACAACGGAACCTGAAGTCCAGCTCAAACCCCATTGGCTCACAGAGCTGGGGGCCTCGGGAGGGTGGCTCCTTCCACAAAAAACCCTAACCCTCAGCAAAAAACTTCAAAAACATGTTTCGGGGACCTCAGAGACGTACAGTATATCAAATTGTGTAGAAAGGAGCATACTGTAATAGTTCCCCTTTAAAGAATGTCCAACAGAGGTTCATTCAAGATCGTATATTTAGATGTTTTTGTTTACCGTGGTCTGAAGATATTGACTAGAAAAAAAAATTGACTACCACGTCCTGTTTTGTAGTTCGTCCTATCTAAGTTTGGATGAAACAAACAGACGATAACGTGCAGCTAAACTGAAAAAGCAATACCAAATGACCCATATTACTTCAACTATTGCTTCAACTTCCCACGTCTTCCTAAATGCAGTGCAACCTTTGAACTATTGTAGGCTTTCACAGCGAGGACAAAGGCTAAGACTAGCTGGCAACACTTTGAAGTCAAAAGCTAAAGTCTAGGGTAAGAGGGCAGTGTGCGCCTGTGTGTTTGTGGCAGCAAAATATGTGTGTGTGTACGTGTGTGTGTGTGTGTGTGTGTGTGTGTGTGTATGTGTGTTTGTGCCACAACATGGAAGTGTTTTCTCACAGGGAGTTGACATGGTCATTACCCCAAACAAGCTGCTGTTAGTTTGTTAGGATGGTGTACTTTGACTGTGAAATGCCATGATTTAAATATAATTTGAAGAATGGCTATTTTAAATCAAATTTTCTTACTTTCGATGTTAATACCCTTCCACAAAGCCCACGGAATAGAGACCATTCTACAACATGTTTTTCTAATTCTACACTTAGAAAAGAGTAGGGAAAAGATCTGACAGAAGCTGCCCGTCTGCTCGACATCTGGTCTAGTGTGTGGGATACGAGGATGAGGATGTGTGACGGAGGAGGGGAGCGTCTTCCCAGAGTGACAAGAGGAACCACAGTAAGAGGGAGGGAGAGAGAGAGAGAGAGAGAGAGAGAGAGAGAGAAAGAGAGAGAAAGAGAGAAAGAGAGTCAAACACACACACACAGAATGGAATAGACAGATTTCCCCAAGGAATTTGTATTGCACATTACTGCTGTGACCGTGACCTTAAGTCTATTACCGGTCAGAGAAATGAAGGGTTTGGGTGAAGAAACCATTATGGTGCTAATGAAGATGATAATAGTGAAGAAGAAGGGACCCTCACCCAGGGTGTCACAGGGCTCGTTCTTCCAGGAGCAGATATCCAGCCCTGTGAGGAGGATGGCGTGGTCGTGGCGTCTGCCCTCCCTGCCGCCCAGGGTGGACTGCCACTGGCAGAAGCTGTTCAGGGTGTGGTCGGCGTGGTGGTTGATCACCAGACCGGCCTGCGGAGACAAAGAAGAGACTGAAGTCTTTGGGCTTCTTTCAAAAAAAAAAACTTGAATTCTTCCTATGAGTCCTGTGAGAAGCCAATGCTGGATTCATAAAACACCGCTATTGAGTCCCTCAATTTTGTGCTTTTCCAAGGCGTACCATAATATTCATATTATGAAAGCCAATTGTTCTTGAACTGGATGTGGGTGGCTGTTCATGTGGATTTATATATGTATATATTGATACTCAAGTATTTTCTTTTAACCTAAACCTTATTTTCCGTTCATTGGCTCAATGGGGTCAATGGCTCAGGGGTTAGAGCGGACCACCTAATAATTGGAAAACTGCCGATTCTAGCCCCGGCTCCTCCTGGTAGCATGCTGAAGTGCACTTGAGCAAGACACTAAACCCCAAACTGCTCCCAATGAGCCTTGCATGGCTACCTCCATCTGTGCTTGAAAAAGTAAGTAGCTTTGGACAAAAAGCATCTGCTAAATTACTTTGTGATTGCCATGAAAAAAATATATATATTTATCCAGTATTGCGAGAAATCCGCTGAAATATGTAGTTCAATGGGGCAATCATTTATCTTTTATTTATTGATCTGGCCGCGTTCTTCCGTGCTAGAGTTAATTTGGCCTTTTAGTAAAAAGCCACAAGAATTAAATTATTTGAGATGATATGAAAGAGGCAAATCTGATGCCATTGACCGGTGCATTCCTTTTCCTATTTGAGGGAACTGACACGTGTCAGGGGTCAAATGACTATGACTACGATAATGTCTATTTGGGAAAACAACAGTGTTTTTGAGTTTGAGGAGACAAACTGTTTGCGTAACGTTAAAATAGATAAAATGTCTCCTCCTTGTGTAACGTAGTTCAAATGTTGACATGTATGGGCCTTGACCACATGTACTGTAGCTTGTGAGACATCGAGAAAGAAGCCTCGAAAATGCAACATTTTTGCCATTCCATTCTCTGACATTGACCCTGCGAGGGAAGAAAACCATTTCACAGCACACGCAGGTGGACGGAAGCCATAACTCCTCCACCCTACCTGCTTGACTCTTTAAAAAAAACCCTGTCTCTCTCTCTTTCTCCCCCTCTCTCCCTATCCGTCTCTCTGTCTTTTACTTTCTCACCATGCCATTCTATCTCCCTCTGTTTGACTTTGAGAATTTCCCTCCTGAATCCTGGCAGAGATCCAAGCAAACGCACACCCTGTAATTAAGGTATCGGTGCAAATGTACTTAGTTTTAAGACGAACCCCCCCCCCCCCCGGGAAATTCTCAGAGACAAAATCTGGAACTCAGGGCGGATAATCTCAGACAATCAATAAACAAACACGTGGATCATTTTCGTTTCTCAGCTCCTGAAAGAGGTTTCCTTGGACCCGAACAAGAAACGTACCTGCTCTTCGTCCAAAAGCACGAGACCCACTATGACTATGTTGATGTTCCCGCCTATGGTTCCGTCTTTGAAGAGACTTGAGACCTGGTTGGCGCACACACACACACACACACACACACACACACACACACACACACACACACACACACACACACACACACACACACACACACACACACACACACACACACACGCACACACACAAAATAGATGACATACAATATACTTAATCCTGTGTCTGTTATTTGAAGAACACTTTCAATTGCCTGCAATCAGGGCTTATCATCACGATAAACCCCCGTTACCATAACAAGTGTTTCTGTTTACAGCAGCACAGCTATGGAGTTAATTTCCCCCTCTGGCCCTTTTACACAAATATCCAAACACTTTCAAAAGGACTGCCTGGCCAGGAAATGCTTGCTCTTATTCATTGTTTCTTCTAACCCTGACTCCCCATCTCCACAGGTGACCCACATTTTTTTAAAGCGGAACAAAAACAGGATAAGTGTAAATGGCTTTCGCACATGCATTGTTTTCAGAGCGGGTTTTTTATAATTTTACAATTTTTATAGCGCAATAATTACAAGAAAAAATAGTTGAAATGGCTTTGAGATCCTTCATCCATCGATGACTGTGGTCTGCTTTTTTCAACACCTAACTAAGGTGCGCATTAGGTCGGGGATATATGTGTCAAACACCGAGGAAACGAGAAACCTGGACATTCCTTTACAAGATAACAGACAAATGCCCCTGCGATGGTATCACTGATACAATACAGTCGCAACTGCTGTTTCCAATTCGGCCCCTTCTACTCACGAGGGGTATCTAAACATCGATCAGAGCTGCGGATTTGGGCTTTGAAACCAGACTCCCGATTCTCCCTCTCCCTCTCTCAGGTCCCGTGAATACCTCAGGCGTCACTCAAAGAGGATCCCCCCCCCCCCACCCTTTAGAACCTTCTCCTTCTTGCCTTATGTATATCATATCGCCAACCCGCCTCCCAGAGCCTGGTGACAAGACAGGGCTTTGGTTTGAGTTTGTTTCTTAAGTGTTAAAGTGAGCTTGAGTGTGTTGGCAGATCAAAATATGGAATGGTTTGCCAAAATGTCAAAACATTTCTCAACGGTGCAGAGATTACAATATATTGCGGCCCAAATGAGTTTTATTTCTAATCAGACGCTTTTTAAGTGACTCTGCTGTCTGCTTTAACTTAAACGTGATACCGCCAACTGAAATGACCACGGTTTAAGATATCAAATCTCTCGAGGACCTCGGGATTTCGGCATTGCAGGGGGGGGACGCTGCATGGGGGTTGGTCTTCTGAAACTTCATATTGTATTTATGTGACTCTTCACCGAGACCAACCCCCCCTTCGGTGTGAGACGGAGTCGTGTTTTCAAAATAGAGGGCTTATCTTTGGATTTGTCAGTCAGTTGTTAAGTAGCCGAACGAGCATGGCGAGATATGTTTGGAGATCAGCTGAGCAGGGAAGGAGACCGGGTTGTTGTGGCGCATAGTGAAGATTATCCCAGGAGATATGGCTATTTTTTTAAGCGTTATTTCAGAAAGAAATGAGTGCGTGTTGTTGTCTCCCTTCCCCAATTTCAAAAAGATTAAAGGTGCAATAATAGAACTCTCTAAACATTGAATATCTTATTGTATGACGAGGAGACGTTCGGGTCCCCTCTCTGCAATGAGTCTGTACCAAAACTCTTGAATGCCTGTGATCGTAGCACATTTTGTCTGTGGCCTGGAGAAGTCTGTTCATCTGTTCTTGTCAGGCAAAAGAGAAGGGTTTAAGAAAGTGTTCCAACGAGAAACATTGGCGAGCTGGCAAGCTCTCGGGGGAAGCAAAGTATTCCCACTTAGCATTCTTGGATTGTTTTGATCAGGTTATGATTGATTAGTGGCTCCTCTACAGGTGGAACATTTCACATCATGACTGTGCCACAGGGTGAGCGGTAAACAAAAAGAAAAGACAGACAAAGCAAAAAAGCACACTTATAAAGTTCTCTCTCTCAACGCTCTAAGGTTTAAGTTGTACAGCGGAAAAGAAATGCACCCCGAATCCCATCGCTGCCTCTCGAGGATTCCGTTGTTACGGTTCATACTGTGCGCTCGCCATATTGTGTTTTGAAACTGGACTCAACACTGCCTATATCGCATGTCCCCCGGCTCCCACCCCCTTCATCTGTCATGTCTCCCTCCACCGTACGCTAATCTAATAGAACCGAGTGTGACCGTGCTGGCGATCTTATCTAAACAGGGAGACCAGAAAATGAAGTAAGCTGTGAAATAGCACTCGCCGTCCAACCCCCCCCCCAGCCAACTTCTTCACTTCAGCCTCTCGCGGTACATCTGCCTTATTCAGTAAAGTCCCTCACCATATTGAGCACGGTGAGCACGTATGTGGTGATGTTCTCCTGGCCGTGGTTGTCCATCATCTTCTTGTCCACCACCACCAGCGTCTCCACGTTGAGCTTCCGGCCGCCGTGGTTCTTCATCAGCACCGCCCGCTTGCTCCTGGGGAAGAACTTGTACTCGTCGGGCAGGATGACCGGGTCCTGCTCCAGGGGCTTGGGCATGTCTGGGAGGGGAGAGACAGGGAGAAAGGAGGCGATGAGATAACCCTTCATTGCAGGCGTTACAGAGAGAAGGGGAAAGATGGTCGGAAGGGAAAGGAAGATGCATCAGGGCGATGCCAGTGTCATGAAGTGGTGCTACCGCATTAGGGACAGGAGTTTCGAAGTACATTAAGTGGGAGGTTTTAAATGGGCTAACAGTATTCTAACAAACGAGGGGGAAACAAAGCATTTTTTCAACCCAGGTCTTTATTCAAAATGTCGTTTCTCAACAGTAAACCTCAAGGCTTTACTGTTGAGAAACTCTCCGCTCTATTGCAGCTTCTCACTGTGCTTAAATGCAGTCCAACTTTTAAGTGTCACAAAAAAAAAAGGAGCCTATGAAAACGAGAAGCTCACCAAATAGATTTACCAAGTTTTTCAAGGCTTTAACATTTGTCTGTTGGACTTCATTTCATCCCGGTGAGAAGCTGCTGCAGGGTGGTACGTTTCTCAATAGTAAAGCGTTCAGCGAGGCTCTCCTGAGAAAGGTTAGAAATGATGGGAACCAACGTTTCAACCCAGACTGGGTCGAAAAAACAGCGAACCGAGATGTATCCTTTAACCAGGTCAAATCTTTGGAAACAAAAGGAGCAACTGGCATATCGACAATGGTATACATATATGACACAACCCCTCAGATCTCATCTTGTGAGGTATCTACTCCCTTTTAACACAAGCTGACTGTGCGATATATAAGACTTAAAATAAACACTCTCCAACAGCCAAATGGTGGCCAGTTTTGGCTGTGAATACCCTCTAAGAACGACAGTTCCATAAGTGGCTTTGCCAAGTGGTCGACCTTATTAAGTCAGTTTTGTTAGCGCTGTAAAAATGAAAAGGCTAATGAAATTCGTAATTGGCGGTTTTCTCGAGCTGGTCGACCGAAACATGTTCTTGATCAGTTTGGAGAGACTTCCTCATGTTGACTCTGGCAAGGGCAACATTTTGCAACAAAGCTACGTAATTTAAAATGTCTGGAGTCCATTAATGCTGATTTGAGCATGTCATTTTGTCGTAAATATCCCTACTTTAAATGTCTGCCTGTCTGAAGAATCTATTTTTAAAGGAGTCCGTGAAATTAGACTGGGCTCATCATGCTGGTAGACAGCAACTTCACAGCGAGTTAATGGAGAGGCAAAATAATCGAATTATTGTCAAGTTCTAGGTTGCTTATAAGGCACTCTCTCTCAACACCTTTCTTAGTAGAAAATGTTTCGGTGGAAAAAGCTTTTGACAAGCGATCCTGAAATAAATCCTTAATAAAAACATCAACTACTCAGCGGCGCTCTGGGTTTTAACTCCGTAATTTAATTTGAGTTGCCGCTTGGGACTCTTAAGTTGACATTCACCTACCCCGCTTGGACATTAGTGCGACGGTTCACACCATTCGAGCTGCGGCGCTCTCTGAAAACCGCGGGTTTTTCTCACCTAATCTCACCAATCTCCATTTGCACATGTCCGGGTTATCGTAAACTTTCACCCCGAACCGCCCGGGCGCGATAAACTAGAAAGGGCTGGAAAGTTTGCTTACACAGCCGGAAAGCAGGTGAGCGACCAAAGTGCCTTTTTGGCTGAAACACGGCACAGGTGTTGGGTGATGTCACCGCGTGGGAATGCAAACAGCGGTGTGTTTTGACGGGGGGTGGACAGACAGCTGGGGTCCCGCAGAGTCAATGGCGGTGGTACTACCCCCCAATCCCCCCCTGTCTTTGAAATGACCCCCACAAGCCGCAAAACCCGCAACGTCAACCCCTCCTGAAATAATTTTGGGAGAGAGATTTTTCACCTAAGATTCAATTTTAGTCAACATTTTTAATTTGAAGCATTTTAGGTCTGGGTCAAATCACTATTAAAATCAAATCAAAAGTTTTTTTTTTTTAACTAGGACTTGATCGATAGCATCATTCACATTCAATGGAAAGGAAAGCAACATTTTAATCAAAACAAAATAAAAACAAGCCAACATATATTGTGGTGTCTTTGTTTTAACCAGCTATGGAGAGAACCAGTAAAGTGTCTTCAATCATGAAAGCAGATTGCATGGTGATTAGAATGAGAGATTGCCCTTACATACATTTCTTCCGTCTCCCGCAGAAGTGCTGCCTCTGTTTCTCCCCGTGTCTGTAGTCGCCGTCGCGGTGATGGCTGTTGCGGCGGTGACGCCCGTCGTCTCCGGTCATAGTCCGGTTGCCGTTGCTCCCGTTGCGATGATGGCAATCGGTGTATGGATCTTCAGGCAGCCCCCTGGTTGTGGGGTGAGTTTGTGGGCTCGTGGATCTCTTGGTCAGAACGTGGGCCCGGGGAGCTGCTGTTCGGCCGATCTGGGACGACGTTTGGGCGTTGGTCTTGTAGAGGACGTGTGGTTGGTGACCCAAAGGTCCGGTGAAGTTCTCCCTCCGGGCCCAGCCGGGTGACACGGGCCTCAGGAAGTAATCCGCGTCCTGCGTTCGGATCAGACCTGACTGGAGGCAAAACAGACAAGCCCATTAGTGTTTCACCGGCAGTTCGCCGGCTTCTACCACCCCGGTCCTCGATACTAATGGCACTATTGTCAAATGGAGACCCGAGCGAAACACACCCACAAACACTTGAATAGTGCACTCTCTTAAATCGCCCTCATAATCTTAAACTACTGGTCCATGATGAAGTATTTGAAAGACGACAGGCAGTGTATATCTTAGCTGGAGGTGGACGAGGCCTTTGAGGGGCTACGTATTATTTTTCGCCCTTAACATGGTCTTGAGGTTTATAAAGTAAGGGGGGAAATGCCACTCCTGCCGCACCAAGGGACGAAAAAAATACCATTTGTCCGGCCGCTCATTGAGCTGGCGCATAAATCTCGGTCAGCAATTAGTCAAGATTCGACTCTTAGGTCATTGCCAACTGACTCCCATAAACCTCGACCTGGCTCAATTACCAGCCGTGTTTCTTCATGTTCAACATCTGCTTTGCTGTCCAGGGTCAGATGTTATCTAAGCACATCTAAATGAGACTTGGCTGGCCTGGAAAATGTGGAGCTGTTTCCAACAAGTGGGTGCGGTTGAGGTGGGATGCATGTCTGTCTGTCTGTCCGTGTGTCTGTCTATTTATCTATTATCCCACTTTTAGGTTCATTTTAACTTGTGTTTTGTTCATTTCTAGGTAGATGGGGTTTGTTACCATTCTTCTTTTGTATATTTGTATAGTTTTATTTGCATCATATGGATTTATTGCCAGAAAAATAAACATACAAATAAACAACAATTAATAATGAATATATTGAATGTATAATAATAATTTGTAATATATAACTTTTTTATTTGATCTTGTAATTTTAGGGTGGTATATTGCCTTTTTCTATTTTCATTGTTTATTCTTAGGTTTATTGTTAGGTCTTGAATTGTTTGTTTATTGCTGATTCTATCTATCTATCTATCTATCTATCTATCTATCTATCTATCTATCTATCTATCTATCTATCTATCTATCTATCTATGTACAGCATATATTTCTCATTATTATAGATAAACTACAGCTGCTATATACTAAATATAGTCTGTAGTTTGTCGATAGTTTATAATACTAAACTGTAGACAAAACTCTGGGTGTCTCTCTCTCACTATTGCCCCAATCTCCAACAACGATTCTCTCCGAACACGCGCCACATCTGTGCTACACTCTGCTGGCAGCGTGGCCGTGCTTGGCCATGGCGGCGGTTCCTCTGCAACACGCTTAATTGACTGCAGTCTCCTTTTGAGCTGTAAGCTGCAAGTGGAGTGTGAGGTCCTCGTGTCAGCGCAGCTCACGTTCTGGCTGTCGGAGAGCGACTGCCACAGTGGCAGCGGTGAGATCGCGGTTGGCCCAGAATCTGTGGCGTGCGGCGCATGTGAGAGTGTAATGAGTGTGAATGTGTGTATGTGTGTGTGTGTGTGCGTGTGCCTGTGCGTGTGTGCGTGTGTGTGTGCGTGTGTGTGCGTGTGTGTGTTTGTGTGTGCGTGTGTGCGTGGGTGCATGTGTGCATGAATGTTTACATTACCGCGTGTTTGAGCATGCAATGTTGTGTGTTAATTAATAGACATTATGCACAAACGAGGGACTGTCTCGTTCTACTAATCAGCGGCTCCTACCAAATCAGGGATCTATTTGTGATGGTTTTTTAATGCTCCTTTACTTGTGATTTTTCCACATTTCCACTAACCCTCCGTCAGCTTATCAACCGCACATCACAAGGGCGGCTGAAGGGGAGCCCCTTGGAAAGGTTCCGCGACTGTAATAAGTCATAGATTGGAAAACGGTTAACCCTCATCACCCGCGCCAGAAAATGAATCTAAGCTGTGACTATAAGAGTGAGTCTGTCGTGTGTAGAGATGTTCCATCTTTCCTGGCAATACCCTTGGTGGAAAACAGTGGCTGGCTTTGGTTTATTCAATCGTGAAATATTAGTGAATGCAAATCTAAACTTGCGCTGCAAGTCTCAAGTCTTTCCTTGAACTTCCTTACGGCGCTGCGTTTCGTATATTATGGTATTAATGTTGCGTTGTCGCTCCGAACTGGCTCTCGTCTAACACGAGAAGGCACCTCCATTGGTTGCGATTTGTTGTTAAATGTATTCATTTCAGTCGTCCCTGTTATTGAAATCAACTCGCTTAGACATTTAAGTCAGTTGTTTTTATTGGTTCCTAATTTAGAGTTTCAGAGGAAATCGGCAAAAGGACCTCTGCTTCTCAGGCTCTGACTGGAATCACTGACCAGACTCCTTACCATCCCTAACATCACATAGATGTTTAAGAATACCCTGCTCTCTTATCTTCATGCTTTCAAGGGCAATTTGTTTCATATCATTTATAGGTATGAGAATGTACTTATGTTCATGTTTGTTGTGTTTGCGTAGTCTTGTAATGTAGCGTGACCTTTGACATGAAAATGAGATGATTGACATTTCAAGGTGTTCATCCAATCAATAAATTATATACGTACCGCATAATAAGGTCGAAAGGAAAGAAACCATTTGTGGCATAATGTCATCCAAAATGGCTGACCTTGCGAAAACTTTTTGCACCGCTCCCTACTGCATGCCAACGGAGAGCCAACTGTTTGTTTTACAGGTGGTTCCACTCTTGCATAATGATTATTTCTCCTGACTGGTGCTTGAGGCACAAAAGATAACCACAGACCGCAGCGCTGAGACATATTTGGCGGCATATTTACAGCAGAAAACACAATTCTTGCATCTACTACTTAAAGGGAAGATTACAATCTTTGAGTTTCCTGTTTAAAAAAAACAAAACAAAAAAAAAACAATGGGGGGCCTTGGGAGATAATCGGTTCGCCCTCCACCGGAGAAGCCGGTGTAAGATGCGTCAGCAAGGCAAAAATCTGTTCGCCCACCACCCAACGCATCGCCAATCAAAGTAATAGAGAGAAAGAGAGTATTAATGATACACGCTAAGAGATACGAGGGAGACAGGGAAGTGTAATGGAGAACTCCTGCGAGTGTACTTCCACCTTCCAACTCGCCTCCTTCCAACAGGCCTGCCAACGGTCAAGAGCTAATCCCTGGCTGGGGTTCCGCGGCCAAGATCATTGGTTACAATCATTTGTGACAACCAGTGCACGATCTTGTCATGCGCGTGGCACTCGCCCCAGCGCTGCGCAATCACAGACGATTGTCATAATTTTGTTTCCAAGTCACGGCAAGCCGAAGGCCTCTGACCCCGAACTCTGCTGCTGTCAAAACCCGAACACGCTACATATTGAAGTTTGTGTGTATCTGTGTGTGTGTGTGTGTTGGGGGGGGGGCAGGGCTCATGTAGACTAAAATTAAAACAGCCCTCTGGGGGAAAATGCATGGCATGTCATGGAGAGACAAAGTGAAACTTCTAGAATTTGGAAGCCCCACCCAAGCAAGGGGAGATTTAAGGCTGCGTTTGGTGGGGACTCAAATGGAAGGAGGGGTGGGGTTTTTTCCCTCTCTTTCCATAATGTTGGGGGTTTAGTTAGGGGTGAACTCATGCGGACAGCGGTGAAACCAGTTGGGACGAAGATGGAGAAGGGGAAATGGAAACTGGTAATGGGTGAGTCAAACACGGGATTCACACCCGGCGCCATTGTGCCACCTGCAATAATGTCAGAATACAGTAGATTGCTGGGCCGCGTAATTCAATGTGAAGAAGTCATGGATTTCAATGCATGCTGTCATATCCTAACTGCGACAAGCTCGCGGAATTGGCAAGACAAGATCCCTCAAATGACAAAATGTTTACTGTGCAGACCAGACGAGCGCATTACATAGCTTTTACTTTTGAGATGATAACTGATATTTGAAATGCTATCCATCCATCAATCCATCCATCCTACTGTGGGCATCCAGGCAAGGAGACACCCTGATTGGGAGTTCCAGTCCATTGCAGGGTCACGTATGTATGCTCATATGTAAAGTTGATGGAGACAGATCAAGCCTTGCGCTGCCACGGCGAGCTCAATCCCCACTGAGCCACCTTGCCACCAACTGTAAAATTTAGCAGTGGTTCTTATTAAAAATAAGTTTTAGCTCCAGGGGAATTTAACAATCCCTCTTGGACGACGAGTGATGGGCTTGTTCTGCCAGCGTTGGAACAAATGTGATGGCGTAGTGAGAGCCTGGTGAGAGCGTCGGCTGAAGATGAACGCAATGGGTTACGCCGCTCACTTTCACAGGCCCCCCTTTATACAGGCCTCATGTCTTTCCACCGTGAGATCTGCCTCCACGATTTCACACTTGCCAAGCACAATTTCGTCTACAAACCGATATGGATTCTAACTAAAGAAGGTGGAATTAGGGCTCAATTTACAGCGTAACAATAAATGCTGCAACAGACGGCCACGGGTCCTGATTAGTCACATCAACCATTTATTAGAGTTATTCAGAGAGATGGGTGGCTCTGAGGACTCTGTGTTGGGGATATAATCACATCTGAGCCACCACTAGGGATTCTGCACGCAGCTCAGCAGAAGCGAGAGCCACATGATGAGACCTTCCGCTCCACACACATGCTGCCGTTTCCTCTGCCTTTCAGTCTGCTGTCGCCCTGGTCGGCTGGACCGCTTCCCCTTCAGACAGCCCTGAGAGACCCAACGTTGATCCTTCAATGACCTCCCTTCCACTCCTCTTTCCCCCTCTCTTTGTCTCTGATGCCAAATGTTCTCTCTGTTAATCCACGTGCTCGCCAAACCGATGTTGACAATTATGAGCATTAAGAGATGCAAGTACATTGGGTTCATGTTCAAGAACCACCAAGAACAGGACCTGGAAAAAAAAAAAACCTACACCTATTTCCTCTGTAAATAATGAAAAACAATATTTGTTATACATTCATACAATAACTAAACAAACATATTACAAAAAGCTTTATTTTGACAGTCAACTTTTATATGTAGTGGTAATTAGACATCCTGACTCTTAGGCATTTTGGCCTGGTACAGGTAGGTTAGTTTAGGTATTATTGAGTTTATGTATAAAGTGCAGAAATGGTTAGGTTTAGGTATTAGGGTTGGAGTTGGTTAAGTGCAGGTATATGGTGAGAAATGGATATCTTTTGATATTAAGTGAGAAATGTTCAAGTTTCGGGATAATGATAGAGACGGCTACGTTTATGGGTCCGGTGTGGTTGAAGGTCAGGTTACATGGCAAATGTCAAAGATTTCAGGAGCGCCCAAAATGCAGACAAGTTGATACTAAATCAAGTATCATTGTAAAGTCACATTGGCTTAAGACTTAAGGCTTAAGAAGTGTAAGACTCAAGTTATAGTCACATACTGAGTTGTATATAACATTTGGACTACCCAGATAAATTAATCCCTTCATAATCTCTAGATACATTCCATCATGACGTGTGTAAGCAAGCCACTACGTCGGGAGATTAGGTCACGCCGGTAGCTTCTTCTAAATAGCCAAAGTCATCAGATTACACGCTGCGCTCCGAGAGGTGCAAATAGCAGTCGTAAAATGCTGAAACACTACTTGGGAGGGCGCAAACAGCTGGACTCTGTGGAGTCAAACGCATCCAGACACGCAACAACAGGAAAGATATGAGGGGTGGAAGGTGGAAAGGACTGGTGGGGGTTGTTGCACGGGAGCAAAAGCGGAACTGAGGGGAGGATGCATCGGTGCATTTAAAGATGCACCTGACTGACTCACTGCAGTATCTCTCTCTCTGTCTCCCTCTCCCTCTAATGCTCTCCCTCCCCACCAGCCCACCTCCTCTCATTCCTTCTCTCTCTCTCTTTCTATTCTCGGGTGGATAGTTAAGGCAGAAAAGCTTAATACAAAGGCACGGCTCACATTTATGACTTAACTCTCTGGCCCAAGCGGTGCTTTCAAAACCTTGGTCCAAGTTGAAGAGAGCTATGTCTAAGTCTAACGATATCTGGCTCAATGAAATGAGCATTTTCCTCTGTCCAGGGCCGTTTAAGGGCCAGTTAATGGCCCCGGCCCTTTATTTCTGATCAGTACAAATAATTTGCAGGAGGATTACAAGGACACAGCGCAGCGAGGAACCCTTCGCTGCGTGCAGACATTCATAAGCAGCGCGAACAGCAGCACAGCTTGAATGGAATTCCCTACATAAGCGATCGTACAGCGCAAGGCTCGCCCTCTCAAATCTATTCTGCAGAAATGCCAGAAACCAATTTATCGAAGACGCCACGGCAGTATTGTTAAATAAAACCCGGGACTCCAAAACAACATTTCTCATTGTAATTGCTTATTTGTGATCGACGACAGATGCAATCGCCAACTGTATCATTGGCATTTTGTCGGTGAGCTCACCAGAATTCCTTGAAGGAGCCGAAGAAAATCAGTCAAGGGCGAAACATGCCGACACATCAGTCTGGACTTGCGAAACTGTTTTAAAGTGATCCAGTTTAAATGTTTGAAAACTACGGGGGTAACACAGGGACCACACGGCGAGATCATCAAAGCCTAGTCCCATCAAGAGCCATCTTGACGTTATCGGGGGGAAATCCCAGAGAAAAGGTGGCACGAGTTTACCGCGCTCCAGTGCAATATCTACAACTATATGCTGCTTAACCCCGCGGGGTGGCAAACACGCCCATCCTTCTTTTACAAGAGGAAATTAAAAACAAACACAAACCTCCAACTGATTTTGTAGAGGGGAGAATGTTTAGCGTGAAGCTTTGGTTGATGTAAGGTGTGCGTGGCCTGCCTGGGTTAAATCTGATCAGACAAACCGATCTTACGGATACAAGGCACTGCATGAGAAAGCATTGTTTTGCAACGTTGCCGGGGTCAAAAGTAACCGCTTACTTTCACACTTTCTACACACCCTAAGGGAATAGAATTTTTTGGTAAATTTTAAGTGCCTTTATAATTTTGCTGTTTTCTATTTCAAAGCAAAATAACTCTAAAGTGGGACACATGCAAGTACTAGAAGCTGCAACTGGTTGAGAGGAAGAGTTAGCTTCAACATTTGCGCAGAAAAAGCTGTATTGTAAGCCCTTTAAACTTCAACAAGAGTTTAACTTATTACAATAACGTTAAGGCAAAGTCAAATATGAGTTTCTTTACTTTTGTTACTTTAGTGCATTTAACATCAATTACCGTACTTTGATATTTTTACTTGAGTTGGATGTGGAATGGAAGAATGCCCTTAGTCATTAAGTCAAGATTTGAACCATTCTAAGTTATTTGACCATATGAATGGTGTAGTGATCCTTCGTGCTTTTCTACACTGTTAAAAACAGCGCAGTCAGCTTTGATGTGGAAAGCTTGATTGTAGCGTCAATTCGTCAATCCATGTCAATCCGTTAGGATTTGCATTGATTTAAATCTGTACAACGGTGTGACCTCACGCTGTGGTGGGAAACTGTTATTTCTAATTAAAAGCGCAGCACTGGAAATCTGCTATACATATACCATATGCATATAGTGTATATGTGTGTGTATATATATGTGTATATTGTAAGAAAACAAACATTTCAATATTGAACAGCATACAGAGGAGACCGTGGCCTGTATCCTCAGACAAAGTGTGCGTGTGAGTGGAGATAACTTCACTTGACTTATGTCTCATGGGTTTGGGTTGTAGGACTTTGAAATCAACCACTTCCATTGTGTGACGGCAATAAAAACTTCCGCACTAAGACTCTGTCCTAGACACCCAATTGAAACCAGATTTTCTACTCTTATAGCCAATAGGACAGGTCAGGACAGAGACAAGACAACCACCATGGAGGTGACTGTCCTTAGGTTTTGCCAGGAATTAAATAGGACGCTATTATCTTCAAGTTTCTTTCTTTGAGTTTGGAAGAATATTCCGCCCTCAAAAGAGTTTCATATTCCAGACACAAGTTTTAAATGAGGCCCTGTGTGGGCCTCATTTACTTGCCGCTTAAATCCTCTTCCCTCCACCCCGTATAAAAAAACAGACTAAAGCGGATTACAGCGACAACATGAAGTTGACACACAGAAGGACCAGACTTTACACTCTCCCCTTCCCACATGTGTGCCACTGTGTCTGCAGAGTGTCAAGCTCTTTGGTAGGTTTACGCTGGCGCTGGTGAGCTCGTCTGCCCCCTTTATTCCACTCACTTCTTGCTCTTAAGTAAGTGGGTATTTCTTTTTTTTTCTTGTTTATCCTGTGGTCGAATTCCTTAGTGGCATCAAAGCGGGGCAATAAGCGTGTTTCTTGGCTGGCGGGGGAAACCAAGGAGGTTGAAAAAAGATTTATACACATGCTCTACAACCGGGCACTTCCCCGTAGGCGGACAGGTTTTCAACCCCTTCAAAATGCGAGGCGAGGAATAATCATCAGAGACCAACCCCCTCTCTCTCTCTCTCTCTCTCTCTCTCTCTCTCTCTCTCTCTCTCTCTCTCTCTCTCTCTCTCTCTCTCCATGTCCTGACACCCCTTTCCCCATTATATGCCTAATGATGGCAATGACTTCATTGCGTAAAACAATGGCTTCATGATTTCATTACATTACATTACCTTACTAGCAGTTTATACCAGTGAATACTGGAAGTCCTCAGAACACAAGCACAAATGGATTTAAAATGATTACTGTACATTCTGAGTACCAAAAGACACCGGACAATTAATAAATCCTTGTCCGTCTTTCCACTTTGACTGAGACAAATTAGCCCAAAGAGGCATCACTATCCTGCAGACCACTCAGCGCCTAATATGAAATCCGAACTCCGAAATACCTGCAGAAGGTCACAGGTGGGAACGGTACCACCTGACTAGTATCACGTTCAACCTGGAAGCCGGGTGCCAAGGCCGATCAATACCAGCCATTGATCTGACTTCCCCGGGTCAATATTTGCCTGTCGCTAGCCACGGCCGGCCAAAGACCAAGGTCCGCTGTGAGCAGTCTGCTCTAGTCTGGTGAACCCTGTTTAGACCAGACATACTGCTGATATAAAGTTTGAGTTTGGAATTGATACCGCTACGTGTGGGTAGTTTAGGATGACAACACACAATCTCACACACACACAGACACACACCTGCACTCAGTCAAACTTCAATGCAGATGGGGATCTAATAGAGAGCTACAATACAGTCTAGTACTGTATATCTAGACTAGAGTATCTTGCTGAGTTTCCATAATGCACCTCCGATCTCAAAATTCCTTTTTTTATTTCTTACAAACATGCATTGAAATATCTTGAAAAAATTCTCATCAGCTTGAGGCCTGCTGATCGACTTTTTGCACTTCTCTGACTCAGAGCAGAACAAAAGTCATATTCCCAGTGATGCACTGACCCACTTCAGCACCAGTCCGCCCCAGTCGTGAGAACCACATTAACAGTCTCCGTAACCTCTGGACCTCTGGCTGATTCTTTTACTGGGTTCTGCTCGGAAAGGCAAAGACACACACACACACACACACACACACACACACACACACGCACATACACACACACGCACACACACACACACACACACACACACACACACACACACACACACACACACACACACACACATGTGCGTATATACTGTATACACTTATGCTCACACACATAGGCCATCCACAAAAACTGGTATACAAACACAGTCAAGCAAAAGAAGAAGCATCCCTGGAGATGCGGTATTTTCCCTGTGTGGATTCAAAGGGCATTCTCAGACACAGCAGTGGTCTTTTGCTGTGGAAATACAAACAGCAACATAGACAACATTGCAATCCGTCACAATTAATAATAAAAATGAGAAGAAGAAGAAATGCTCATCTTAAATGTCTCGGCTGGGGCGGCGGCCAGAATCACTAAAATGTCATCTGACTACTTGTCTTCTACTTTAAGATCTGCTCCAACCCTGAGGTACATTTAAACTATATTCACCACAGACAAAAAGCATATATTAAATGGTAATCCATGAGATGATTTTATCTAAATGAATCTCATATTTGAGAAACAGCCATTCAAATGTATTTGCGTTATGGATGTTAATCTACAGCATATGCTGTTTCCATATTTGGTGGCGGGGTCCGCCTTTCATGCCAAAGAATACGCAAAATACAACGTCACCCTCAGATGAAAAGGGACAGAGAAAAAAGAACACAAATCAATCAATCAGTGGCAAAAGAAGTAGAATGCAAACTGTTAAAATAATTCACCGTCTTGGAGCGAAGACGAGGGTAAACCGAAAGTAAACCGAATTCTGGGAGTTCTTGTAGCGTAATCCACCCAAATCAGCCGATTTCACGGATTGCCACTTTGAGACAGATTTGAATGAAAGTAAATGTTACTTGAGTAATTATTCGACTCAATATGTTCCTACCCTTTCTCAAGCTGTAAACTGAACTGTGTTTATTCATATTTTGAGCTTGATTAATTCCACTTACTTTAACTTGTGAGTACTCTGGCCAACTCCGTTATTTTTTTCATCCCGCTGTTGTTCTTTCAGTCAGCCCACCTTTTGTCACAAGGGGGGCTTATGCTTGGAGACAGGCATGGCTTACTAAGCGGATTATGTCATGTGTGTTCATCTAGTGCTTTTTTCTTTGGCTGAGGACAGTTGAAGTGACAGTTTGATTGTATGGGTGGAGTGGGCCTGAAGTGTACTCCTTTGTCATTGCTTACAGTAGTGTTTTCCATAGTTTCATTCAGCGTTCGGACCACCACAGCCACAACAGCCACCACTACCTGCCAACATATGAGGTAAACACCAGACTTAAAAAAGACAGAAGTACTGGAATCTGTCAATGAAGAAAATGAACGAATATGGTCTGGTACAAAAACCTCCAAACGTGAACATTTAGCCAAACCGTCAGTATAAAAACAAAAATATACTTGAAATATGCAAACTAATATGGCACTAAAACCAAAGGAGGATGGACATTTTTGGTCAGTTAGCCTTTGGCGCAAATCAAAACGCTTGCCAAAGGGTTAGGGTTAGTACGCTAGCGACAAATGTTACAACATGGAGATGATATCAAGATATTCTCCATAACAAACCAAAAGACAGGACTATATTGATGGGCCCCGATGAGAAAGGCGGCCCCCGGTGATTGACTGAGGCCGCCCACTTAGCCAAAAGGGTGAAGTCAAGTTAAGTCAAGTACAAGTCAAGTCATTTTCTCAACAGACCTACAGGCCCGTGTGTTTCACTGACATGTAAGTCAACATGCGTTCACTCAAGTGCCAGGTGACTGGCGGCTTTGTGCTAGCTTGCTAGCATGTTAGCATGTTAGCACACTCTACGGCCACGCTTTGCGAACGTGCCGGCAAACTGTGGCTTATTGTCTGCAATTTCATTCATTTCATTCATTTCTCAATGACTTCCTTTTTGTGTTCCTCTGATCCTATCTGGTGCTGCAACTCAACTCAAAGTCAGTTTGGAATACCATGAGCGGAGTAAATCAAAACAACCAACCACCAACCAACCAATGGATCGATCAATGCACTAATTTTGCCTTATGTGGTTTCTGGCAGTTTTCCATCTGACAAAACTATGTTTGTGTTTATATTAGCAGTATCCAATGCAAGGAAGGGTTTTATATCACTTTTAAAGGTGTTACCATGATCCAGTAATCCTAGTTGCTTTCTGGCAACACCTTTGTCTCACTCAACAACCTTCAAACACAGAAAAATGGACCAAATTGGGAACCCACTTTTCCTTCCTCCTACTCCTCAACATACATAGGCACCCCTCCCAACAAACACAAGCAGAAAAACAGACCCCCCCCTCCCCCCGGACCCTCCACCCTCCCCACAACCCGACTCCAGACTCAAGACTCACCATCCCCGCACATGTGGAGAGCGCCACTGAGGAATTGACCCTCGACCTCAGCGACCCCTGGTAAAAGCAGAGGTCGTCCCTCTGCTGGTAGGCCCTCAGGCTCCTGGTGCCGTGCTTTCCCAGGACCTGGACGGTGAAGCCAGGTGCAATCAGGCTCCCTGAGGCTTCCCGCAGCTCCATGTGGAAGTCCTGTCCGAGGCCGCTGAGCTGGAAGTGGACCGTTTGATCGCCGTTGCCCTCTCCATAGCTTGCCGAACCAGAGTCGGGCCGCAGAGACCTGCGCCGCCTCCGCAGCTGGACGTGGGAGACCTCGTGTGATATGTACCGGCCCCGGTGGTCCACCTCGTACGGAGCCACGATCTCATATTCTGGAGACGGTTGAGGCGGCGGCCGTGGAAGAGTGAGAAGGGGGAAAAAAGTCAATCTCAACAAGTGTTCCACTTAGATTCCTTGCAGGAGTTGGAATGGTTTTTAGATATTGGTGTCAGATATGAGTTTAACACCAGGCTAAAGTCAGGGATCATATCAGAGAATATATACCCAATCCAAAAATCTGAGACCAAGAACCTTATCATATCAAATGTGTCATATTTTAAAGGAAAAGCAACTGGATTTCATTATGTCAATCATTATCAGTTATTATGTTCCAATGTCCGTAAACTAACACTCAGAGTTGTGGATCAGATCAGGACTTGGTATCAACAGTTCAGAATTCAGGTTCTGTATTATGTGAAGCAAAATCCCATTGGTAAACCTCCTACTTTTGAAGAAAAATAGGTACTTCAGAAAGTCTTTAGTGTCAATGTCCCTTGTCTAGGACCTACAACCCTTTTCCTCCGTAGGTTCTCCTTGACCTGGCCCATATATTTTTTGATGACGGGGTCAAGCAGAAGTTACAAGAACAGGAAGGGTTTTTCAGCACAGTCCTGTCCGGGATGGAGTGCATCATGTTTGACCTGGTGTTTGCTACTAAAGTTTTTACTACAGTTAGGGGCTGGTTAACAGCGGGTTATAAAAGCAGATGGAGGTAGGTCACAGCGCCGGGCCCTTAGACCAGTTAAATGTCTGTTTGTGGCCAGCTAAACTAATGGGAATTCCCTCAAAGGGTCAACATCTGAGCTAATTTATCCAGACCAGGACCCAAATTGGTTTCCCAGACCAAAAGGGTGAAGCACCAAGGCATTCCTGCCCCCAACGCCTCCTCAGTTAGTGTGATTTGACTAACACAGGTCTTTATCAAGGGAATTTACTTTCATTCTCTCTCACTCTTTGATACAAGGTGAAAAATCTGATTAGTTTTGGTATGCACAGTTAGATATCCACAAAGGAAATCAAACAAAACGACGGTGAGAACCTTCCCTGTGGTTACAGAAGGATCCTGGTACAATATCTCATTGCTTTCTAATCTTAATACACTTAATTCACATTTTGGTCCACGAGCAGCGCAAAACAAACAAATGCTAACCGCTGCACTGTTGATTTTGCTGCTATACGATGAATGGCCGTGGCAAAGTGCCGTTGGTGGCCCCTGGGAAAATGCCACACGGTAACTTCAGCACCTCGGAGTTCACGGAAATAACAGCAACCTTGGCCGTACAGTCAGTCAACAAGGGCCAACCTTGGGTTACTGTACGCTGTGACCTGCTTTTGGCAGGCCCAAATAATGGGTATATTTAGCGAGGAGACAGACGTGTCGTGGCAGTGGGGGCGATAGACAGTGTGTCATCAGTAGCGGTGTGAACGCCTAAGATCTGAACGTGGGGATGTTTTGAAGACCATATTTAGAACGTGACATTATGCTATCTTGTAAATCATCCCGATTTGCCTAGTACCCTATATGTGAACCCTACCCACATATGTAGTAGAGGCAGAGAAGGAAATGTGTCTCTGGGCGCTTGAGAGGTTTGGTTAAGACCCCAGAACACTTTTGTTCGAGGTGAACACACACACACACACACACACACACACACACACACACACACACACACACACACACACCGACTTAAATCTGTTTGTCCCTTCCCAACTTACAAACCAGCTGCAGTGACCCATGTCTGGCAGTGCACAAACAAATGCTTTTCTGGAAGAGAGAAGTGCGAACACACACACACACACACACACACACACACCCACACACACACACACACACACAAGCCAAACGCACACACACACACGCACACACACGCACGCACACACGCACACACACGCACACACACACACACACACACACACACACACAAGCACGCACGCATGCACACACACACACATATGCCACACATGCACACACACACACACACACACACACACACACACACACACACACACACACACACACACACACGCACACACACACACACACACATCTTGTGTGTTGGGGACCGAGTCAGGATCCTGTGGTGGTGGGCTTGTTGGTTTAGTAGGTCCTGAGTGCCAGTAGTAGAATTGATGGGTGGTGGGGTGGGGGTGCAGCCAGTGGGTACCTCTGGTTTTATCTTTGCTGAAGTGCTGAAGGAGAGTAACAGCCTCCTGATATATTGATGGTAGTTAGTGGCTGATAGTTATCAGTTTGAAGTTATCAATCAAAGTTGAGGCAAGAAAAGTAATTTCCGTGCATATCAATTCAAATCATGCACATAGTGATAGGAGCATCCGTTTGCTTTTGGTATGAGTTTTCACAAGAAGCGGTGGAAAGATTAAAATTTGCCAGCTAATGTTTAACATTTGATTAATCTTGCATTTAAACTCGGAACCCAAACAGACACATCTATAGCTTTAGCGTTAAAACGTGCACCCTGATATTTAGGGTTTAATCTGTGCTGTGTTAGGTAGACGGTCGCCCTCTAGCGGAGAGCGACGGCAACGCACACTGCAGGTGAGTCAATTCGGTGAAAAGTTTTTAATTGATTTTTTTTTTTTTTTTTTTTTTGTTGAAACAAATAGTTGCAAAACATCGACACTCGACACTTTGCAAGGGCGCGGCGGTCCGAAACAACCCGTTGTCACCGTTTGAGGATCGTTCCAATACAACCGCCGGTCACCATACCTGTGTTCCGAGGCAGATTGAGAGACCGCAGGAGCGTCGGTGCGTCGGGGCGGACTGCACCTTTAACACCAGCGGCGCTCGCAGACAGGCTCTGGATGGACGTCACACTGCGTTTACTGAGCGCTCCAAAGTTGTGACTTCACTATCCATAATACAAAACGATATATACTCATCAACAATAATTAAAAAAAAAAAAATAATAAAAATAAAAAATGCACTTACTTTGCAGGGGATTAAAAGGCAGAGGAGGCTGAGGGCTGCGAAACCCCCAGTCAAGCGGCTCCACTGTGCACGGATCCGCGGCGCAGCCATGGCTGTGCACGGGGCCACCTTCATGCACAGGTTCTCGGCTGCAGCAGAACAACTCCGAAGGCTGCGGGACGAGCCATGCACGGGTGAGTGGGGCGGCGGTGTCTCAGCGCATCGGTTCTTCCAGGTGCCTCTCCTCCTCGGCTCCACTGGGGCTTCACGGCTCCGCAGCCCCGCGTCAGCCGCTGCACACACACACACACACGCACGCACACACACACACACACACGCACGCACGCACGCACGCACACACACACTGCCCTTCATCCGGATGCGCGTTCTCCCATTGTTTCCCCCTCTGAGTCCCCCCCCCCGCCGCTATCTCTCTCTCTCTCTCTCTCTCTCTCTTCCCCTCTCTCTCTGTCTGCCCCCCCCTCTCTCTCTCTCTCTCTTCCTCTCTCTCTCCCTCTCTCTCTCTCTCTCTTCCCCTCTCTCTCTGTCTGCCCCCCCTCTCTCTCTCCCTCTCTCTCTCTCTCTTCCCCTCTCTCTCTGTCTGCCCCCCCCTCTCTCTCTCTCTCTCTTCCTCTCTCTCTCTCTCTTCCCCTCTCTCTCTGTCTGCCCCCCCCCTCTCTCTCTCTCTCTTCCTCTCTCTCTCCCTCTCTCGCTCTCTCTCTTCCCCTCTCTCTCTCTCTCTGTCTGCCCCCCCCCCCCTCTCTCTCTCTCTTCCTCTCTCTCTCCCTCTCTCGCTCTCTCTCTTCCCCTCTCTCTCTCTCTCTGTCTGCCCCCCCCCCTCTCTCTCTCTCTCTTCCTCTCTCTCTCCCTCTCTCTCTCTCTCTCTGAGTGATTGGAGGTGTGAGCGAGTGGAGCGTGTGAGCGTTTGGTAGAGTGAGTGGTTTTCTCTCTAACTTTTTCTATCAATTGCATGTTTATAATTATTTGTTGGTGACGGGTTTAGTTTTTTGTTGGTTGTAGGGTGTGCGCACAGCGGGTGGGGGGTGGTGGTGGTAGTGGTGGTGGTGGTGGTGCGGGTCCGCGGCCATGTCGGACCTCACCAAGCTAACGAGGAAGCACGGCATTAAGTTGCCCGTGTCTTCCTCGGTCTCGGTGGAGGACTGCAGCCTGGCGGTGGGGAAGGCTGTCGGCTACAGCAGCGTTGTGTCCGCAGCGCGGATGAACAGCGCGGTGGTCATTTTCCTGGATGGCGTAGACAAGGTGAACGCGGTGGTGGCGAGCGGCGTTACGGTGAACAAAATGTTTGTTCCCGTCCTGCCTCTCTCCACACCGGCGAGGAGGGTGAATTTGGCGAATGTTCCGCCGTTTATTAAAGATGAGACCCTCACTAAGGAACTGGCGAGGCACGGGAAGGTGGTGTCGCCAGTTAAAAAAGTCCCGTCGGGGTGCAAGTCGCCGCTGCTCAAGCATGTGGTGTCGCACAGGAGACACGTCCTGATGGTGTTGAACAACAGGGATGCGGAGCTAAACGTAGCTTTTAAAATCAGGGCGGATGAGTTTGACTACGTGGTGTTTGTCAACACTGACACCACCAAGTGCTTTGGGTGCGGTGGGGAGGGACACCAGGTCAGGGCATGTCCAGGTAAGAAGGCAGGCGGCGAGACAGGTGAGGGGCAGAAGGGTGGACAGGACAAGGAGGGAGCACAGGAGGGGGCAGGTGAGGGTCAGAAAGGGGAAAAGCAGGCGAAGGTGGGGGCACAGGAGGGAGCAGGGGGGGGTCAGGAGGGGGGAAAACAGGCAAAGAAGGGGGCACAGGAGGAGGCGGGGGAGGGCCAGAAGGAAGGAGGGGAAAAGCAGGTGAAGGTGGGGGCACAGGGAGAGGCAGGTGAGGGCCAAATGGAGGCAGGGGAAAGACAGGTGGAGGTGGGGGCACAGGGGGAGACAGGTGGAGGGCGGAAAGGAAAGGAGAAGAAACAGGTGAAGGTGGGGGCACAGGAGGGGGCAGGCGAGGGGCAGGGGAAAAAAAAGGAGGGGGGGGAGGGGAATGTGGAGCCGCAGGAGGGAACGGGTGGAGGTAGACAGCGCAGCCAGGTGAGCGTGGAGACACGGGGGGAGGCAGGCGAGGGTCTGGAAAGAAGGCAGGTAAGGGCGGGAGGACAGGAGGGGAAGGAGGAGGGTCCGGAAGACAGGCAGGTGGGTGCGGGGGGACAGGAGGGGACTGGTGAGGGAAAGGAAGCTACGGAACAAAGTCAAAGGAGTGCAGGTGACGTAGCTAGGGAGGAGGAGGCACTGGAAGGAAGTGACTTTGAGATGGGGGATGAGGACGATCGGTTGAGAGTCCCCCGGCTCAAAAGAAAGTCCAACAAAATGGCAGGAGACTCTCAGGCGAAGAGAGGGACAGCAAGCCAGGGGAAGGCAAGTCAGGAGGTGGAGCAGGGAGGCTCGGAGTCAGAGTCCTGGATGGAGGAGGACTCTGCTGCAGACAGTGAGGGGCAGGTTTTTCTCGGCGTAAAGAAGAAAAAGGGCAAAAAAAGCTACAGTGTGGGCAAAATAAAAGCGTTTCTGCACAGGACGAAGAATGTGAAAGGGATTAAGGTGGAGGATTTTTTCTCAGACAAGGAGTTGCTGGCGAACGCGGCCCAGCAACAGATGAGGAGTAAGGGGAGAGGAGGGTTCACGGACCAGGAGGTGTACAGGTTAAAGAAAATAGTGCAGAAGATCAGGAAGGAGCTGAACAACGGAGAGGATGGGGAGGAGGTGGAGGTGGGCGCTGCTGTTCGGGCTGTTTCCCTTTTCCGTTGCAATGAGTGACTTTAACATCAGCACGCTGAACGCGAATGGGGCCAGAGACGCAGCTAAGAGGTCTCTGCTGTATGAGCTGATGGAGCAGAAGAGGCTGGATGTGCTGTTGGTGCAGGAGACCCACAGTGACTCTGGCAATGAGGCTGACTGGAAGAGGGAGTGGGGGGGGGAGGTGGTGCTAAGCCACAAGAGCACCACCAGCGGTGGGGTGGCTCTTCTCTTTTCTAAGAGCTTTGCCCCAGCATCCTTTGAGGTGGAGGAGGTGGTGGAGGGCAGACTGATGGTGGTGAGGGCAGCATTTGAGCATCATAAGTTTGTCTTTATAAATGTGTACGCTCCCACCACAGGACCACACAGAGTCACTTTTTTGCAAGTTTTAAATGGGGTTTTAAGCAAAGCTCGTACTGGGGAGTTTTTGTTTCTAGGAGGTGACTTTAACTGCACCGAGAACGACCTGTTAGACAGGAACCACTGTGAGCCGCACAGAGCATCGCAGAACGCGATGAGGCTGCTCTCAAGCGAGAACGAGCTAACGGACGTGTGGAGGAGAACCAACGGGGATGAAAGACAGTACACCTGGGTGCACTGCAGAGGCAACTCTTTATCGTTGGCCAGACTAGACCGGTTTTACTGTTTTAAGCACCATTTTAACATTTTTAAGGAATGTAGAATGGTGCCTGTTGGTTTTACCGATCACTCCCTGGTTGTTTGCCGTGTTTTTATCGCCAATGTAAAGCCCAAAAGCGCATATTGGCATTTTAACACCACCCTACTATGTGACTCCAACTTTAAAGATGCTTTTAGGTTTTTTTGGGAAGGTTTTAGAGACAGAAAGCAGGATTTTATTTCCTTAAGACTGTGGTGGGACTATGGGAAGAGGGAGATAGAGCAGCTCTGTCGGCAGTATACTCTCAATGTCACACGGGACATCACCAGATCTATGAGGGATCTGGAGACTGACATTGTGGAGTTACAGGGTGTAGTGGAACCCACTGGGAATCGAGATCACATTAAGGACCTCAAGTCTAAAAGAGCTGCTCTTGCAGACCTACTAGGCACCAAGGCGCAGGGGGCGCTGGTCCGCTCTCGCTTCCAGAGCGCAGCACTGATGGACGCACCATCTAGTTTCTTTTTTAGCCTGGAGAAGAGCAACGGGCAGAGCAGGTTTATCCACGCCCTGAGATCAGACACGGGACAGGAGCTCAGGAGGCCGGAGGAGATCCGGACGAGAGCCGTGGACTTTTATACAGAGCTGTACAGAAGTGAGTACGAGGAGCAAAAAGAACTGTTTTACTCCTTTTGTGGGAATTTGCCCAGGGTCCCGGAAGATGTCAGTGCGGTGCTGGGGGAACCTCTGACCCTGCAGGATCTTTCCACGGCCCTGCAGAGCATGAAGGGGGGTAAGGCCCCTGGCATCGACGGGATTCCTGCGGAGTTTTACAAAGAGTTCTGGGAGGAGTTACGGGAGGACCTTTTAATGGTTTTTAATGAAGTTTTTAAAGATAAGTTATTGCCAGTCAGCTGCAGGAGGGCAGTCATCACTCTCCTACCCAAGAAAGGAGACCTGCAGGAGATCAAGAACTGGCGTCCTGTGTCCCTTCTGTGCACGGACTATAAAATCCTGTCGAGGGCACTGGCCAACAGGCTGAGGGAGGTGATGGACCTGGTCGTCCATCAGGACCAAACTTACTGTGTGCCTGGTAGGTCCATTCTGGACAATGTGTCCCTAATTCGGGATATTTTGGACGTCTCTAGTTCTCTGGGCATTGAAACTGGGCTCATTTCGCTAGACCAGGAAAAGGCGTTTGACCGGGTTGAGCACCCTTACCTCTGGAAAACTCTGGAGGCTTTTGGCCTCAGCCCTGGTCTGATAGCCATGATCCAGGTTTTGTACCAGGACATCGAGAGTATACTGAAGATTAATGGAGGGCTGAGCGGCCCTTTTAAAGTGCGTAGAGGGGTGAGACAGGGCTGCCCCCTCTCAGGGATGTTGTACTCTCTGGCCATAGAACCATTGCTGTGTCAATTAAGGACGAACATCGAGGGTGTGTTTCTAAACGGTCTCGAGAGAAGCCACATTCTATCAGCCTATGCGGACGACGTCATTGTCTTAATAAAGAAACAGGACGAAATCAGCAAACTGGAGGGGATCGTCAGGGACTTTGGGCTGCTATCAGCAGCGAAAGTCAACTGGGGCAAAAGCGAAGCGCTGGCTGTGGGCGGATGGAGGGGGGGACTTTTAAAACTGCCAGGAGGCTTACGGTGGCGAAGGGATGGGTTTAAGTATCTGGGAGTGTTTTTAGGGAGCGAAAGTGTGGTGGGGAAGAATTGGGAAGGACTGCTAGGAAAGATACAGGGCAAGCTAAGAAAATGGAGGTGGGCACTGCCACAGCTGTCCTATAGGGGCAGGACGCTCATTATTAACAACCTGGTGGCCTCACAGCTGTGGCACAGAGTGGCGTGTGTCCAACCACCAGACCTGCTAGTTAGGAAGATACAGGCCGAGCTGATAGACTTCTTTTGGGGGCGGAATTTCCACTGGGTCAGGAAGGAAAGGGTCTTTCTGCCTAAAGAGGAAGGGGGGCACGGTGTGGTGGACATCAAAAGCAGAGTGGCAACTTTTAGGTTACAGTTTGTGCAGAAGTTGTTAACGGGGTACTTTAACGTTTGGAAGGACGTGGCGGGCTTGGTCTTAAAGAGGACTGGGAGGATGGGACTTGACCGCTCGTTGTTTTTAATGGACACGAGTCTTCTAAACAAGTCGGGCTTACCCCGTTTTTATCAGGAGCTTTTTAAAGCATGGGGGTTATTTAAGAACAGGAAAAGGGAGGCCGCAGATTCCCTCCACTGGCTCCTGGAGGAGCCGGTGATCGGAGGAGCCAGGCTGGATGTGCAGGACGGGGCCACTCCAGGACTGAGGAGCATCCTGAGGGAGGCGGGGGTCCTGACCCTGAGGCAGGTGGTGGCGGCGGCGGGGAGCGACCTGCAGGACGGCGAGGCCATGGCGGAGCGGCTGGGGGTGAGGTCCACCAGGATCGTACACCTGGTGCTCAAGAGGTGGAGGGAGACGCTCACGGAGGAGGAGCTGGCCCTGCTGAAGGAGTACGGCGAAGGCGCGGAGGAGCCAAACTCGGAGGATCCCTTCCCGGAGATGACCCTGACCCCCAACCTGGAGGGGTCCTCCGGGAAGCTGCTGCACAGGGCACGTTATGCAGAACTGGACCTGCACACAGCCAGCGGGAAGGCTTTTTACAAAGAGTGTGTGGTTGTTTTAAATAGGAAGGGACTGGAGGGGCGGCAGGACACTGTCTGGAGGGGACGGCTCCAGATGGGGGGACAGGAGGAGCCGTGTTGGAGGAGTTTTTACAAAGCTCCCTCCAAGAAAAGGACGGGGGACCTCCAATGGAGGGTCCTACATGGAGCCATAGCGGTCAACAGCTTTGTTTCTGTTTTTAATCCCACGGTCGCAAATGAATGTCCATTCTGCAAACTGCCAGAGTCCGTGTTTCACTGTTTTGCAGAGTGCGACAGACTTTTAGAGCTTTTTAGTCTTTTAAAGGAAAGTTTTAAGCTCTTTAAGGAGGAGTGGTCCAGAAACTGTTTTATTTTTGGGGCTAGATACTACAGGGCCAACGCAGAGAAATGGCGACTGCTTAATTTTCTAGTAGGGGAAGCGAAGATGGCCATCTACCTCACGAGGAGGAACAAACTGAGGGGAAAGGACAGTGTTTTAGGAAGAGTGTTTGTAGCGTTGGTCAGGGCCAGAGTCTTGATTGATTTTAACTTTCACAGACTGATGAAGAGTCTGGACGTCTTCATCAAGCTGTGGTGTTTTAACGACGCCATCTGTTCCCTGGTGGAGGACGACCTGTGCTTCCAGTCTGTTTTTAACGTGTAGGACTCTGTTAGTGAACCAAGTGTGTTTGTTGTATTGTCTGTAACTGTGAACTAGAGAAATTGTTAAAATAAAGATGCCGTAAAAATCAAAAAAAAAAATCTCTCTCTCCCTCTCTCGCTCTCTCTCTTCCCCTCTCTCTCTCTCTCTGTCTGCCCCCCCCTCTCTCTCTCGCTCTCCGTTTCTATCTCTCTGTCTGCTTCCCTCGACCCCTCTCTACCTCCCTCCCTCTCTACCTCCCTCCCTCTCTCTATCTCTCTTTTTCTCTCTCTCTCTCTCTCTCTCTCTTTCTCTCTCTCTCTCTCTCTCTCTCTCTCTCTCTTTCTCTCTCTCTCTTTCTCTCTCTCTCTCTCTCTCTCTCTCTCTCTCTTCCCCCTTGTCCTTCTCTCTGAATTCAATTTAATTCAGGCAGCTGCCAATGAAAATGGGAAACAAAAATAAAAATAAAAAGTAGGCTACAGTGTGTGTGTTAGTGGGATTATTGCGAATGTGTGTATGTTTGTGTGTGTGTGTGTATGTATGTATCTGTGTATTTATGGTTAAATATTTTAACCGTGTGTACATTTTCCCATAAATCGGTCTCCCTCTGTTATCTATTTATTTAATTATTTTTTATTAAACTTTTTCCTGCTTTTTTATGTTCTTTCTTTGGAGTTAGAGATATCCCCGATTGTGTGTATATATGTGTGTGTTTGTCTGTGTGTGTGTATGTGTGTGTGTGTGTGTGTCTGTGTCTGTGTCTGTGTATGTATCTGTGTAATTATGGTTAAATATTTTAACCTTGTGTGCAGTTCCCTAAACATTGGTCTCCCTCTGTTGTGAATTTATTTATTTATTATTTATTAAACTTTTTCATGTTCTTTCTTAGCCACACACACACACACACACACACACACACACACACACACACACACACTGCACTACAGCATTGTGACTCCCACTGGAATAGTTGTCTTCACTCTGTCCCGTGCTGGCCGCGCGGCAGACTCCTGCTCTGCTTGCTTACACACACACACCCTTCCCTCGGAGGAAGGGTGTGTGTGTGTGTGTATGTGTGTGTGTGTGTGTGTGTGTGTGTGTGTGTGTGTGTGTTATGGGGTGGGGGTGGGGGATCCGAGAAGGAGCGCCAGTCAGATCTGACACCTCTGCTAAGGAGAGAAGACAGAGAGTCGGTTGATCCTTCCCTCACACTCCGTCTTTGTTTGTTTTTTGTTTTTGTTGTGTGTGTCTGTGTGTGTGTGTGTGTGTGTGTGTGTGTGTGTGTGTGTGCGTGCGTATGTGTGAGTGCGTGTGTGTGTGTGTGTGTGTGTGTGTGTGTGTGTGTGTGTAAACAACAGAGGGACAAAATATTCCAAATATCGATAAGGTTCAAAATTTACACCACAGCAAATTATACCACATAGAATGATTCTCCCAATGATTCAAAATGTGTGTGTGTGTGTGTTTGTGTGTGTGTGTGTGTGTGTGTGTGTGTGTGTGTGCCTGTATGTGAATGAAGGGAATGGACAAATTAAAGGACATGAAGGTGGAGTTAAAGGTCTCCATATAAGACAACGCAGCTGATTTGTCACTGCAGTAAAGCAGAATTTTTAAACTTTTTCAAGACTCAAGATTTTTAGATATTTTTTGAGAGATGCGTTTTTGCCGATACCCGCGCCATCGTCACAATTTGTCGAACGTTACCCTTCTGGTTTCTCTCACGTTTGAAACATTGCAATCCTTACTTGCTGATGGGGGGGGGGGGGGGTATACGTTTGGAAAAGTGACCTCTGACCCCGCCTAGTGCGCTCTCCCGTATTCCGCAGCTGCAACGATAGGCAACCATCCAACTCTTCTTAACTCCACACGATCACTCACAGGGCGGGTATCCTGACAGGAGAGGTTTGGGAGCGCTCGATTCATATCCCAGAGCATTTGATGATCTGCCCCAAAAGCAAAACAGATGCCTTCTAACGCTGTGCAGCGGGGGAGAGAGAGAGAGAGAGAGAGAGAGAGAGAGAGAGAGAGAGAGAGAGAGAGAGAGAGAGAGAGAGAGAGAGAGAGAAGAGAGAGAGATGCCTTGGCGATTTACCGTGTGAGCCCTTGGCGTCAAGCCAGCACTGAAAATCATGGAATTGGGATCATTGAGATAAGATGCAAAGGTGGCCATTCGGTAGCTTCGAGATTCTGGGGTCCCACACATCCTCCAAGACACAAAGATAAGGGTTTTAATTCCAGATATGATTGACCATAGGTGACCCTTCATGGTTCTGCAAGGTGTTTGTGTGTGTGTGTGTGTGTGTGTGTGTGTGTGCGTGCGTGCGTGCGTGTGTGTGAAAGGAAGGTTTTAAAGCAGACCGCAGCACTATTTTGGGTGTACAAGTGTAATCTTGGGATTTTTTTCGACTTCCAAGAATGTGAAAAAAGTAAGGCTGGGATATCACATACACACAGAACTGAAACACTGTGTGTCCCACACTGTGACTTATACAAAATAACAACTGACTTGATGAATTTCCGGTGATGGCGTATTAGTGATGCAAGGCTCGCAAATTATTCGTTCATAGCGAACAATTCTTTCTAAATGAGTCGGGAGTCACTCTGGCAAAAGAGTCGTTTGTTCATGATTCCGCAACTTTCAATCTCAGACAAAAAGAGCAGATTGCCCTGAGTCGCGAGTTAATGCATTCCAATCCATCCACAAAGAGGCGGAAAAATGAACAAATCTTTTTAGTGAGTCACCCTTAAAGAGCCGAATCTATGAAAATAACCAAAATTTTCATTGCTCTGGGAATCCGATCGCTGATAATAAAAATAAAAAAATGCCTCCACAAATAGGATTCTTTCCACATGTTTCCAGGAGCAGGACATCTTTACAGTGCCCGCCACTGAAGTCATATTCTCCATCCATACTTTTTCTCAGACAGTAAATTAAGAGTAAATGAACAAATCTCCACACACGTACACACACAGATGTTTTTGGATCCTGCTTGGCATATATGTGACATTGTTTTGCCATTTTCTGCAGCATCTTTTGGATTTTCTACTTGTTCTAACCAACTTTGGATAGACGCGCTCCCATAATTAACTCATTAGTAATGTTTTGCCCCATGCGTGTAATCTTCCATTTTTCCATCCATTTTCCCCTCTTTGAGGTTGTACAAGTAGATTCCACCCGCTGTCGGCCACCAACAGGAATTTCGACAACATCAGCAAAACCCGTCTCCATCCAAGCACGTCTTTTGCTTTTCCGCCCGCTTTGTTTCCAAAACAAGCACACGGATGAGACTGCCTCTTTTAAAGCCAGATATCTCAGCAGAAAATTAGCGAACAGTCACTTCCAATCCATTCCCATCCCAGTTTCGTGTTCTGTTTGTGGACATCCTACTGATACGACCACTAAAACCACAGACACGGGCGGTTTATTTTTTCTCTCGATTGATGAAAGGTCGTTGAGGCAGAGGGGATGATCACGTCGCAAACCCAGCACCATGTGTTTTGACGCCACTACAGTGAGGAAAATGGGAAGGAAACAGAAAAGGAAGTTCACCTCAGCTGATCAACGGTAGCAACAGACGACGTGATATTTTGACTAATTGAAGACAAGGACGGGTTGACAAGCTGTCACATGCAAACACACACATTTTAAATCTACGGGTAGTTTTCAACCAGTAGTCCCATTTAATTAGCTGTCTAAAAATAGACAGACCAGTCCCAGACTGACCAGTGTGTGTGTGTGTGTCTTGATGGCGGGTGTGGTAAGCTGCTGAATTCCTCTGTGGGCAGCGCTTCTGGGAGGCTGATGGGAGTTGACACAGAGCGAGACCAGAGGGCGGCGAGGAGACCAGAGGATGGCGGCCGCCCGCCTGCCGGGCTGAGGTGGAGGCTGGAGGCGGAGCTCTGCGGACGTTTCAGGGGGTGGTGGCGGAGGTAGCTAGAGTAAGCCCATCGACCTTGGGGATGAGGACGTAGAGTGGGAAGGTGGGTTGGGGGTTGTGACGGGAATTGTGATATGGGTGAAGGGTGCTTTTTGTTTTTTGTTTTTAGTTAGCGTTGATGTAATATGAAGAGGTTATCGTACTCAAGTTGTACGTACACAAGTGAGTGAGCACACATTTTTATCATCCGATCACGCCGGGAAGCATTACAGTTTTTGACAATTGTTTACACACGTTTTTTTGAATCTTTGGCTCATTTTCTCAAAACTCTAAACACAAAACCCAAAACCACAAACACAAAATGCGAACCTCCACAAATCTCAAGCAAACACTGCATTCTAAACCGTTTTATCTCTTTCCAAAATGTTTTTTTGCATCAAAATGACACACACGCCATCATATTAATAGATCTTTCTACCAACCAACAACACACTGATGTACTCAATACAACACACTGAATATATGAATATCTTCTCAGTAGGTTTACCACTTTGCATTTTCAGTGTTACACTGTAGCCAGTTGTAAAAGATGAATACAGCAATGGATATCTACTCAAATCCACACATATATACATATATATGTGCATTCCAAATTATTATGCAAATTATATTATTATCTGATTTTCCTAAATAGTCGATGCAAATAACAGTCAGTATGATTTTCAAGTCATCAACCGTTAGGATATAATTTGAATGTTATTGAACAAACCCCCCAATGATAACAGTATTTTTTTCAAAAATAAAAGACTCAAAATGCACTGTTCCAAATTATTATGCACAACAGAGTTTCAAAACATTTTATAGGTTGTAAAGAACTGAAAACGGTCATTTGTTGAATTTGCAGCATTAGGAGGTCATATTTACACAAATCAAAAGCTATTTTAATCAAAAACCTCCCAACAGACCAAATTACATGTTAATATAGGACCCTTCTTTGATATCACCTTCACAATTCTTGCATCCATTGAACTTGTGAGTTTTTGGAGAGTTTCTGCTTGAATTTCTTTGCAGGATGTCAGAACAGCCTCCCAGAGCTGCTGTTTTGATGCAAACTGCCTCCCACCCTCATAGATCTTTTGCTTGAGGTTGCTCCAAAGGTTCTCAATAGGGTTGAGGTCAGGGGAGGATGAGGGCCACACCATGAGTTTCTCTCCTTTTTATGCCCATAGCAGCCAACGGCACAGAGGTATTCTTTGCAGCATGAGATGGTGCATTGTCAGGCATGAAGATGATTTTGCTACGGAAAGCACTGTTCTTCTTTTTGTACCATGGAAGAAAGTGGTCAGTCAGAAACTTCAGGCATCCTAAAGGGGCGTACCAGCTCTCTCCCCATGATTGCGGCCCAAAACATGACTCCGCCACCTCCTTGTTGACGTTGCAGCCTTGTTGGGACATGGTGGCCATCCACCAACCGTCCACTACTCCATCCATCTGCACCATCCAGGGTTGCACGGCACTCATCAGTAAACAAGACTGTTTGATAATGAGTGTTCATGTATTTCTGGGCCCACTGCAACCGTTTCTGCTTGAGAGCATTGGTTAGGGGTGGCCCAATAATAGGTTTATGCACAACTGCAAGCCTCTGGAGGATCCTACACCTTGAGGTTCACAGGACTCCAGAGGCACCAGCAGCTTCAAATACCTGTTTGCTGCTTTGTAATGGCATTTGAGCAGCTGCTCTCTTAATCCAATGAATTTGTCTGGCAGAAACCTTCCTCATGATGCCTTTATCTGCACCAACCCGTCTCTGCTCTGAATCAGCCACAAATCTCTTCACAGTACCATGATCACGCTTAAGTTTTCGTGAAATATCGGATGTTTTCATACCTTGTCCAAGGCATTGACTATTTGACGCTTTTCGGCAGCAGAGAGATCCTTTTTCTTTCCCATACTGCTTGAACCTGTGGCCTGCTTAATAATGTGGAACGTCCTTCTTAAGTAGTTTTCCTTTAATTGGGCTCACCAACTTATTATCACAGGTGTCTGAGATTGATTTCAGTGATCCAAAGAGCCCTGAGACAAAATACCATCCGTGAGTTTAATTGAAAAACAAAAAATTAAATGTTTATGACACTTAAATCCAATTTGCAAAATAATTTGGAACACGGTGTATATATGTATATGTGGGCGTCTCTACCCACAGGCATGGGTTTAGGGAGGGAAACAGAGTCTTTCTGGCACTGGGTTGCTGACATGGTGAGAGTTTTTATTATAAAACTGAACAAAAGGCTCGCTGGCTAAAAGGATTTATAACAAAGAATAATGCGTTTGGGGGCAGGAGGAATGTTGCCCCAGTCTGTCTCCTGGTCGCCAGTACGCCGATCCCTCTCTGCAAGACAAACAAACACTGAGAAAGGACAAAGATTCAGGGCAGCTGGGCCATCGTGGGGAAGGAAGACATGCTGCCGTCTGCAGCCGTGGATTAACACACACATATATATATATATATATATATATATATATATATATATATATGTTATGTATATGGAACACACACATAACATAATATTACACACACAAATGCAATGTAACAAATTCATTTTTATGTACATCATTTTCAAAATGCAGAATTTTGGAACACTTGTGTTTCATATTTAACACTTTACATTCCCAACAGGAGAACCAGAAAAACATTCATTAAGATAAAGGGTTTCTTTAAAAAAATTAAAGTGGCTCAAATTAAGCTACATCCTGCCTCCTATTTTGGACTGGCCACAGCACCTAGCACCTCATCTACAACACAAGCGATGTTCTCCCTGGCTAAACAGCGGGGAAAGAATCTTCTGGAGTGTCGGCTTCTGCTGCCAAAAGCCCCCACACCAACTTCACCACATGCATCCTCCATTGCCTGGAGAAGAGGCAAGCTTGCGAGGGGATGACGTTCATATACCTTTCATCGCCATGAAGAAAAAACTGGGGACTTGGGGAAAATGGTGGGAGGTATTGAACACCGAATTGTGGGTGGTCGATGAACTGATGAAGATTCATAAATTTTTCATATTCCACCAGATCACCCTTCTGGGGAAGACACCCCTCCAATCCGAGGAACAGGCTCACGGCTCCCCTCAAATCGTGACCATTCCCATGTCGAGACCACTGCCTACATCATCTGCATCTCCGAATGAAATCCCGGTAACACCAGCCAACTCTTCCAGCCACGGCAGGACCCAGGCAAGAAACCCCCCTAGACCCAGTTAACATTCCCCGGTTCCTTCCACCCGGTCATCCCGATCATCCCGGTCAGAGCAACCCACACGCTCCAGGGCTCACACGGCCAATTCCCTGCCGGCACGCCAAGCAAACCTGGAACAGATGTCTAAATCCCCTCCACCCACCATCTCCAATTGGACAGTTGTCTGACTCACATCCCCATGTTTATTCTCATTGTGCTTACCTTCCCTCAGCAGAGACTGCACCGTCTCCACCCAAGCATCCTTCGCCACCTGTACTCATTGCTTCTGACAGCTCCTTCACCATTGCTACAGCCGCCCCCCAATTCGCCACGTTGTAATGTCTCGCCCTTTACCTCTTTCAACCTCCGTCCGCCGGCAGATCCTCGCCGGTAATTACATAGATGTCGCCAAACTCATTCAGCCCTCATTGGCTACCATTTCCCAACGCATCAGGTACCATTCAACACCGACCAGATCTCACCGCGACAGAATTTACATACGCCTTCTCCCTTTACAAGGACATAATCTGCTCTGTGTACCCAGAACGTCAATCTCAGTTGGACGATTACCTTACATCATCAAGGTAGTGCTGCTACAGGTTTACACATACCACATTCTGTTTGCTTCAGAAGCTGCCGGCCGCCTTCAGCAATTTAACAAAGGCACCTACTGGGGAACCTTGGCCCACGGGATCTACTGCAGAATCTTTGCCACCAGAGCTTTTCCCTCATGTAATCTCTGCGGTGCTCCATCCCACTCTACCTCAGTCTTCACTCGCCTTTCAGCAGCAGCATCTCCTCCCGAGCCACTAATATTCAAAGCATCAACAGTCTCATCTCCAGCCCGGCGTGTTCCATGCAGTATTCCACAGTCGACCAGGCCATCTCACTCATCCGTCTCGTCGGTCACAGTGCTTGCCGGTGAAAGCAGATATCTGTAATTCCTTTAAAGTACTGCCTCTCCATCCCGACTTTTGGCCTTTCTTTGGTGGGGCAATTATATATTTGCAGTATGCCTGACTTTTGGAAGCAAGCACAGCCCAACATTTCTGACTCACTTTTTGACTCACGCTCTGAAGCATAGTGCTGGATCCTTGTCAACAATTATTAAATCCTGTAACTCGTTCATTTCCTAGACGATTCCCTGGTTGTGGCACCACCATCTCCTCCTGGTCATGGCATCACCACAATCTCCTCAGTCTTCAACCAGCTTGGAGTACCACTTGCATTGGAGAAGACAGGCGGACCCTCTGCCTCTATAGTGTTCCTCGGCATCACACTCTATTCCATCTCTTTTCAAGCTTCCTTGCTGAAAGAGAAGTTACACCGGATCTTTACAATTATGTCATCTCGTTGCACCAAATGTCAACTCCTTTTCCTACTCGGTCACTTGAACTACGCCATCCGCATCATTTCCCAGGGTCGATCCTTCATCTCCAACCTCCTCACCTCATCTGTTTCCTCCATTCATCACTCAATAAACCTAGACGATGCATGCAGACAGGAACTCCGACTCAACATTTGCTCTCTCATTGCAAAGGCATCACCTTCTTTTATGAAAACGTCATCTCCCAGCCAGACGACATCCATCTGTACACAGACGCTGCCCCATCTCCAGGTTTCGGAGGTTGCTATGATAGCGGTAGATGGTTTTCATCCAAATTCCAGCCAAAGGCTTGGAATTCCTTTCAAGATGTTCCACACCACCTACCAGATACCCGTCCCCTCTCCTGATCTCATCACAATCTCTAGCTTCGTTTTGCATGCCCAAGCTTCATTTTCGCATGTCATTTTTCCCTCGCCATTCGTACTTCCACCATTCAAGTACACCTCTGCGGCATTCATTTCTTCATCAAGTTATTAACAGGCGCCCCATGCTCCGCAATTAATGACGTCCACATCCACATGCTCCTCAAAGCTCTCCAACGACAGGAACCTCAACTTCCTTCCAAGCGTGCTACGCTCACTGCCGACCTACTACACCATTGTATACTTACCCTTCATTCAGATTACCTCACGGCCCACATTGACAAGACCTTGGAGTCCACGCTTCTCTTGGCTTTCTTCGGTTTTCTGTGATGAACCGAGTTCACCTCATCCTCCTCTTTCGACCCTCTTCATCACCCCTGCCTGTCCGACATCGTTGTTCATACTCTACTCAAGACTCCCTTGTTTTCACCCTTAAGTATAGCAAAACCAACCAGACGGGTCATACCACGTCCATATTTCTGTTCTGTCTTGACTCCTACCTCAACCCTTTCCACCCCTCTTAAATTTCATTCATTACAGACATTCCCTCATTTCTTCTCCCTCCAATCCCCTCTACACAAATGAAATGGGAAGCACTGCCGCTCGTTCAGGGTTCTAATCAAGTCTTCCATCTCACCTGAATCATACTCCAGCCACTCTCTTCGCATCGGCGCAGCTTCATCAGCTTCCCGCCAGTGTTTTTCAGACCACACTGTCCAGATCCTAGGACGCTGGTCCTTCCAAGCTTGACAAATACCTCCACAACAAGCCCACTCAAGCCTCAGCCATTATTAGGAGTCTTTTAGGGATCTGAAGGCATGGCTGAGGCCTGTCGCCCCGAAGGCTCCTTCCCCATCCCGAGTCACATTACTTTATCTTCATTCCATCAAATCTATATTTCTTGCTTCCCATTCTCAATTAAACCAACAAACTCAATCTTTTCATCGTGGTGTGGTCTCTTACTCGTGAAATGGAGTTAAAATAACTGAGGTTAGGGAGGAGAGACCACAAGTGCTACCAATCAACGCTTTGCATAAATATCCGTCAGATCCACCTGAAATTTGGTTGTTCCACTTTTGGCTCCCCACCACGTCCCCAGCTTCACCTCTCTCGCTCTTTCTCCCCCTTCTCCATTTCTCAGGGACCACTGGGGGGATCTGAAGGCATGGATATGGCCTCTTGCCCTGAAGACTCCTTCCCCCATCCCAAGTCAAGACTCCTGGTGGTCCATTCTTCACCAGCTTGCCAGTCATGCATCATTACTTTATCTTCATTCTATCAAATCCATATGTCTTGCTTCCCATCCTCAATTAAACCAACAAACTCAATGTTTCCACTGTGGTGTGGTCTCTAACTTGTGACATTTAGTTGTTTTATATTTTTTTTGTGCAATTAATGTGATTCTGGATTTCCGGTGTAATGGTATTGTTTGCCACCACCATGTTTACTATAGCTTTTTCCTTTTCTGGTGTGAACAGCATGGGTTGGTTGTCTCTCACTTCTGCAGAAGATCCAAAAATAAGTTTATTACAGCAAAGTAAAAATATTGATTTTTTTTAATATGAAATGACATTACTTTAACATTGGACAACAATCACTGAGTAATATAGGCCTGGTGATATGTCAAACTGCAGTATACTACATTACAGTATACATACATAAAGAGCAGTAGCATACTGTAGTGTAGATAAAAGGTAACTAACGGGTTCCTATTTCTAAATGTACAGATGATACATGCAACCGTGTAGCGCCTCAGGTTGGGCTGAGCTCTCTGCCCAGCCTCACTCATACTCAATCCATGGTTGAGCATATCAGCCAATAGCAACCAATGTGTCCTTCCTCTTCCTACTCTTACTCTCATTCCTTGACCTCTTGCTCTTGCTTCATCATTGATCTCTATTCCTCCAAAACAGGAGAGTCCATCTTTGGCCTTTTTACTGCATAGTGCTGAAGCTCTGATTTGTAGGTGACAATACAGCAACAATAAGTAACAATTAAAGCAACTAGTGTTTACACCTGTGAGGAGTGGGTGTTGCCAATTGGTAAATAAAGCTTGACATTGTGATTGACGTTGCTTTCCAAAGGAACACAAAAGATTTTAATTTTGAATGTTGTTTGAATGTAGAGAACTGCAAAAAGTTGGATTCAGAATTGAAAACTGAGTTTAGTGAGTTGAGAGTTAAACTGAGTTAAACTTGAGTGTAAAGCAGAAATTGTGCTTGTCATTTTGCAGACCTGGTTAACGGATTTGGTACATGAGTTTAAGGTTTCAGTGATTGCATTTCAAGTTCCAATTCTAGAGTGTCAACAAAACTGTAACTGTCAGGTCTGGACAGTCCTAAAAATAGGATTTTGCTAACATGAACATACATGATGGGATGCGCCAGATGTTTTTGCATGGGAAAGTCCAGCACGCAGTCTGTCGGTGAAGGGCCCTGTTGACGATATGTTCCCACCAGTACCGGCTGCACTCTCAGACCCACACCCCACTTTCTAGGACTTGAAATTGCACTTATAGACGTGATGCGTGAGTAGAGTGCTCTGTGGATGCCAGGTCTGTGTTCCGATCTGGCGCATCCGATCACAACAGTCGCATTGAAATGACAAGTATATCCGAGGCCTCTGAGAACTGGAAGAAACTCCAGTTCATGCAATGCGGTTGTATGCAGGGTAGATGCATGGGAGGGGAGGGACTGTTTTGAGTCTTTTAAGTTGATGCCAGTGCCGTGCAATGTCAGAATGTTTGCAAAGCATTGGGGGTATCTTTATTACAATCTTCCAAAACTTGATAATGTGAGAAGTAATAGTTTGAAATAGGACCCAATGCTGACAGAGTGCTTATTATTATTATTATTATTATTGTATTGAGATTACATTACACATTTTGTTGATTTTTTTCAAATACAGAATACTATGATTCAGCTTTAGGCGAGTGTAGCTATAACTCCGCTGTGCCATGATTTATTTCATAGATTACTCTTTTTTCCACGATATATAGAAGATTAAGAAAACTTTGACTTTGACAAATCAATATTAGAGAGAAAACTCAATCTTTCGTCTTTCCTTATTCTGTTTTAATTCACACTCAAAACACTCCAAAAGATGAAAAGAAGTCTTGAAAAACTTGAGAGATCAGAGTAGGTAGTATTTGTATAGTTTGTATAGTATATTTGTATATAGTATACTATACGATTTGATGAACTATTAGTATTGCCAATAATCAATTATTACTATTCATTGTTTGTTTTGTCATTGATAACATAAAAAATCTTTATAATCAGGATTTTCTGAAAAGGTAATAGCCTACAGATTCAAATTTAGATCATCTCAGCAGCTTCCTGTTTGTATTTGTGTGTCCACAATACAATATTGCTAAGTTGGTCACGCGCACAGTTGGGACCCATCTACCCCAGAACACCTCTCTCTCTCTCTCTCTCTCTCTCTCTCTCTCTCTCTCTCTCTCTCTCGCTCTCCCCCTCTGCCTCTCCCTCTGCCTCTCTCTCTCTCTCTCTCTCTCTCACAGATGAAAATGAAAGGCCAGAGAATTGCACTAATTATTGGTAGTCAGCTGTATGTGATCGCTGGGGCAGAAAGAGCATTTGTGAAGGGGTGAAACCTGAGAGTGAAGTGGCCAGTCTTATGACACTCTGCAGGGGTAGGAGTCTGCCAAAGTTCACCACCTCCATATTGTGTAAGCAGTCTTGTTAGAATAGCTGCCTTCATCGTGCTCCTGGAGGAAGGGGGGAAAAAAAGCCAGTGGAGAAAGGTGAAAAGTAATCATTTTGGGTCATTTATCCAGCAAATTGAAACTTATCCCCTGTTCCTTGAGAAATCGATTAGGAGACGTTACCCGTATTACAGTGGATATTGTTATTCCACAAATCTGCGTAAACCGTCCCTTTTCCGACTTCGGAAAACTGGGATGGAGCCTGGAGAAATTAGGATAAATTGGGATAACTATTCTCCGCTGTATAGTGGCTGTCTTTCATATCGCCAGCTCCACAGCGGAGCTCTCCCCGACCGCGCTATACCGCATTTGCATGTCTGCACACCGGTGGCATGGATTCAACCTGCGGGAGGCCGAGTCTGGCCAAGATCCGCTGACCCACACAACCCACCAGTGTCCGGCAAGTGCCACGGAACCCTACCTCTTGGCAGCGAGGTGGTGGAAGAAAACACATCTTTTCATTTAGAGTCAGGCGTTGGGTGTTCATATTGCATGCTCCGTGTGTCATATATGATGTTCCTTCAAACCCCTGGTGTTGTGACTGTTGGACAGTCGTCGTCATACTTTATCACAGCACAACTCCCCTTTTAAGAACTGCGTGTATCAGGAGGGTTGCGACAGTTCACATTGTAGGTTCTTCTGAGCCCTTCGGACCTCTGGTGGTTCATCTATATGGTTTCCACCCCAGTAGGTGGTAGGAAAGAGGCTGTATAGGTGTCATTTACTCTGTAGAACAAATTATGGAGTAGCGTAGGCAGTAAAAACTATAAGCGAGGAAGGAGATGAGAACTTGACGATGTGAGAATTAACGGAGTGAAATCTCATTTCCACGTCATCCCTTACTGAACATTGAGTCACAATGAATTTCAGATTAAGGTGCACAATAGTTCTTTTTTTGGCTGACCGTGTGACTAGTTTGCTAACTACATGCCAAGGAAAATGTCTGGCAAGGCTACTGTACGTGAGACCTTGTGAGACCTTGGCTTTGAATAAACTACTGCGTGGATTAACAGCGACATAAAGCCTTCTGTTTAAAGTGATGGTTTCACAGTCGTAAAAAACATGACAACCATAACTTTCAATGATGTTTTAAAGTATTAACGTATTAAAGGGCGTCTGTTATCGCCACTCGCGCTGGCGTCTCGGCGGTCACACTTTAAGGGTTGAGCTTTCAAGCTTTGCTGAAGGAACCTGCTGACATGAAAAGGAACGGGAGAATTACATTCGTTAGCACAAGAAGTGCAGTGAAAAACATGAATTCACCACCAGTCACCTCTCTGGGGTAATCAAACTATGAGAAGCACGTAGACCACCCAGGCACTTACACACACCAATACACAACACACAACTACTACATGGGCGCTCAAGTGAATATCGCTCTCGTCGACTTCTCCACAGGGACTGAAGTTGTACTTTTCCACATGGAACTGTAGAGCCAGTGAAGGCCCAACAGGACTGGGATGTCACAGTAGCTGTGGAGGTTATGGTATTTCCTAACCACAGAAACTGTACTTACCACAGAAAACTATACTTCCTTGACTCAGAACTTGTTGATTTAGATTCGGGGTTATTTCCGAAGAGATTTCCTACCTTCAGAAATGACTTTCAAGTGAGGAACTTGGGCAATTATTCCATTAACCAGGAGCGACGCCATGCTTTTCAGCCGTGATTTTCTTCCTATGATAATAGTCACACTCAGGCAGGGCTCCACCATGCAAGCACTTTGGTAAACATAGTCTATTTTCAGTCGATTATTTTGTCAGTGTATAGCGAGATTTTATGTACATCTTGCACTTGTCGTGCATGTCTGTGTGTGTGTGTGTGTGTGTGCGTGTGTGTGTGTGTGTGTGTGTGTGTGTGTGTGTGTGTGTGTCTGTGTGTGTGCGAGCGACACCACAACCTTAAATCATGGCCAAATTCAAAATGAAGGGAACTATTTAAGGGTGTAATGATTCACCGATACGAATGGGAAACTGGTTTTAACGTTGAAGATACGACTACATCGATGCGCAGATCCCTGGACCGATCTAAATGGCCCCATTCTGAAGCTTTGCTGCTAATACTACGTTAGTTTAAACTAAGCTGCTGCGGAAGACTCACTGTCAAGTCACGTTACTTTCAAAATAATAATAATTTGTTTTGTTTGGACGCACAGTGGACTGGAGATCGATCCCGCTCCATTACGCAATCCACTGTCTTGATCCGGGGCAGAGGGGGACACTCCCCTTATGCTGACACTCATCCTCAAGCAAAAGATCTATGAGGGTGGGAGGCAGTTTGCATCAAAACAGCAGCTCTGGGAGGCTGCTCTGACATCCTGCAAAGAAATTCAAGCAGAAACTCTCCAAAAACTCACAAGTTCAATGGATGCAAGAATTGTGAAGGTGATATCAAAGAAGGGTCCTATGTTAACATGTAACTTGGCCTGTTAAGATGTTTTTGATTGAAATAGCTTTTGATTTGTGTAAATATGACCTCCTAATGCTGCAAATTCAACAAATGACCGTTTTCAGTTCTTTACAACCTATAAAATGTTTTGAAACTGTTGTGCATAATAATTTGGAACAGTGCATTTTGAGTTTTTTATTTTTGAAAAAAATACTGTTATCATTGGGAGGTTTGTTTAATAACATTTGAATTATAGCCTAACGGTTGATGACTTGAAAATTATACTGACTGTCATTAGCATCGACTATTTAGGAAAATCAGAGATAAATAATAATAATATAATTTGGAACGCGGTGTACTCCAAAGCATCCAGGGTCATTACAGTATTATATATTACCATATCAGAATCACAATATATGAGATATTAATATATCTAAATACCATCAATGAAAAAAATAAATACTTGGGATTCCCTGGTCTTAAATGAAATATCAATTTGAAGGTAAGCAATGCCGATTTTACATAATAATTTATCCCATTAAACAAATGTTCATTCGTATTGCATTCCATTCCGCGTTAAAATGTATCGTCCCCGAATCGTATAGTCGTCCGTGTACTGTATCTAGATACGTATCGGATCCTCTTATGACAAGAGCCACACTCTTGATTATTTTTTCGCCAAGAAAATTGCTGCGGTGCCCGTTACGCCTGTCCCCGGCCTTGAAAGACCAATTCCAGACCTGACATCATCGGCGGAGGTAACCATTCCACCTGTCTCCCCTGTCCCCGATTCATATTGTACTAATATGCCTAATCCTGACCTGAACAGTTTTGGGTGCACCTAAATGATGGGCTGGTGCACTTAAATCAAAAAGTTAGGCACACAAGTACCAGCAATGTAAAAAGTTAGTCTGGAGCCTTGTCCGGTCAGGGAGATTGGAGCTTTGAAATTGTACTTACCTGAATTTCCGATCTGAAATCATCTGTTGGATGACGTTTTATTCATTTTTCCACAAATTGGGGGTTTTTGTTTTAATGGATGGAGTTGTAGAACCAGCATATGTTTTTTCTTGTAACGTAATGGATATTTCTTTGCCATGGAATTTTAGCTGTATAACTGTATAACAGCACCTCCTATAGACGACCAAACACAAACCGTGTGTATAGTAATTGCCAGTTAACTCCTGGTTATTCCAGGAACAAATGACAGATGTTTTGACCAGCCACATGGAACATTGACCCTATGTTATGAGATGGTCTTCACCAGTTCGTCATTTGATGCAAGGGACACTGGATGGGTGACAGAAAACTCCTTAACACACGGAACTATCACTTTTGGTTTAAGGGTATTGTTTGGAAGGGACAAATAGCGAGCGCTAAATGCCGCCATAAAAACTACACCAACATTGCCCAACAACGCTTCTTAGCCTTCATAGCAGGGGGATCTTGGCAAGGCATGCTTGTGCAAACTGAGATTAAACCAGTTTGGGATAACAAAAAAATTTAAAGTGTTGAGAGACAATATGTTGGACGGGCCTGATTTGCCGAAAGCCAGAAACGTGGGGCGTCCGAAGCAACAAGCCGCCTCTTGAAGCTAGAAGTATGAATGAATGGAAAACGTCAAAATGACAGATATTGTGTTCTGTGCCCAAATTGGGCTGTTGCAATCCTCCCCGTAAGGCAACCTTCACCTTGGCCAGTCTAACTCCACATTACAACGGGCAAGAGCAATGGTGGTTTGGCAGCCTGTCCGGTCAATAAAAGCATTATTAGCCAACAGAATAAAACTGCCAAGGTTATTTTTCACACAGGGAGCGCATCTGCACTTAAGATAATCATTTTGTTCCCTTTCTCTGACTCAAGGGTGTAAGTCGGTAAGTGTATTTTGTGGCGTGGTTAAATGAATTCAAATACATTTCATTTAACCTTTAAACTGTGCAGTGGGCAGTAAAATAAACAAGAGTCAACACACACACACACACACACACACACACACACACACACACACACACACACACACACACACACACACACACACACACACACACACACACACACACACACACACACACACACACACACACACACAGGTGTCATACATGCATGCAGTTATTGTCAGCCTTGGTTGATGTTCATATGCCGTGTGGTCACATACGTTCTCCCAACCTCACCGTGAAACATCCCTTTTGCTCTTTCAGCAGTTTAATTTGCCCAGTGCAGTGCAGACAGGTTGCACCGCACCACGCAAACGGGCATTCAAACTGTGGCTTACATGCAGCGATAAATCAGTGTCCATGAGAAGACACTGGGGAAGATCCCAGGTGGCAAACTGCTCTAGCAGTCATGAGTTCTTGACCGTTAGACACAAAAGAGAGGCTTTGTACTCTAGTTATGGGCCTTCTTGGTGGTGGTAATTATGGATCGAGGCCAATGTATAGATTAAATATTTCTGCGGTGAGGGTGCCTGACGGGGGTATGTCGGGGGTATTTGAACCTTTTTTAAGGTTTAAGGTCTAGAGGTAAAGTGGGCCTTAATTCAACAGTGAAAGAGTATCCCTAGTGGATAACCTCAGTGAAATACTCATGTTGGCACTTAGGTAGGTACTAACTAAGCAATTTGGAGCTGGTTTATGGACATTTACCAGCTGTTTGGCTAATGTCAGCGTGCGTTGGTGACCTTTCAACTTTCAACGCTGTAGCAATAATTATAAATGTTCTTTAAGCTAATTGTTGTAAGTTTTTGTTTTTGTTTGCACACAAAAACAGTCCTAAGAGTCCTAATCATGATTTCAATATTTGCAGCAAGCAAATTAACCATGTCACATACACCGATCAGCCACAACATTAAAACCACTGACAGGTGAAGTGAATAGCATTGGTATTTTGCTCTTGTAACAATGGCACCTGTCAAGGGGTGGGATATATTAGGCGGCAAGTGAACCGTCCGTTCTTGAAGTTGATGTGTTGGAAGCAGGAAAAATGGCCAAGAGTAAGGATCTGAGCGACTTTGACAAGGGCCAAATTGTGACAGCTGGACGACTGGTGTAAGAACACACAGTGCATCGCAACTTGATGCGAACGTCTTGGTGCCAGATACCACAGGACCCCTTTAGAGGTCTTGTGGAGTCCATGCCTTAACGGGTCTGAGCTGTTTTGGCTGCACAAGCGGGTCCTACACAATATTAGTGGTCAATAGTGGTGGTTTTAATGTTGTGGCTGATCGGTGTAATGCTCTTCATTTCTGCTGTCACTGTTATGACTTTTTCTGGATTTTTAGCAGAACCTTTTCTATCATTGTGGCAGTTTTGCCTACGCGCCACCCAAGTGGCATGTTCAGGCACCTCCGGCACAGAGACACAGACCACGGGGGTTGTAGACTCACTAGTTTATTGTAGAGAGAGGGCTAGTTGGAATAAGCCCAGGAGCAGATAGACATGTGTCATGATAAGGGCTCCTCTCCTGAGTGTGTGTGGGGAGGGGGGTTTTACCTGCTGTTTGTTAGACCAACCAATGAGCAACAGGTTTGCAGCCACTCTGATACTGGGCCCCAATTAGACCCATGTCAGGTGTGGCTGCTCAAACCACACCTGACCTCACCACACCACAATAATCTTCAGTGGAAGAATCCTCAGTGTCAGTTTCTAGTAGTATCTTCCATAGTTACTCTCAGGCTAATATTTGCAATACCTCCTGTGTGGCAGTGGTATTTCCTGCCTAGTGCACTGTCCAGTATGTCTGTGACTCCTAAATATGGTGGTTTGAAGGATAATATTTACAGCAGGCCCTGTGGGCAGACAGCGGCGGTGCACTGCAGACATCAATCTGCACAGCGCAGGGGCAGATTCCCCGACCTCTGAAAAGCAGAAGACGACCTGACTGAAGGAGCCTCTGCTCTATTTTAAAAATTAGTGTTTGACTGTTAAAAGCCGGAGTGACTTTCTCTCACCTGAGGTGTTTTTTTGGGATTCCTCCAGATTTTTCACTCTAGCAGGGTCAAAGGCCATCTGAGATTTAGTTAGATTTGTGAACATAAAACAATTATATAATAAACAGTCCATTGACAGTTAGTGATTGATAAAACAAAAATGCAAACTGTCAATTCTGACCTAAATGCATGATTATTATTTTTTATATTATATGAAATCTAAAAATATTTTTAATATGGTGACAAATCATGAATTAGTATCTAATTAATCATGAATAAAAAATTTCTTAACAGTCATGAGCAGACAATTATTCAAAAGTTATAAATTACCTGGATCATTTCTAAATTCTTTGAAATTGCCAACAAAACTCTACACTAACACTAGGCCTAAGAATAATTTAATTCAATTGATTGAAATTGAAAACAAAGTTGAAATACTTTAAATAAGTGTGATTTAATATTTTAAAATCCCCACGGATGGATTCATATTCCAAATTCTTGCTTAACCAGAATATTTTTCTTGATAATAGAAATAGTGCATGTAGTATTACATCTTTTCTCCCTGTGTATTTTGCTTGTGCTCGCACGCGTTTGTGTGTGTGTGTGTGTGTGTGTGTGTGTGTGTGTGTGTGCAGAAGGAGGCAAACCAAGGCAACGCACCGATCTCCCTCGTTCAGCTAATTCACAATGGTCTTCGACAGCGTCCTCAGGGTCCGTCACACACACACACACACGCACACACGCACGCACGCAGGCACACACACACAGACACACACACACACACACACACACACACACACACAGCGACAACAACAATACTCTTCGACCAAGTCGCCAACCATCACAGGTCATCACCTCTGTCAGGACACGTCCCCATCAGTTGCGGACTAGGTGACTGTCCTTAGCGGGAGCAAAGCTTTATTTTGGTTGGGAGGTGAAAAGGTCCTGCAATACGAGTTGACAGAAGCTGTCACATCCGCCTGAGCAGGTCCTCCAGTGAACCCGAAAAATATGTGCGCGTTTGGGAGGAACGTGACCAAAATATCGACAACCGGTATTGGTCAAGGATCGAACAAACTACAGTTCCTTCATGGTTTTAGGGGCGATAGTGGTTGAAGGCATATAAATGCATTTGCTCTGCATATTTTTTTCATCAGTGGCTGCAGGTGGAACCAATTCATCTCACTCGCTCCCCTAAAAATTGGTAGCTATGCATACTCATTTGTCTCAACATGGCCGTACCACCTTTCCCCCGTCCAAACTATCTTCTTTTCATTGGAAATACATTTTCTTACCATTAATCTTGCCAGCGCTTACGTTCGCCTACACCGGAACGGGTCCCACTTTTGAAAGCCAAAACTACCGACATTTGCGGACATTAGAAACGTGTGTCGTGTGAATCCCCTATATTTCTGCTGTCACCGTTATGAATTTTTTAAGGGCCTCCTTTGGAATGCGACGTGCCCCCTGACCCCGTGGCGCAGGGAGTTTACATATCTGTGTCTCCACTAGTAAAAACCACATTCCAACTCGGATCTGGGTCAAAGATAAAACGATGTGAAAGATCTGACACTGACAAGCCCGAGAGAACTGACAGGCACGGGCAAATCTGCAACAGAGGGGTGAAGGGGAATTGATAGAGATCTATCTATCTATTTATCTGTCTGTCCGTCCGTCCGTCCATCCGTCCGTCTGTCTGTCTGTCTGTCTGTCTATCCATATATCTATCTATCTAAATGTATCTCCAGTATCACCGCTGATAGAGGTACTGTAGTACCGTAATTGCAACCATATTTGCTCAGCCAAAATCTGACAGCAGCTGATGGCCCATAGAATATGGCAATGTCGGCAAGGAAACTGCTTTAACATCGAACTTATTTATTTATTGACGAAAGGTGGGAGGAAAAAGAGCGGACCAATTTAACCCTTGTTTTCTAGCGTTACTCTTGATGGTGAAGTCAAGCCATCTAATCCAGCTGCCAGCTTTTCGTTGAGTCAAATGTTTCAGTTGAAATAGCTGTGACAATTCATGTATGTGACAATTATTCGACGACGCAGCAAAATCTAAACTTTTATGGCAATGGCAGGAGGTAAGTAAGGGAGGTGGAAGGAGGTAGGTAAGAAACGCACCTTTAGCTTCTTAAAACTTAAAAGGCTGCGGTGAAGCCAAAGGTTCATCATGATGAACCTTTGGCTTCACCCCAGTGGCCACAAATTGAAGATGGGATGAAGTGAGAAAAAAAAAATTATTGCGGGTTAGGAAAACAATTTCAGTTTTGGTTCATATCAAAACCTACCAAAGTAAGCGCATTCCTAAAATATAAGCTATTTAATATTTTCGAAAAATTGACATATACGCGAGCTGCACAAACCATGTCAGTTGTTCAGCCGTGTTCTCTATTTCTGGTTCCCCCACGGGCCTGGCTTACATTGTGGGAAAGACACAACGTTTTTGTGTGGGAAGCTCCTGAGTCGTTGTCGCCCGGTTCCTAATGGCTGAGACGACTAAAACCCCATTATCTGGAAATGGCAGACCATTAGTCTGCCGGTATAAAGAGCTTTTCAGTGCAGCGCAACTAGAAAGGGAGTGCGCATATTCGGCAATAAGAGGGAAAAATGAGACCCCCGACCCCGCTGAAAGAAATGCGAGGTCGGGGAGGGGGGATGAGAAAAAGTGGACACAGTATAACTAGCATCTTTGGCGTTTGGTTTGTGTGGCGCTGCGGTGAAGTGTTCCACTAGACTTTAGGATAAACAGGCTTTCTAATGGTGAAATGATCTGCCCCGCGCCCGGGAGGTCACTTCTGCCGGTGGCGATACGAAGATTCTTCACGCGCCAGCAGCGAAACACTTGATTTATTGTGACGCTGTGGCTCCGCAAAGGTTACGGTCACAATGACTTCCTTTATGGTTCCCCTTCCTTCCTTCCCTCCATTCTTTCTTTCTTCCTTTCTTTTATAATTTTTTGTCCTTTCTTCTTTCTTTCTTTCTTTCTTTCTTTCTTTCTTCCTTTCTTTCTTTCTTTCAACTACTGTTTTTGTTTGGATTTTTATTATTTTCTCCTTGGCATTTTTCTGGCTGAAAGTGCCTGGCGTGCAGAAACTGGTGAACCCACTGACACTAATTAATTGCCGTTTTATTCGCGGCAGTCCGGACATTTCGTGGTCCGAGTTTGATCCACATCGACCCTTATTTGGAGCAGGAATTTGTGAAAAGTCATTTTTTTGTATTTTTTTTCTGAAGGACCTATGTAGGCCTATGTACAGGAAGTAAGTGAACAAAGGAACCTGGGTTGGCAGAGCGGGTCGGGCTGGACTGGGCTCATCATCCAATTTGTTATATATGTGCAGGGTGTGGCTCTGGGCTTTCGCATGGGGCAAGGTGCACGGTGTGCTGCGGTCTGGACTCCATTGGTCTGTAGTGGTTGTTTCGCGCAGGATCTGTGCCGCGTGCAGCAGGAACTGATGCTACGTTTCATGGGAACTCTGAAATCTGTAATTCATGCAAACGTGACTAACCTTGACCCCGTGCACTGCTGCCTGCATCTATGTTTATGGGCTGCATCCATATTGTTATTGCTGGACTTTTTTTTTTTTAAATCTTGGCCAAAAGTGTCTGAAAGAGGACAATGCGCAATGGAGAGTGCAGAGACATGGTTGAGGTCTCGTTAGAACTGAATAGTTTCAGACTTGTTTGATCAATATCGATCCACATTTGGGGCAGAAATTTTTGCAAAACGGTTGTGATTTCATTCATTTCAGAAGCCAGCCACTTTTTGACATCATCATCCGAAGTTATATAACTCCAAGCGTCAACTTGAGCCGATGATGCCTTTAAAGGAAACTGTAACTCTTTTACAAAACCCAGACAACTTGAATCGCTCAAATAAGACAATTTCGCACCACAGGAAGTTCTAAGAACCTCATAAGGAACCGTCCCTTTCTCTTTTGTCTGCACTTCATGATCCAGGAACGACCGTAATTGTTAAAACACGGTTCTTGAGGGATATTGAAATTGAAAGACAGAAGAGGATTCAGTGACGTAAGTGCACGTTGAGCCAGTTGTAATTAGGGTTTGGCACCGAAACCTGGTACCGCTATGGCACCGGTTCCTATACGATCGGTATCAACTGGACCGAATCGTAATTCAGAATTTGGTGCCATTTTATCGATTAAAATATTTTCCCTCTGGAACACCAGAAACCGTATTTTCAGCATCATGCGTAATAAACACATTGCAAATGACTGACACGCAATGAATAAAAAAAACATTATATTTACATACGACATGCATAGTAAGCTGGTGGAATTTAAATGTTGACATTCCTTACTCACCCCCAAGTCAGTCGAAAACATATTCCGTGTTGGTGTCCTCACACATGGAGTTTGCTGGCAGCTCCAGAGCAGCAGGTCTGAATCGTGTCCGTTTTATTTTAGTCCCAAAAGTTAAAAAAATTGTTGAAATGGCTTTCAGGGATAAATGCAGTTTTTAATTTGTTTGAATGGAACCGTGTGGTTGGGAACTTCCACTTGTTACATCATGAACCGATGTTATATAAGTCTAGTTAACGGCTCTGGGTGGTCATTCGCATTCGGAGAGTTGCGCTGTGTAGACCGCATAGCGGAGGAGCCGATGCAGCGTTCAAAGTAAACTCGTAAAATTGTAACTCGTGCTGCGTTTTGGAGAACTCAGAAAACAGTTATACATACCTAACGACTAAACTGGACTCTGTGTATTGTTCCAGCTATATTTATTATTATTATTATTATTATTATTATTATTATTATTATTATTATTATTATTGTTATTGTTATTATTATTATTATTATTATTATTGTTATTATTATTATTATTATTATTATTATTATTTTCTTTGATATATTCGTTTATATATTCTTTTATAATAATAATAATTGTTATTATTACTTTTCTTCTCTTCCTTCCTTCTTTATTTTATTATTATGAGCATTATTATTTTTCTTTCTTTCCTCTTTTTTAATATAATTTTTTCTTTCTTTCACACTCCTCCTTGTCTCTTTTTTAAGATTTCCTTTTTTCTCAAGTTCCATCAGTCACATACACATGCACACACAGACAGACAGACAGACAGACAGACAGACAGACAGACTGCTGTATTAATGATCAGATTGTTCTTTGGTGCCTACTATCACATAACCTATCAGCAGCAGCTGCGGCTGCATTTGCTGCACCCACACTGTTGTAATTCTAGAAGCCTCAGCTAAGGTGGAGTGTAGAAACCACTCCATTTTGAGTAAATATGTACCTTTGGATTTAATAAGTCACACAATAATACCACCACCTTACTGAATATTTGATCAATCTGGACTAGTGCGTTATGTCACATGATCTGATTAAACTGCGTGTGTGTGCATGTAGGTGTTTATATGTCTGCGTGCTCATGATGGTGTGTATTTAGTATGGTGTACATGAATGTGTGTGCATCTGTGTGAGTACGTCCACGCATCAGTGAGACCCTTTAAGTCCCATGCATCTCAACTATCCATTGACAAATGGGTTTGAACCGGCCCTAATCCCCCTCGTTGGACACAGGAACTCTCCCCAGTAGCAGCTGCCCTGACTAGGGTTGCTGTATAGGAACTTCAGCCCGGGGTCTGCCCCAGCTGGACCCCCGTATTAGCTTTATCCATTAACATAGACTGGGACAGCTATGCAAACAGCAGAATTTGGAGAATTTGGAGTGAAGTGCAAAATGCATGCATAGCAGATGGCCAGGTTATCGAATAATTTATCTCTTAACATGGCTATTATCTCAATAGCAACTAGCCATTCCTTCTAGCTGTCATTTTACATGCATTTTTGAGCCTTGTGCATCATGTTTGTCTCAATGGCCAGAATTGAAGATCCTGAATATACACATAGCCTTAGTTCTGTAGCCTGATATGGTTAGTATACGATGGTGGAAATGGTTCTGACCTATGTCAGTTTTCCACCAGTGTGCTGTACAATGTCATGCTTGAACTCACTTTGTTTTGCCTTTTCCACTGCCAACTAAGCCGTGCCGAGGTATCCGTGCTGATTCTGGCTCCTGGTCTGGCCTAGTACGAAGCGTGCCAACCAGGCCGCAAGGGTGGTGCAAAGGGATACTGCAGGCCATTCATTGGTCAAACGCCACAAAATATCACTTGTCATCCCAAATCCGTCTTTCGAAAAAACATTTTTCGGTATCAGACTCAAGTTTCCAGCAATTAATGCTCACAAGCCAACAAAACATAAGTTAAAATTCTACAATTCTCAAGTCCATTCTGAGAGTTTGATTGATGTTGAAATTTGTTTTCTATTTTGAGACAAGAGTCAATGTTTATACTATATCTTTGTGAGGCAATACCGTTACATTTTTGTCATCTCTCTTATCTTAAGTCAAAATAAAATGTATGTCCTTCTGGGAGCAAAAACCATCGCTCCAAATAAAACACGCTTCCTTTGTTTGAAGAGCAGGAGAATAATTGAATGAGAGATTACTGGAAGAAATACATCCATTTTACATTATTCAAATTGTTCGTTCAAATCAAACAAACAGCATTTAGTTGTCATTTATTGTTAAGTGGACATCTCATATTATATTTTTCACCTTTTTTGTCTCACTGAGAATGCAGTGGGTATTAGCGAGAGCCTCTGGCTGTCTCCATGTGTCCATTACGGCGGATTTAGAATTAGACACGCAGTCTGTCTCTGTCAGATGTATTGAGATCGGAATGGGGACGTGCCGAGTGTACGGCACAATTCATTCACACTTTGTTCACCACAGAACATTGATTTTCTCGAGGGTCAACGTTTGATGCTTCAACGTGGCGCCTCCTCTCCCCGTTCCTTTGCTCTGACGTTATCAGTCATTATCAGTCATTATCAGAAATAAGGAGCGCTGATTGCCGTAATTGACAATAACAATCAGGTAAACCAGAACCGTGTTATAAACTAGCATGATAATCATATAATAATTATGAGGATGGGCAAGGAACTGCTTCTAATCAACCACCATCACATTTAAATAAGAACTAAGACATCTGATTAGACAAGAGAAACGCACATGCACTGTATGTACACATGCATTGTCCCATGCCCACTGAGTTTTTGGGAACCCATTTTTCAGCTCGGTACGACCTGCGGACTTGAGATCTGAAGCTCTTATACATTCTGAGTTGTTATGTAGTCCACAGAATCAATTCCTGCACTTCTCTGTATCTGAGAACTGGGCAATTAGAAATTCTGCGAAGCTGGGCCGTGATGTACCGCCAATTTTGGCCATTTTAATGCTGAAAATGGATGGTGTCACCCTTTACAAGTGGAAAGAGTGGCCATTGAGTCCTTGCCAGCATGTGCCAACCATATTTTGACATTTTCATTTGAAACTATCTTTTGAAAGTTTTGGCTGTGACTGTATTGGACACAATATGGCTACGGGACTCCCAAAGTTGCGCGCTCAAAGGTACTTTCTGTATGAGCTCCTCTTCCTGCCGTCCTTTGGCTTCACCGTCCTTTGGTTACACCTAACACTGATGTGACTCTCAGCATCAGCACTTCAGCGAATGGATTCACCAATCAATGAAGAAATGGATGCAATTTCCCTGATTCCTAATTGATGAAGATCCACATTGAGTGCTCAAAAAATGGCAAAACGAGGCAAATTGTAAATTTTTAAAAAAGGGAATCGCAATGTCAAGTCACCCCAAACACCCACACTTTAAAAAAACGAACATTTTGTTAAATCTCCAATGAGTACGTATTATCTACATACAGTATTGTATGTCCTATGTGTTTCTCGTTGTGGACCTAAGGGCAGGTTAACTGAGTTCCCTGCGGCTTCGTGTCTCGGACAAAGGCTGGCATTGTCTGGGCACCGGCTCCGCTGGGACCAGTTCGCTTTATGACGGGTATCGTGAGAGAGACTAGCAACAGTGGGAACTTTCTGTGTGAGAGTGTATGTGTGTGTGTGTGTGTGTGTGTGTGTGTGTGTGTGTGTGTGTGTGTGTGTGTGTGTGTGTGTGTGTGTGTGTGTGTGTGAGAATGTATGTTTATTGGGCAAAATCAGCCTGAGGGAGGAAACCTTTCCCCCCCGGGAAAGTTAATTAACGACCCTGAGAGAGAGAGGAAGAAAAGATACATAGAAAGAAACATAGAAAGAGTGCAGGGTAAAGCCCCGGACTCAAATGGCATTCAAAACATCTCCTCAATCACTTTTACATTGTTTCCAGACCCACCCCTTCATCCCTGGCCGTGAAAAAAAGGACCCCTCCACTCAATCAAATCAATCACTGCCTCGCTACAGGTCATTAGTCACCGGATTGGAAACATCATTAGAGTAAGCTGATTACCCAGCTCAGAAGCTCGGGATGTCTGAGGTCAACTCAGGCTTTGTCTTAACTAGACACGTCTAACCAAACCAAATCAAGGTTTGATCCTGCCATCTCAGTCAATATCGGGCTGTTAGTCACCTGCCAATTCCACGCTTCACCTCCTTGTCAGGAAACCCTGATACTCCTTCGCCTACTTCTGTTCCTGCCTCTTCGGTAAGAGTGAGCCATCGAGCCAAATAATGAGTGTGTAATTCATCATGTTTTTTTTTCTTTCTTCTGCTGTAAGTAGCATTTTATTGGAAAGCGAAGAAGAGGAACAGTGTTGTTTCATGCATTCCGCCTTTCATTACACCACTGGCAACCTCAGTCTGAGTGGAAACCTCAGTTGGTATTTAAATAAGTGTAATTAAGAGGGCGGTTGGGGATGCCATAGAGAGCCCATAACAAGTGCTCAAAGATCGATGGCCTCGTGAAAATTACAATACACTTTTGCGTTGATGAATGAATTAAGCTTTGATCAACAGTTTCCTTTTCCCAACTATCTACAGTATAACTCACTCTGCATCAACAAAATGCTATTACCATAATGCCTGTCATATACGCACATGCTTTTTGCTTTTTGCTGGAAAAAGAATGAAAATCTTAATCTAAGCATCGGAGAATAAGAGTTGCAGCTAGTTTTAGCCTTGGGGAGTATGTCTATCGATTATCTTACTTCCAAGGATTCTAAGAATTTCCTTAAGTTAAATCAGTACATTTTCAAGGAAAGCAGTATATTTGTATGCTGTCCACGCTCAAAGATGACATCTCGAGACACCTGCCTTTCCTTCCGTCCTTCCTTAAGAATATAATGGTTTCAACTGTTTTACGATATTTTTTCAGATTAATAATATTTTCAGTATTACAGTATTCTTTTTCAGTTTTAAAATGGTCAAACCCATTTTATACCCACAGTTTTGCTGGATTTATTTTCAAAATGAAGTCATGTTTTTTCCATTTTATGACACTGATTTACTTTTGTAGCACAAAGGCATTATCAACGAACCACCAGAGGGTAGACTGTACAACACTTATGGTAAGAAAATATTTTGTAGTTACCTTCCATAACAAAGCACGCCATTCTGTGCCCATTATGCAATTAGAACTCATTCAAAAACCAGACTACTAACACAGACAGCTAAAGGTGTGTTGGCGTGTCTGTGCTTGTGGATTGTGTTCAATTTGACTTTTAATCAAAAATAAAAGCATTTTCCAAGAAAGGGAGCCATACCAATGCTCTGTATCATTTTTTTAAAGGTAGAGACCACATTCTTTTCACTAAATATTCACTTGAGCGTATAATGACGATGATTCAGTCAACTCAGGGCTTTGATGCCAGAAGCTCATGTGGTCAGGTATGACCCGTGGTAAACAACATTATTGGGGGTTATGCAAAGTGATGTTTTACGCACAAAAAGCAAGTAAAATTCCCATAAAATACTCACAAATTGAATGAATGAACATTTAATTGCACTTACTGTGCCTTGTGCTTGAGGAGTCAAGTGTAGGTTTAAATACATAAATAAACCAAATTAGATCATTTTAAAATAACAAAAAAATAAAAAATACCAGACACATCAACATACAATGTTGGCTCATTTGTATTATCTAACCTTATCAACTGAGTTATCACAAAAAAAAAGGATTTCTGTTGAATGGGGGAAATTCCTAGACTGTCAGATACATGCTTGGTGAGGTGAAAATTGCTCCGGGTGGGGTGAGGAGGGGTGAGGAGGGGGGAGATGCCTTCCATTTCTCCTGCAGATCCCGTGAACAGCTGCTCAGGGCCTGCTCTTACACTCTGAGCTCTCCCTTCCCCCCACCGGGGCCACGTCAGGGACCCCCGCAGATGCACATTACCCGGCTGCACCCACCGAAATATAACACTCACGAGCGGATATCAGCGCACAAAGCTCTCCCGGTGTCAATAAAGTTTGACATACATAGACCATCACACATGCTTGGTTTGCACGGCAGGAAACACGCCGAATGATCTATTTGTTCCATTTCGGTAGCGATTTGAAACCTCTAAACAGTTTAGAACTCGCCAAAACCAATATTTATTTAACTTGATTGAATGTCTAAAACGTATGCATAACAATGAAGAAAAACAGTTCATTGTAGAATTTCCAAGCTATATTTGTAAGATTTGAAGGTCTATTGGAGTTGAGGTAGTTCAACCATTTTATTTATTTGCTTTGAATTTTGTAAATCTGCTCTGAATTCACCTCTTTAGGTTTTGCTTCAGTTTTTACAGTAGCTACAGCACTCTGGAAGAAAGTCCTAGTACTAGTATTCAGAGGTGGAACTTTCTGAAACAGAAAAAAAAAGTCCTCGTCCAGTATTTTGAGTCAACCGTCTGCTAATATTCTCATTTTAGGTCGCTTGGATGTAGGGGTGGAGGAAAAGTGCCAGAATTGAGGCGTAGCTAGTTCTGTCAGACAACTTGACGGCGCCACACGCTTCCACAAACTTGTGGGCCGGCCTATTCAAGCAGCCAATTCCTCCTACCCTGCCGGCTTTGCTGCCCTCCCTCCACCCTCCCTGCATCCACCTGTGGAGCTCTACGCTACTATCCAATGGGAGGATTCAAGCTCATCACTCCTATTTTTCCTATATAGTATGCCTATATTTGCTGTACACCTTGCAGGAAGTGATGTCATAGTGCTCATTTTATGGTGAATCTAAGAGTTGTCTGTCAGAACTGGTATTATTGCTGCACACGTACATTAGTGACCAGTGGTGCAGTGATAAGAACTTGTCATGAAAGACTTGCTAAAGATTCGTTCATAGCGAACAAATCTCTTGAATGACTCAGTGGTCGGGAGTCACTGCGGCAAAAGAGAGTTTGTTTTCTACACGACGCTAGTAACTGCAGCCAGAGACAGAAGCAAAGAGTCGCTCATTCGCTCAATCTCGAAAACCAGTCGAACCCTTCATCACGAATAAAAACAAAATCACGCATTAGTTAGTGATGAGAAGTTTGGATCTTTTTGGAGATTCAGCTCTTTACGAGTGACTCAGTAAGAAGATTTTTTTTGATTTTCCGACCCTTGGTTGGTGCATTACAGTTGGCGCAACGATTCAGGAGAGTTGTTTCACCCTCCTCTGCGACACATCTCAACCGACCTCTCTCCCGTTTCACAACAATAATTAAATAGTATTACAGTTCACGAAGCACTACTATCGAGTTGTTATTGGTTTTTGGAGAGTTTTTGTCACTGGAGAAATGACTTGGCTAAAATGAAATGGCGAATCTGTATCGATTTAAAAAATGCACTGAGATATAAACCCATCGTGTTGTCAATAGGCCTGGGCAAGAGGCCACTCTGCCCCTAGAGGCCGGAGGTTTATAACATGCAGGTCCGCGGACCATACCTTAATTAGGACTAATATTAATCTTAAGGGGACGGAAGAGGGTCACCGACAATGGAAAAAACACAAGAAAGAAATGCCGTTGACCTCCAATGATGTCAGAGGTGATGTTTAAATTGGTGTGAACTTGACTCGACCCTGAGGCCCCCCGAGAATATAAACCAGTCCCAGGGGAAGGTAAGTCGCTCTGGCTGTTATATTATATTTATTATAGGCTGTTAAAGTATACACACACACATACACACACACACACACACACACAGACACACACACACACACACACACACACACACACACACACACACACACACACACACACACACACACACACACACACACACACATCCCTATAGAAAAACTGTCTGTCCTTAAAAGGCTATAGGGAGGGGTTCCTCTGTCTTATTAAAATTGATCGGTTCAGGGAATGGCGGTAATTTCCATTATTTCCTAGAAGTGTTTATGAAACGTGCCAGGCTATTCACGCGCTATGTAATCACCCCGTGGGTGAGCATATTATAGAGCTCATTTTTACAATTAGCAACGATAACAAAAACAAAGGATTAGTGGGTAGAGGGTTCCCTTTTTTTCCTCTCCAAAGGTATTCCTTTCATTTTGTTTGCTCTTGACGGTTAGCGTGCGTGTGTGTGTGTGTGTCTGTCTGAATACATACAGTATGTGTGTGTGTGTGTGTGTGTGTCTGTCTGAATACATACAGTATGTGTGTGTGTGTGTGTGTGTGTGTGTGTGTGTCGGAGTCAACGCATATTTGCATACGTGTGAGTGTTGGTATTTTTTGGTGAATTAAAATGAGATACTTAGGTGATTAAGTATGAACGTGTGCTTGCATGTGTGTCGAGTGTGTGCAGCGTGGGGTTCTGTGCCAGGCGGGTGCCAATTTTGATCAAGACAAGTGTGGACAGAATGGGACATTCTTAGAAAAAGGTCCACTCTCCCCCCGTGAGCCAACGACACCATGGCGAACGCAAAACACCAATGTGACTCGTCGTGTTACAGTGAGTTTCTGAAAAGCTTCTGAACTTTTTAAGTGGGAACATTGTGTGGGAATATGGGCCTTTTGGACTACTTGTGGTTCTTTTTAAAGCAATTTGAAGCATTTAAAGGGACACTCCAAGAAAATTGCTTTGTCTATTTTGTCTGACTATCAGTGATTGTCAAACATAGTTCAATATGTAGCTGTATTTCTGAAACGCTTAGGTTTACTGTAATATTATCCTCATTTTGCATCATTTGAGCATGCCGTCTGCAGGGATGGACTGCTCATCAATCCAGTCAAGGTGCACAACATCAGGGATACTTAGTGAGCTAGAAATATAGGTAAGGCAAGTTTATGGCACATTTCATACAAAGAGGCGATTACAAGTGCTTTACGTAAGATAAAAAGGAGCATAGAACTTTTTTTTATATATAAAATACAATATACAGTAATAATATAGTACAGTAGACAAGCTACACCTCATTTCACACACTAAGATCTCATGTTCAGGTATTAACTTCACTTGTCATAAATATCTTGAGATGCTGGAAGGTGTATAT
>NC_137195.1:26603620-26613620 GCF_960531495.2 Zeus faber | reverse complement strand
TTATCAATCGGGGTAAAATGAGGGGCGGCACAGGTGGTAAAGAAAATGGTGATAAAAACACTCCAGAGGGATAATACTGGGACTGTTGTACCTGGCGTACCCTGTATAGACCGGTGGCTTCACAAGCGGTGGGTTGCGGTCCAAAACTGGGTCGCGGGTTCATTTCCAGAGGACCGTCGGCATGAACCTCCACTTTGTCGAAGCAAAGCAATGTCATTCTCCATATTCTCAATAGGCCTATGTTATGCTTGGATAAATTAGTAGTTGCTGTGGTTTGTACGGCTTTTTTATTTTTTGGATTATTATTTGTTTTTGGGTTGTGACTGTTATGACCAAGAGGACAAATCGACATCCCAAATCTCAAATCTGTGGTAAAAAAACCTTTAAAGTAACCTTCCACGGCCTCTATAGGGTCCATCATGTATGTGGCTCTGATTACATGATGTTTGACAGCGGTAGTGAGACGGAAAAGTGGATCCTGCCCTTTGCCTTCAGGACCGATGAGTTCTCCTCATCAGTTAACGCCGCTGACTTTTCAGACAGCGCCGGATCGATGGCCGCCATCATCGGCTAAGGAGAGACGGGAGACGGCAGCGAGGGAAGAAGTCAACGGAAGTGCCGGATCGCCTTTCACGGATTGTTTTTCTTAATGGCGTAAGCTGTACGTGATACGGTAAATGAAGACTTTCTTTGATCTAGAGTACGCACGAACACACACACACACACACACGCAAGCACGCACGCACGCACGCACACGCACACACTGTGTATGTGTGTCTTTCACAGCAACTGGACAACATCAATCCTTCCCCCTCTGTGCGTCTGTCCCATTCAATAACCAAAGACATAGTCATTATCATAGCTCAGGATGAATTGTTGAACAATGAACCACCCAACTCACAATATTATTTTGTAAAGGGTAAGATGAAACCGGCCCCGGAAAGGAGGGCAGACAGAAGGGTGTGTGTGTGTGTGTGTGTGTGTGTGTGTGTGAGTGTGTGTGTGTGTGTGTGTGTGTGTGTGTGTGTGTTTGTGTTGGGGGGGTACAAAGCGCTTTAGCCCGCTCGTCATTACGATGGCCCCTGGTACTCAAGGGCCACCAAGGAATCCCTTAATTCCTCGAGCATTATGCGCTCCAGACGCTTTCATGTCCCCTCCGTATGGGAGATGGAGGTGTGGGGGTGTGTGTGTGTGCGTGTGTGTGTGCTGGAGGGGGGGGGGCTCACTGTAAAATTCTAATATGTCTCTTTCTATGAAAAAATATGCACATACATTTAGCATTTAAAATCTCCAAGGGCAGAACAGGGGAGATGGGCACATGTCAGAGAACATATTGTGTTGTGTGTGTGTGTGTGTGTGTGTGTGTGGGGGTAAAGTGTATGCAAAGCAAATTGTGTGTGTGTGTGTGTGTGTGTGTCTGTGTGTGTGTGTGTGTGTGTGTGTGTGTGTGTGTGTGTGTGTGTGTGTGTGAGAGTATGCAAAGGGCTCCCGGTAAAGGATTCAGTCTTTATTTATCACCAGTTTATGTGCGCGCCCTGGGCGGCTGCCATGGTAATATTAATGATTCGGCCCCTCCACTCCAGAGGTGAAGAAGGTCACGCCTGTTATCCTGCCCTGCTTAATATTCACCGTGCTTAAACAGGCTGGTAATGGTTAAGGTTGACTCGCAGGATAAAGGAGAGGCCAACTTGTTGGCTGACTGGCGGGTCTTGTGTACAGCTATAGAGTTATTTGATGGGTAAGGGGGGATAACAAGGGGGAAAAAAGCCTTTCTAGCCGCCAGGGGTTTTGCCAAAACCTACCTGAAGCCTCTCCTCTTACTGCTGACTAACTGACTGACGCTGTGTTATTAATAGGATAGGTTATAGCCACTTTTCATCTCAGGCCGAATTAAAACGTTGGTTCCCATCATTTCTAAGTCCGCGCACAACCTGGTGAACCGCGTCGCTATTGAGAAACTTACTTCTATGCTGCAGCTTCTCACTGTGCTTCAACGCCGTGAAACGACAAAATGGACAATGTCGAAAGGAATTGTGTTGATTTTTTATAGTTTATCCTTGTTTCATACTCATCCCTGATATAGAACAAAACCTGTAGGTTTCACTCCCGCAGCATGCCTGCTTTTTCTCCGTACTGGACGCACGGCTTCATGCTCCCATCAGGAGTTCAATGTATATATATATAATATATATATAATATAATATAATACAGTATAATACAATAAACAGGAATAAAAAAATAAATAAATAAAAACAATATATTCTTTAAGCCTTAAAGGCTTTGTCCTTTTTCTAAATTTCTAAATTGACACATTTCTTGGAGATTCCACCGTATTCAGACTTACTCTTTAATTAATTACACACGTTGGTATTGTCATTACATGTTGACTGACTTGCTCTGAGCCGTCTAGGTGGCACCCAAACTACTTTGGGTGGCTGTTTGTTTTTTCTGCACCTCTTTCTTTTATTTTCAACCCACTGTGTCGTTCTTGCGGCGTGTTTTCCTTACTTATTGTTTCAACGGCCCAATTAAGCGAACAAGTCTGTGGTAACAAACATGGGGATGGACGACAGAGTGATCCCTCATCCCTGTAAGCAGCGATGTAACGAGCGTGTGTTAATCCAGCTATATGTGTAAATAAACAAGCGGCGCTGTAGCTTTTCTTTCCTATTAGCCTACCAATTAGGTGAGTGGTGAGCGAATACCCTTCCTTGTCTAATTGTCGTGGTATTTTTGTACAACAATACTCAAAGGACTCACTTTTGGGCTTACACTTAATACTGGCGGCACGGGGACAGAAGCAGAAGTGACTCTAATCCGAGAACAACCCGGCCTTTAATGAACATCACGGACAGGAGGTAATGGGAGAAGCTGGCGGCATAATTCTATCTATCTGCCTGTATAATCGTCTCTCAGATCCAACCATTTTATACATATATTGGTTTATAACTAATAAAATATATGTAAAGATTTACCAAAATGAACGTGTATGTAAACCTACAATACATTTATCATCAAAAATCGATATAATAATAGTAATGAATCGATGTAATTCCATATGATTCCATCTATAACTTTATAAATCCATGTTTACATTGAGCGAGACGACAAACCAACCAAAAAAGAAAATAGGCCACTTTGATATCATCCCGCGATGCCGGGCTATCAAGGGTTAATGGGATTCAGAGAACAGCAATTAGGGAGTGTGAGGAAAAGTGGGGCAGGCCATGTTTCACAGCCGTGGCCACAGGAGGGCACAGCTGGCCCATCCTACAGTACGCTACGCTTTATTAAGACGCAAAACTTTTGGAAGAAAAAAAGGAGGATGGTTCTCTGTATCTCTCTCGTTCCCTCTCTCACTATCTATTTGTGTGTGTGTGTGTGTGTGTGTGTGTGTGTGTCGCGCTTTCTCTCGTTATGCATGTATATCGACTCTTTTATTGAAAAGTCCCCCCCTATTCAGATCTGTTCATAATTAATTACACAATTTGGCATTGTCATTACACAAAGACACACAGGCACACAGAGACACACACACACACACACACACACACACACACACACACACACACACACACACACACACACACACACACACGCCCGCTGAGGACTTCATTATCTCTGGAACACGCCTCTCAGACTCTCCCTGGGCTTATTGGGCTCGCCTCATCAAGAGTCTTTAAACACTCGCTCTCTATTCAATACAACTGACTGCTCTTTTCTCCCCAAGTAAACAGTGATTACTAGAGCAGTCACTTCAATTGACTACACCCAGTTGAAGTCTGCCTTTTATGCAGAGTGAAGAAACGATCGTTGCTTCTGGATGAAGCCCCCCTTATCTCCACAGAATGAATAAATAAATAAATGAATGCCCGGAAAAAAAGACACACTCAGGAAGTGTTTTTTTTTTTTGTTTTTTTTCTTCTTTATTTTATTTTTTTTCGGAATGATGGCCTCATTTGATTTTTTCTCATTGAACTAACACAATGGTGTTTTAATACGTTTCATGGGCCCTTGTGTCATTGAATACTTCAAACGTGCTCGCTCGAACCTCACGCTGCAATTATGATCTTACACAACAGCAGAAATATCCTACTCTCACCCATTTTTGTAAATTATTTATATATATTCTTTGTTTTTATGTATTTGTGTACTTTGTGAGTGTCACTTATATGTTTTCTCATTACTGTAAGTAGGTATAAAAGCAAAGAGGAGGTAGAGTAGAGGTGGTGTACAGTAAAGGTAGACTAGAGGTAGAGTAGAGGTAGAGTGGAGGGAGGTAGAGTAGAGTGAATGTAGAGTAGAGGTATAGTAGAGGTAGGGCATTGGAGAGTAGATGGAGATAAAGTAAATGTAGAGTAGAGGTAGAATATAGGGAGACTGAGTAAAGGTAGAGTAAAGGGAGGTAGAGTAGGGGGGGGTTAGAGTAGAGGTAGAGTAAAGGTAGAATGGAAGTAGGTAGAGCAGAGGTTGGTGAAGTAGAGGTAGAGATAGAGGTAGGTAGAGCAGATACAGCAGAGGTAGGTAGAGCAGATACAGTAGAGGTAGGTAGTGCAGAGGCAGAGTAGAGGTAGGTAGAGTGGGGATAGAGTAAAGGTAGGTAGAGCAGATGCAGAGAAGAGGTGGATAGAGCAGAGGCAGAGTAGAGGTAGGTAGAGTGGGGATAGAGTAAAGGTAGGTAGAGCAGATGCAGAGAAGAGGTGGGTAGAGCAGAGGCAGAGTAGAGGTAGGTAGAGTGGGGATAGAGTAAAGGTAGGTAGAGCAGATGCAGAGAAGAGGTGGGTAGAGCAGAGGCAGAGTAGAGGTAGGTAGAGTAGAGGCAGAGATTGGGGTAGGTAGATCAGAGACAGTAGAGGTAGTAGTGTAAATGTAGAGCAGAGGTAGACACCCTTGTCCCTCACTTCAGAGGCAAATCAGTCATTTGTTACCTGGCAACATATCAATGTAAAAGACAACCCATTCCACCTTTTGACGACAACCTCGTGAGGCCGAGCAAGTAATAGCTACCTAACGTGGGAAATGTGTGAGTGGAATTTGAAAAGCCAAGCCATTTCACTTTGTTCAAGAAACGGTCAAAACAACAAATGTTTTCGTGGCCTTTCAAGGTTTTGAGTCTCTTTTGTAGCTGATGCTGGAGAAGACAGGTTTCCAGCTCGCCACTGTTCGACACACATTGAGCTTGTAGCGTAATGTAATTGTTTGACAAGATCCGGCTACACTAACCGCCGTGACGTGGGAGCAATACAGATGGCGGAGCGCTGACAACCATCCAACGCTTGAAAAACCAAAGTGACAAGTGACAGTTGCTACTTTTGGAGCCAGGCAAGTACCTTTCGGTTCTCTCTCTCTCTCTCTCTCTCTCTCGCGCTCTCTCTCTCGTCCGGTCTTCCACAAAGAAATTATTTCAAACGGTCTGCCCACTCCATAGGGGTCATGTTATGTCAGCATGGTTTGCTATGGCTGGGCGACGGAGGACTTGCCTGGGGCAAAGGACCACAGAAACAACGAGAGGGGGGAAACTAGTTTGAAGGTCATCGTGCCTTGATCTCCACGGGCACCATTTTCAGGGGGGAGGCCTCCTCTCTGCTGAGTGAGTTGGATGATGAAGACACTCAACCCTTCTTACTCACCACACATTTGGACGGCAAGCCAATGCGGATGGGCGCGTGTTGGAAGACGCCTTAAGCGGAAATGGTGACGTGATGTCATCCACACAAACACAGAGGATAACTTGTTGCAGGCTTGAAGTTTAGTGTATATCGGCATCACACTTAAAGCCCTGCATTCTGATCTCTGAAGAAAGCCATATTTTACGGGTGCCTTTTACCTCACAATTACGTCGCATTACCGAACCAAACTAATTTCACTCTCAAATCTGACCAAAGAAGAAATAAACTTCTGTGATGCAATGCAACTGCAACTGAAAGACTCCCATTTTCACAAAGAGAGAAAGAAAAAAGTCTACAACGAGCGTTGTGTTTTGTCCCCTATCTTAATTGCGCTGTGAGTTTCTTCCTCGATAATTACATTTTTCAAGGCAGAATTTTAAGTACGGGGGATATGAGGAACATTATCATAATAGCGCTCTCCGTTAAGTTCTTTGAGCGTGTTTGTTTGTTTATTCAATTAAATATTAACAGCCCCCGACGAAAACTGATTAGCAGCTAATTCTTAGGCACAAGTCTTATGACGGATCTCGAGGACATGAAGAAGCAGACAACAAACACCGCAAAGCCACACATTTGAGCGGTTTTTGATTAAAGCCCAGCTACAGTCAGTGATACTATTCTTCACCGTCCTGAAAAAGCCATCGTCAATCTACTCGACAGACAAGAGATTTAGTCAACGAATGCTCCTCTTACAGCAGGGATCGGGATCGGACAAATATGTGTTATTACCGATGTATTAGCGACTGCTCAAGGGAGCCGTAGAAACAACACCAGTGTTTCCAAACATGACTGCTCCTCCTTCGCAAGGCTTCGTGGAGGGCTATTTCAACAACAGTGGTTCGGTCACTGAATGTTTGTCCATACTTATGCAAACTTAAATGAAAGAGGTTCCTGGATATACATGTTGTCTTTAGTGGGGCAGGGATTGAGAAGAAATGGGCGGCTCTGGAGGTGAGAGGCATTTCCTCCCAAACAGAGGGTTGGGACTGGGCTGCCTGTTTCGAGAGCTGGAAATCTCAGCGGCCATTGAGATAACAGCCTGTCTGGGATTGATCAACAACATTATGTCAACCCCTGTGTTACGTTCAAGAGTGACTCTCTCAACGACATCTGGAAGTCAAGCTGAAGAGGGGGATATGGCAGAGTTGTAAAGTCGTTGGAAAGCACAAAGGACCACAAAGGAGCTTTCTGTGGAGCGCACAATCAAGGAAGAAGAATCCTTCAAACAACATCTTCTCATCCCTGCCTGTCACATTGTGTCACTTGAGCAGAAACCCTAAGCGCTATGTTGATTACCAGGACAGCTTTTAGCTGTTTTCTTGGCGCAGGAGGTTCATAAACATCGGGATGTTGTGCAAATTAGGAAAATGCCGATGAGGACGCCATTTTCATGCGCCGGTGCCAGACACTTGATTATCAGGCTAAGGGTACAGCAATTCAATATCTCTGAATACATTGTTAGGGTCAAGGGGTAGGGTGTTTAAAGTAACTTTTGTTGATTTTACTAATGTTAAGGGCTTTAAATGTAAAGTCAACGTGAAACGGTAAGTGAACATGTGCATCCCAGTAAGTGACGCTAGCCACTCAGCCCAAGTGGCGATGTATGATGGGTTCAGACAGAGACCTCCCGAGCTTATGGACCTTCCAACACATTCTGAAGGTCGAGGTCTTTACCTTCTCGAACTCAGAGGTCCCTGAACAACCGAGAGCTAGGAACACCAACTTGATTCAAGAAGTACTTCCAGTAAGAGTGTTACATACAAACACTCGATACATGCACCACTAGTCCAACAAAGAAACTGCTAAAAATGTGCTGTATGAAATTTTTCTCAAGTGACTTTATTAGTATTGAAGTCTTTTATTGGGATTAGGGTTAGACCTCAAACCTTAAACTGGTTTTCATCATGGGGCCGCGGAAAACAAAAATCCAAGTCCCGAAACTTGAGGAATCCTCTCCGGTGACCAGTGGCCGAGTCGGCAGGAAAAGCGTTTTCCACACGACTGAACTGGGGCGACGGCGCCGCTAAGGTGCTGAAAGCCGTGCTGCGTGAGAGAACAAAATGGACGCGTAACTCTCATTTTGGGGGCGTCCGCGCTTTTAGCCACGACGCTGACCTCTTGCGAAACTCGGAGCACGACTTTAATGTGCAGGTACAGCGGAAACATTAAGAAAAAGCCGCGCATACTTACATTATCAGCCCCCCGTGACCTCATAATACATCACGCTCCAAGGAGCGGGAGGTGATTTTTCCAGCCCCAATCTAGGTACGCAGGTTTTATTTATGGGTATGAATAATTGAGTGTCTATTAGAATATCCCTCACTCATGCATTGATGGGCGTGCGCGTTAATATTTTACAACATTAGTGAGACCTGGCTTTACATGTCGTCTGTCCGGATCATTTAAAAGTCCATTTTTTCCTCAGGTTTTCTGACAGGTCGCCCCCGCCCCCCCACCCCCACGTGACTCTTAAGAGCGTTCGTTTCGACGCCCGCTGTGACATGAGACTCGGCGACACCCGGCTTTACAGTACGTGTTTGTCGCACTGTGTCATGTAAAAAGTCCATTTGCATTTATGCCAGGGCCAGTTTCATGTTTCATGTGTGTGTGTGTGTGTGTGTGTGTTTGTGTGTGTGTGTTGTGGGCGATAAATTGCAACCCGAGGCTGCAACTTCCCGGCTCCTCTGGCTATCGACCTTCAAAAGCAACCAAACAAAAAAACCCACACCTGACACAGTTCATGTCAGATGTGTTTTTGGTCCGTTTTCCACACCTTTGCCAACACCTAAGAGTTATTTTAATTCATCGAGGAAGAAAACAGGCACAAAAGAAAAGTCCCTCTGTCCGTCGGCTAAGCTGCAGCATCCCGCCGCCTGATGTATCGCGTCTCCCTCGCCTTCTTCTCAAAGTTTGTTTTGCTTTTTTGGCCGTCTCATGCACGCCCGCATTAGCCTGAATTGTGCACGTGTGTGTGTGTGCGCGCGTGTGTATGTGTGTGTGTGTGTGTGTGTGTGTGTGTGTGTGTGTGTGTGTGTGTGCGACAGCAACCGGCTGTCACACATCGGAGCCGACAGTAGTTAAAGACAGCGAAGCAGCGTGGGTAACAGGGCCCGCTGTCACTTCGTTCCCTTGCTTCATTTTACTCCTCTCTAATGGGCTTTATTTCACTGTCATCTGGCAGTCTACCTCCTCCTGCTCTCCTTTCCGCTTTCTATCCCTCTCTCTATTCTTCTCCCTCCTTCCTCATTTCCTCTCTCTTGACACATTACAGGCTGCCTTTGGAGAACAGCAGAGGGCCAGGGACCCCCTGCCAGCTATAATAATGTGGTAAAACAAGACGACAGGTATTGTGTGTGTGTGTGTGTCCAGGAATACGTGCGCACGTCAACACTTTCTGTTTATTTGTGTATGCACGTTATCAGGCTTGCATGGATGTGTGTGTGTGTGTGTGTGTGTGTGTGTGTGTGTGTGTCCGTTCTTGTCTGTCTGTGCGCATGCCGTGCATATGTCTACCTCCGTGTGTCTCCTTCGATGTCCTGGAAAACCTATCAAAGTTCTGCCCATTAAGAAGCCTTCTGTGGCACGTTATTAGCCCCCGTTACAAGGGCAATCTATCTGGGCTCCAGCTAAAGGGGGGTCGAGGGAGGGAGCGAGGGAGGGAGGGAGCGAGGGGTGTGTGTGTGTTTGTGTGTGTGTGTGTGTGTGTGTGTGTGTGTGTGGAGGGGGGGGGGGTTCCTGTCAGCTCAGAGAACATTAGCTGTCCCGGAGTGCTTGTAGCCTCAGCAGGTGTGCTGACCCACCAAGACCCATCACCACCCCCCCCCCCCCCCCGGCCCCCTCCGCCCCCCCTCTCCGTACACACACACACACACACACAGGCACACACACACACACACACACACAAATGTCTCGCTTGCTCCCCGCAAGTACATGAAACCCACATATAAAGCACACAGCCTGCCTAGTGAGACAGCTTGCTTGTCTATAGCTTGTCTCCCATGCATACGTACATACGCACGTGCGTGTTTGACCGCGTCCACATCACGGGATGCGTTGACATGCACGCATAGCGCACAGACGATAAAGACACACACGCACACGCACACACGCACAGGCACACATACACCCACATGCCACCCATGGCGACAAAGGCACTTTAAATCAAGCCAAGAGAGACAAGGCCACTACATTAATAGAAGTGCCCTGCATTATGGCCTACTTATGAAATAAATAAATTAGCAAAAGTAGGTAGGCCAAAAAACAGCATTTTTTTTGGTATGACACTGCATCTGATTTGAGATGTCTTGTGGGTTGAAGGGTTTTATTCTGGC
>NC_137195.1:26588620-26598620 GCF_960531495.2 Zeus faber | reverse complement strand
AGGCGGCATTGTCTGACTCTGTGGGGAAAAATTTAGATTCAAGATTCAAGACTCAAGATGTTTATTAACCACATATTTAAACAGTACATACGAGCATCGCACCTGGAGATTATGCACAATAAGTACTAACTGACACAATAGCCAACTCATTAACTTAAACATACTAAACATACTGAACTGATTCCTAAAAGGTGAGCTTATGGTCACCGAAGTGATGCCAAGCAGCTTAAATAAGCCTTTGACCATGTATGAAAGGTACCCGGTGAGCTTCAGTAAATTGATAGTCAATTAACTTTGAAAATTGGAAATCCTTTCCCTTCTTCGGTCTGATCAATTTAAGTCGTAGCGGGTAACGGAGCAAATGACACATCTGAAGAGATGCTTCCCATATCGTTTTGTCGTTTGCCCATCTTGATCGCGTGGTCAAACTACTAAATTGGTACGGACGTTCCCTGAAGGGAAATGCAATATATATTTTTAAAGAAGCTCAAACTAACTGGCGTGATTGTATTTACACTCAAATGAGGCTCTGAGAAGGTTGCAATCACTTTCCCCCAAACCAAATATTCATTAAATATCAAATATCTGGGCTAACGCATGCCACCCTTGCAGCTTTTGATCAACTCATGACTCAAACTGCAAAAGCAACAGAAACATGAGATTACATTAACTTGCAAGAGTGGATATACGATGTTGGAGGCGTTGTTCTGCGCAGCGGCGTACTTAGCTTTTAACGCCGCCATTAAGCTTCTTGCTGGAACAAAAGGCCTGATCCCTCTTAGATCAGAGTAAACAAATATAGGTCTTTTAAGTCACACATTCACAAACCACCCCCCTACCCACCACAAGGACTTAGTCACTCTTATCCATCAAGGCCTTAATGCCATGTAAATAAAACACACACACACACACACACACACACACACACACACACACACACACACGCACGCACGCACGCACACACTCACACACACACACGCACGCGGGTGTCCGTACATACATACACCCATGGCGCATTCCCATGTTATTTACCAGAGCCCGCCTCCTTCCAAAGCGCCCCCTGTAATCCTCTGCCATTCTTTTAATCATCTGACACCCGGAGAGGCCAATATCTATTTTCATCTGTCCCTGATAGGATCTCCTCTGGATTTAAAAGAGGGCGCGGGTAGCAGGCGCGGCCCCGGTGCTCAGCTGTGATCTGGGGCTTCGGGGACTTCTCATTAAGAGTGTGAGCGGGGGGCCCCGGATCGAAGGAGGAGAAACCCACTTCTGGCTAGTGGATTTTTAATCCTCCTGCGGCCTGTGTTGGGAGATGGAGTTATTTAGAGGCCTTTGATTAGCCCCCGCCGCCGCCACACTTTGATTAAGAGGAGAACTGGTGAAGATCGAGCGGTCCGGGGGGCGGCAAACGTGCACATTTTAACGTGTGCACTGTAAAAAATAATAATACATTGCCTTTTGAGTTGTATAAATTTGTGAATGGGACTTAATTTAACAAAAAACAAAAAAAAACAAACAAAAAAAATAAGTTTTTATTTAGTTTTACATGAACAACTCCACTCTTTCAGTTGTTTAAGCACTTATTTGAGACAAAATAAACAGAGGACCACCTCATGTATGTCCCAAAAAGTAATTTCATATTATTTGACACTTACAATACTTCTCGCACTACTAGGCATGGAAAAAGATTCCAGGGAAATTTGTGAGAAATATTTGTATTGTACCATTTCAAAATACAGAATACAGAAACAATGTATTCAAATAAATAAAATAAATAAATAAATTCACAAGTAACATTGTAGGGATACAAAACATCAAACACAAATCAAAATAATTGTACTATATAGACAGGCACATGCTTGTTTGTCTAAAATGAGATAATTATATATGTATATAAATGCATAAAAACTAAGATTCATAAAAATGTTGAGATGTACCCCTTCAAAAACTTTTCACGGAACCCACTTTGATTTGAACAGTGCACTGCACTATAGGATTTGAGCTTTACCAACTGGATATTTTACTTCAGTTCTGCAACGCCCTGTGCCCTTATTAGTAAAAATAAGACTTAGAAAAGTTATAAAGTAGTTTCATATTTAGACCACCATATTCAGACCTCCTTATTAACCCTTATACAAGAACCTGCAGTAATTCTCAATTAAAATGATAAAACGAATACTAAAATAAAACAATGTCAAAATCTGGAAGTGAGCACCACCTCAAATGTGTTTTCAAGGCAGAAAGGTGACTTCTAGCCAGAATGTCTCACGTTTCTTACATTATGTGTGTCTTTTTGTTCACGTGCCCTCGATGTGAATTTCAAACTCGCTTGTATTTTTTTTATATACGTACGCACATCTCTTTGTTTTGAATACATCTCTGTGTCTTGTGTAAGTAATGTTTGCCCAGGTGGATTTCTGGGATTTTTTGGGGGGATTCATAGCTTGGCCTTCAGGTACTGTAGCCTGACAGCAGAATAGAGCATAGAGCAGGGGCCCGGCTCAGCCTGTAGTGACCTTCAACAAGCTGAAAGTCATGAGACGAGAGAGAACCAGATGAGAGAGAGAGAAACGATGGGACAGAGGTGAAGTATTGACAAGGGCCCCAAAACTTTTTGATGCCGGCAGCAAATTGATTTTCTCCGCCGGCCCCTGTGTTGTGCACAGGTTCAAAACGGCAAGGTAATGGTGGCGGGCCACTCGCTTAGCGCTGGGTTAAGAGCGGTGCCATTCAGGGCCAAGGCCGTCCTTTCAGATGTGAAGGAGGGGATTGGGGGGCCCGGCGCTTTGTACTCGCATGGTTCTCCGGGGCCTTTTGAAGTGACTGCGCCGAGATCAATGGCAAAAATGGAAAGCTGGATGAAGGAGAAGCCATGTTTGATATCCTGACACGCCTTTGTCTGCAACCCCGCGGACCCCCATCACCAACCGGCAGCTCCACCGCCGCCCGCCCTACCCGCCCTACCCCTGTATGCTCTCACGCATGCACTCACAAATGCACTCATGGGCTCACGTGTACACACACACACACACACACACACACACACACACACACACACACACACACACACACACACACACACACACACACACACACACACACACACACACACACACACAAACCAATACATCGCAGACAGAATGGTCCAGCATTTGCATCACAATGCCGGTCATGCTAATGCACGTACTGCTATATAATTTATTAGCCTCAAGTTGCTTTGTGCGCCAGCTTCCTACAAAAAGGTCCCCAAAAAAAGGACCAAGTGTAAGCAAAACTGCGTGTCAATCAAATCCGTAAAATAATTGACAGCGTTTATTATTAGGTGATGTGGCCTAACGCCGTGTATCTAAGTGTCCACGCGACTCTGCGGGAGAAGCAGCGAGATGTCCCCGCCGTCAAACTGGAGAGAGAGAGTCTCTGTTCTGCTCTGTCGCTTTGCGGCCACGAGAGAAATATTCAGTGGGTGGAGGGTGACTCTTTGCCCCTCCACCCCCCTCCTCCCCTCCCCTCTCCCCTCGTCTCCCCTGGGACGACACAGCCATGGAGGCGAGCGGGACCACTGGGACCAGCGGTGGCTTGGAGTGTCTGTGTTTGGTTACGCTGGAGCGAGGGGCTTTAAGCTGCCGGGGATATTAGCATTGAGAGAGCGAGAGATGGAGAGAGAGAGAGAGAGAGAGAGAGAGAGCGGGAATGTCATGAAAACCTTATGAAGCCTAATGACTCATAATGAAGGCTCTGGAGGGTTTCCACGAGAACTCTTTGCCAACCTAAACATGGCCGAGGCAGAAGAGAAGAGAACATGGAAGAGAAAGCTTCCCTCCCTCTGGCCTGGAAGGCCCTCGGAGGCGTCTCATTCACTTCATTCGGGAAAAAAACACCAAAACTGTTCAATTCAGGACGGTTCAGCGAGGCGTGTGAAGCGCAAGTCAGGCGCCGACATCGAAGCCCTTGTTCCACGGGGCGCTCGGAGCGATTCTCCGGATTTTTTTTCCGAAAGCCGTACAACCCCTACCTCGCGCTCCCGTTCTGTACGTTGTTCCAGGGAATACTCCCCATTTCCTCAAGCCTCAGTTTGTTGTGGGTTTTTTTTTTCTAAACATCACAAAATTCAACCGGGCCTGTCCGATGTTTCGATGGTGAGACATCAAGACACCCCTCACGCCCCATGACACTTGGCCACCCGAGGTTGCTCAGTTCAAGAGACAAAAGAGATGATTGTGGTCAAATCGGATCTTGCGGTGGATTTTTCTGGGAGACGGAGACAAGATGTGTGATGCTGTATCAGAGAACCATTCGGACACACCTTTTGATACAGCGCTACAAATATAAACACATCACCTCTGTGGTTTTGACACTTTTAAGGGGATCTTGGTAAAATTAAGGGACATTTGGTCAAACTTTTGTCGAGACACACACAAGCGCATATAGTACATAGGCAGCATATTAGAAACTACTGTATCTACATACACACGATATTCATAATACACAATGTAAGTGTTTTTTGTAGATTTTAGTTCTGACGGACGACTCTTAGATGTCATTTAAAGTGATCTTCAGCAGCAGGCAAAGCAGGCAGGAAAGCAGGAGGGGCAAGAGGGATTGTCTGCTTAAGTAGGCCAGCCCATATAAGGCCCAGGAAGCGTGTGGCGCTGTCAAGCTGTCTGACAGAACTAGCTTTGCAAGCTACGCCTCATTTGCTTTGTATAGTAATTGTATATATATATATATATATATATATATATATATATATATATATATATATATATATATATATTTATATATATCATTTTTATTCTTAATCTTTACTTTTTTACTTGTCTATTTCCTACCAAGTCAAATTCTGATTCTGAAAAATGTACTACTCCAAATTAATTGTGAATCAGAGAAACTCTGACTGGGAAAGGATATACTGTATATACAGTATATATAGTATATACAGTATATACAGTATGTGTGTATGTATATATATATATATATATATATATATATATATATATATATATATATATATATATATACGCAAAAGTTTTCTTTGTCTTTTCCCTTTTCGCATAAGCTCACCCGCCCACCCTCTGCCTGAGCTAAACGTAAACGGATCATGGGAGAATTTGTGTCGCGGCACACAATCCCTTTTGTCATTGTTTAGCATCTCTAAGTGAATTTTAAAAACACAAGCGTTTTGTTTTTTTTAAGATGTCATTATATATTTCCCTCTCCCACCATCTGAGCGAGCTAACTATGCATAATTAAAGCGCTAATTATGCAGAGTATCCGTGTTTCTTTCAAGGCCGCTGGAAGTATGAAACATCCTGTTTTTCGTGTCACTGGATGCCAGCCGTGACAGAAGCCGAAGAGAAGAACAAGGTCACGCAGCCAGCACACACACACACACACACACGCACACGCACACACATACGCACACGCACACACACACACACGCACGCACAACTAAAACACAGAGACAAGTTTGTGTTCTTTCTTTCTTTCTGCTCTTTTCTTTCTCTTTCTTCCATTACTTCCTTCCTTTATTTATTTCTTCCTTCCTTCGTTTCTACTGTTCTCTTTCTTCTTGCCTTCTTTTCTTTCTAGTGTTTTCTTTCTTCCTTCACTGCTTTCTGCCGCTGTCTTTCTTCATTTCTTATCTTCTCATTCCTCCCCTCCTTTTACGGTTCTCCTTCTTCCTTTCTTAATTTCTGCCGTTCTCTTTTTCCTTCTTTCCCCTTCTGCTATTTTCTTACTGTCTCTCTTCATTCTTTGATGGCTTGCTCTTTCTTTATGTCTTATATTATTTATTCCTTTCCTATTCCTTTCTTCCTTCCTTCCTCCTGTCTTGCCTCTGTCTTTTCTCCCACCGTTTCCCCACACCTCTTTTGTCTTCCAACAACTTTCCTTCCTTCCTTTCTTTCATCAGCATCTTTGATGCCCTCCCCGTTCCCCCTCCCCCCCAGTGTGTTGAAGCGTGGAGATCCAGTGGAGTCGTCACCTGGGGGAGATACGGGGCTGGGTGTGGAGGGGCGGGCCCTGCCACCTGAGCTTTGATTCCCCTCCTAAGTCTGTTCAGATATCTGAGGGTGGTGACACTTCACCTTCTGAGCCCCGTTTTCTGCTCCACCCGGGATCAGCGACACTCACCGATAGCAGATTATCTCACTGGCGTTTTGCGGCCCGGTTGGCACCCTCATTTGTTATCCGCTCACAGATACACCCAGGCACGGCCGTGGAGTGGAGAGGAATGTCAGAATGAAAAAAAAAATTATCGACATATTTATAACGCCCCTTGTGGTATTGGATGTCTGGAGCAATGGAGTCAAACAAAGCCACCGCCTCCAGGGGTGGGCAGATCGATACCAAAAGTATCGATACTACCGATACTACTGTTTTTAAGGTAGATCTTGCGTCAATAGGATCGATACCAAAAAAAAGGATCGGTTTCTCGTTCCAAAATAAGTAAAATTGTATTTTTTTTATTCTACGTATATATTTTGTCACTTTCGGCGGCTTGGTGCCCGTCACTGTTCACATGGTGAACATGACGCCCACCTGGAGTGCAGCGTAGTGATGTGTTGGTTCTTTGAGCCGGCTTCTGTGAACGATGGAATCTCCCGTCGGAGAGCCCCTTTCTTATTTTTTTGTAAATGAATGCAAGACACAATAACAGGATGATCCTGGAACGTATTTTGTTAAATAGGGCCCAGAAACGTCTCACTTTGGTGATAACATTAAAAGCCAAGCATGGTGACACTTGGTATGTTGCGCCTGTCGCCCGCCCTAGAGAGCACAAATTTTAATGTCAGAAAAATAAATGCATGACAAATAACAAATAACATTTTTGAACGGAGCAGAAATATTTGTTATTTCATATTATATCATACAAATTAAATTGAAATATATGTGTCTGTATAGAGTTTGTATTTATTTATTAACTGTTAACTACTATTTCATTAGTGGTGTGTTATATTTGTTGTACAACTAGGATAGTTATTCTTTAAGCCTCAATATGATGATAAATGTTATCAAAATGTTGTTTTACATTAAATATGATATTCTGGAAATTATAATGTTCAGCATAATTACGTTGAATAATTTAAATGATATATGTGCACACATACTAATCAAAGGTCAAAACATTGCTAAATTTGGCTGAAGTATAAAAGCCAGAAATGGTATTGAATGAAGAGCCGTTTGGAGCCAAAAGAGCTGGTTCTTATTGCTGGGCTGAGCCAAATTATCTGATTCACTAGTGCCGTGTCACACATGGCAACTTAAACCTCCCCGGTATCGGTATCGGTATCGGTGATTCTGCCGTGATATTACTAGTTATTGGATCGAATCCAAATTATGCGGTATCGCTCACCCCTAATCACTGTGATCTTCATTCAGGTCGGGTTTTACGCCGCTGTGCTAGGCATATGAGTTATTAAAATAGGCATGATAGTTATAAAGCTAGGCATAATAGTTCTAAAACTACGCATACAAGTTATAAAAATAGGCATCATAGTTATAAAACTAGGAATACTATTTATAAAAATAGGCATAGTAGTTATAAAAGTAGGCACACTATTCAATAAAACTATGCATACATAGGCATAATAGTTATAAACTGCACACGCTAGATATAAAACAAGGCAAAATAGTTATAAAACCAGGATTACTAGTCATTCAACTAGGCATACTAGTTATAAAACTAGGCATAATAGTTATAAACTGCACATACTAGATATAAAACAAGGCAAAATAGTTATAAAACCAGGATTATTAGGTTATGAATCCATGCATACTAGTTACAGTATAAAACCAGGCATACTAGTCATAAACCTAGGCATACTAGTTAGACATAATAATTATAAAACTATGCATACTTGTGAAAAAAATAGGCATGCCCGTTATAAAAAAAGGCATACTTGTTATAAAACCATGGACACTAGGTATAAAACTAAGCATAATAGTTATGAAACCATGCCTACTAGTTACAGTACAAAACCAGGGATACTAGTCATAAACCTAGGCACACTAGTTTTAAATTGAGGCAAACTAGTTTTAAATTGAGGCAAACTAGTTATAAAGTCGTGCACACTGGTTATACAACGAGGCATAAAAGTTATAAGAAACATGCATACTAGTTAAAGTATAAAACTAGGCATAACAGTTATTAAACTAGGCATACTAGTTATAGCAAAGATATCTACAAAAAGGGTTAGTCAGCATAAACCAAGCTGTGGCACCATGGTTTAAACCTCACCGCCCTCAGACCTGCGGTGCGCCTAATGTTCTCAAATGATCTCCTGGGGCCTAATATGTGCTGTTTTAAAAATGTTGATGAACTACAACGGAAAGTGCAGATACAAGAACTATTTGTGTTTCTGCTCATAAAAGCAGAAGATAAACAATATATCCGTAGTTGGCTGTGGCCATAAGCACTGTATCTATAGCCCGCTTCCCACTTGCGCTGAATGCCTACTGCCGGTGTTCCGTATTGGTGTCATGTGGGAGAGGGAGCTGGTCTCCATGTTCTGTAAAAGTCGTTCCGTAAATCTCCCCACTCTCAAAGTAGTGTCGTTTCCGGGAAAATGCCGGAACGGCTGTAAATGGAAGCGAGCATCACGTACTGTCATACGCGCGAGCATTACGTGCTGTATCCATGACAGTCATCTATGTGGGATCAGATTCCATACGGTCCTTCTCCGTAAAGCAGGCCAATGTGTGAATGACTACCTGCTGCTCGACACTCGTCTTCTCTCATTTATGACATTGTCACTTCTTAAATATACCTGTACTGAAGGGAATAAACGCCCTTCATCCTGCCGTACCCCCAAAAAAGCCTCCAACCGCTTCACTTTGTCTGAACATTTTGTAACCTTTGATTCAGCCACTCTCTGGAGTTTGTCAACCTTACATACAGTATATATATCTCCTCTCCTCAGTGAAGCCCGGACGGCATGTTTGAACACTGGTAAAGTTAGTTGGAGACGAGGAGCGTGTGTCGGGCCCAATTAAAAAAAAGGGAACATGGATGTCGCCTGACGCGAAGTGGCAGCGTTCAGATCCGGGTAAACAAAAACAAGCCGTACCCAAACATCCAAAGTAGTTCACCCCTAAATGTATTTGCCTCCATCTTCTACATCTCGACTCCCACTCTGAGGCTGCGTGCGTCCTCTCGGACCCCGTGTGCGTCGCTTTGATATATGTGGCCGACTCTCTGGAGCCCCCCTCCCCCCGACGGAGCCTTTGATAGCGGGAAGGCCACAAAATAATATCCCCCCCTTTGAAAAATAATTTTGGCGAGGAAGGGATGAGTAAAAATAGGCCTTAATGGGCGTGATGGGGAACTTGTGATAGTTTTTTTTTTTTTTTTTTTTTTTTAGGAATTTTAATTTTTTATTTTCCAAAAACGCCAATGCAAAATTGATGAGCAGCGGAGGCGTCGGGGGATGTCGCCGCAGCCGGAGACGTGACTGCGCGGGGATGTCAAGGCCTGACACACTTGCGGCCCGCGCACGTGGACGGCTTTTTGCATATGTGCGCGCACAGACGCACACACACACACAAACACACACACACACACACACACACACCTTCCAAGATCTTCACTTGGCTCTCTAGTCAGCGGCTGAAGGCTTAATCGAGATAGAGAGCGAGGGACAGATCGAAAAGAAGGAAGCGATGACGGTCCTTCTGACCGGTCCCCTTTCTCCCTCTCTCCGCTTCCTTCATTCCTCCACCCCCCCCCTCCCCGAACAAGCAGACTGTTATCCGTGCTATCTGTTATCTCCACATGGCTTCAGACTGCCACCCCTCCTCCACCTCTCCAAACCCTCTTCCAATCTTGATGGGTATTGGGTGGGGGGTGGGGGGGGTGGGGTTCTGGGGTGGAGAGGGGTGTAAGAGAAGAGTTCCCCCAGATAAAGCTGTCTAATGAACATACAGGAACTTTGGTAAGTTAAGCATCAAAACATCGAAGGCTGTTTGAACTTTGACTCCCCCTGCATTAGCGCCGGACTCC
>NC_137195.1:26528620-26581120 GCF_960531495.2 Zeus faber | reverse complement strand
AGAAGCAGGAGGCGAATATAGACTTCTGCTTGTCGCTGTTGTTGTTGTTGTTGTTGTTGTTGTTGTTGTTGTTGTTGTTGTTGTTGCTGCTGTTGTTGTTGTTGTTGGTGACTTTAGCCTGATGATACGGCAAAGTCAATAATTTTGTCCTCTTTTGGTCTGGTAAACTGACCAAAATACAGCTAAAACCGCTTACCGCTAACTGCTTAAGATTGGGTGGACTATCTTAAGAATTACACTTTATTAAAGGTACTTTATGTCTTTTTTGCCGCTCGGGGTCTCTAAATGAAGCCAATAAAAAACAATGGAGTTTGATGACATTGTCAAGTAGCGTGGGATTGAGGGAGTATGTTGTCTCCAGCCATTTGTTTGCACTCTTACGGCGACAGAATGCTCAGCAAACAGCAATAAACAATAGTTAGTAGAGTAATGGTAGAGCAACACAAACTATTACGTTTCCACCGGACAGTACACTACAGTGGCTAGCTAACGTTAGCTACATGGTCAAGTCCCCTCATCTCTGTCTGACCTCTCATCCACTCTTCCCCGTGTTTCCTCTGAACTTATAGCAAGTAGAGGGGGAAGGGATATGACACCACTGACAGGCAACCTAATGAAACGGATCATTACCTATATTAAAATTACTAGTTATTAGTTAATTAATGATGGATTGCGGCACGTAAAGTGAGGGTAAAGTTCCCGGTTAAGTGAAAATGTACTCACAAGTTCGTCAGTTTACGATAGCTCAGGCTAAGCTACAAAACAATCTCTTCTATTAACGAGTATATATTGTTCACCACACATCTTGAAACAGAACAACCAATCAATAAATGGGAAATTACATCAGAATCAACAGAAGCCCGTTGTTGGTGCAATACGTCAGGCCGGATAATGAATCGCCCGCGCTACTTTGAGAACGTTTACTTTGGGGACCAGGCTCCGTGTCCATTATTGCATTTTCAATGACATCATTTTGCAGGGGCCGCTCATCGAATTCAATGGAATATCCAACCCAAATAACCTCCCATCTTTGCCTTTTTGCTCCCGTATTGTTGTTGTCGTTGTTGTCTTCGTCGGTGGGACCTCTCAAGGTCTGACAACAACCCCAACAACCCCCTCGAAAAAAGTTGTATACAATATGAACAAAAAAAAACAACCCACGGTTTCCTTGTTTTCCTCTGCCCCCCGTGCGGCCGTGGTAACGCCCGCACTGAGTTTTCGCGGCATTGCGTCTTGGGGGATTTTTCTTTTCCCTGTAAACGCGTTGACATCCCGAAAAACCGGCCGCGAAATGGTATGCCACCGCTCCCCAACATCGTCTTTAAAAATCTAAAAATGGACCGCTTCCCGGCCCCAAACAAACGGTGGCGAGCCAATGCCAAGAGCAAGCATATCATTATGTCGGGTTTAAGATTGGCATCCATCACGCCGCGGGATGCCAAGCACGATGGTGAGCGGGATCCTGGGATCGCAAAATGAATTTTTGGGGGAATTAAAGCTACGATATGTATTCTTCCCCTTTTTCTTCTCTATTATCATTACTTCGGAACCAGCAGCCTTTGTCCTCCAGTCATTGTCCTTAAACAAAGAGCCGAGACAGTGACACTGAGCGTTATTTATGGCGGCCTTTAAATTGACTCCTCAGTGCGAGCGACTGCAGTTAGCTAGTTAGCTAGCAGCGTTCTGTTTGTGTCAACACGCGCCCTTTGTGTGTCTGCCGTGATTTATTATGTAAAAGAGGAGCGGCCGGGGGAGCCGCGAGGGTGACACTGACCTTCCTTTAATTAACACTGATGGAGACCAAGGTGAGAGGCGAGATGATGAAGATGGATCTTCCCACATAAATCATACTTCCTTTGGGCTGGTGTCTGCCTGTGTGTGTGTGTGTGTGTGTGTGTGTGTGTGTGTGTGTGTGTGTGTGTGTGTGTGTGTGTGTGTGCCTGTGCTAGCGTGATTCCTAACAGAAATAACCTTGTGGTTCACAGGTTAAATGAATGTTAGCGTCGGTGCAGAACCTCCATTACTTAGCCCCGCCAGGTTGCCCCCCTTTCCCCCCCCCATGCAGTTATTTACCAAAACATTTAATTGATTAATTGCCCTGCGTTTTTCCAATTTATTTCCCTGTACATAATTACTATTACTATGTTATACATACAGTATACATTCATATATGTCTATATCTATATCTATATATACATATATATAGATATATATATATATATAAAGTATAATCTTTTCTGTATTGATCGTCTCATTGCTCTAAGCTGTATGGTTTCATAGAGATTCTTATGTTTGATGCGGCCTCAATAACTTTCTGCATTAAAAATCTTCTGCATGTAAATTAATGACACCTATTGTCCCACAAAAGAGCACGATATTTTATTTACACACACACACACACACACACACACACTCGCACGCACGCACACACACACACACACACACACACACACACACACACACACACACACACACACACACACACACACACACACACAAATAATACAATACAAATTATTATAATAAAAAATATATAATAATAATAATAATAATAAAAAAAATATATATAATAATAATAATTATTATTATTATTATTATATTTGCAAGGTTAATTAAGCCCTCCCACTCGAATATCCATAGAAACCATTAGAGGCCAATCAGCACAGTCCTAAGTTGCTATTTGCCACCAAAAAAAAGAAAGGAAATGAAGTCCAAATATTCCCCCCTTACCTTTGTGCAGAGGAGCCCGCTGACAGTGATTTGAACAGTGTGGGTGTGTAATTATTCAAAGATGTAGTGCCTTTTCTGCTGCTTTGAAACCGGGCGAGGCGGGGACTTCAAAGGTAAAATGTGAGCCTTGTACGGCAGCGCTATCTGTGTTCACTGCGTTTTGCACTCCTCAGCCAGGAAAGCCCCCCCGTCCCCCCCCCTCAAAAAAAAAGAGATGATTGGATCCCAAGTCCCATCTCCACCTTCCATCTCTTTCCAATTACGCCAAAAAGATCTTCGTCTGGTTTGGAAAGGACGACCAAATATCCGCCGTCGTTATTCACCCACACAAACTCAGACGACGCACTTTTTCTGGAAGAAGCACGAGTTTCAAGAATTTATTTATTTTTTCTCGCCGCCGCCACCGCCGCCGCCGCCGCCGCCTGGCTCCCGCACGGCCCCGGTTTAATTGTCAGGAATGAAATAAAGTGAAACGTTTCCGTCTTCATCGTCCCCAATCAACGCGCTTCCTCGACTCGCGCTTCTTCTTCTTTTTTTTTTTGTATCACTGTATTCTGATTGAGACTTTGTGTAAAGCAAACGAGCGCAACATATGCTCCGACGTGGATATGCTAATGAGTGTGTTTATCCGTCAGCCACCAGTCGGTCGGCGGTGTCATCCCGCGTCTCTTGACATTTCCACGGCTCAAAATGTTTCATGCATTTTTAGCGTTGTTTTCATTTTTTCCATTTCTTTTTCCGTTCCCCTCCCGCTCCTTCTTCTCCGACCCGCAATTCATAAATAATGTATTTATTTATCGCGAAAATCTGTTTTCAGAATTAGACACCAACACCCCCCCCCCCTGCCCCACTTCAAAGACGGGAAACCTTTGATATGTTTGATTTGCGGCTGAGTATCCGCTGGATTTATTCAATTTATGCAAAGCACCTTGGGGGTAATAAAGGTGGCATTTGAATACATTTGACTGGACTAAAATCACATAATGAGGACAGTTTCTTGCCCCGCGTCGTCGCCAAGCCGGGGAACGTGAATCCACCCGCCCCTCCCTGATATTAATGGCTCATTTGGGCCGAAGGAAAATGTTTTTCCGGCTGAAGTGACAACACAGGACAGTAGCGATTAGCTCCTGTCTACATGGGTAATGACTCCTGGCTGAAATTGACTCGGAAAGCAAAAGGAAAGGAGTACTGTCCCCCCCGACTCCTTTGTTCTCCTAGCTAAGCTTCATGCCTTTGGGGGGGGGGGCGGGGTCTTTCAACTTCATACTTCTTAAAAGAGCCAGTAATAAATTTGATTATGACCCCCGAAAACCCCCCGGGAGGAGGTGGTGTCATGGTGTGTTTATGTCTATGTCTATGTGTGTGTGTGTGAATGAATTGGATGTGGAAGCGTCAGATAACCCTTTACCTTTACCTTTTATTTAGTTGATTAGCGACTTATCACGGGGGTAGTTGGACAAACGCCTCCCCCATCAGTACAGTGTTTGCTAGCTCTTCAAAACTGGCTCGTGGATCAGTCGATTTGGCACGGGTGCTGTCCTCAGACGACGTCAGGTGTCGCCCGGCTCGACTCCTTCTTGACCTTCTCTTTCAATTAGTCCCCAAACCCTCCTCTTACCTCCAAAAGGTACGTTGAGAAAATATCTATGTCTATAAATATCCTTTCTTCTGCCGTTGTGTGTTTACACGTCAACACGTTGTAGGGTGGTACATACCAGTACGCTGTACCTTTGGAACAGCTATAGCCTTTGCAATAATTTGCTATTACCGGCAACTCCTCTTTGCGGGACAAAGGGGGACCTATCTTGAGGAGAAACTTTTGGGACGTAGGATATTTGAACACCGGCATCGGTGAATAATTGTGACTTCTCTCCTTCCTTCACAGGGATGCCCTGTCCACCTTCTCCCCGGCCCTGGGTAGTGACGTTTCCACCGGACAGCTTGTTATATGGTCAGCCCAACTCTCACCCCTCAGCCTGGTTTGTGTGAAAACAATCCATAACACAGTCACCCCTGTCAGCCCTCCGTAATTAGGTGGTGTGAGGTCTATGGGCGGGCCGCAGAAGGTGTTTCCATTGAAATCTGATGTTTATTCCCATTTTTCGCATTGTGGACCTCATTGGGACGTGGCGCTTACAAGGCCACCTGACACCCCACCCCACCCCCCACCCGCCACCACCCGGTTGTCCGGTTCCCCTAGAAGAGTGATGCTTCCTCCGCGGACAACTAATTATCCTCCGGGTCTGACCCTCAGCTGTCTTCCATGCAGGATCCTATTAGGCGAGCCGGCGGGGTTGAAATCAGGTTGAAATCACTACCGACCACCCCCACCCCCACCACCCATCTCCCCCTTCTTGCCGTATATATTTATTTCCTTCCTCCCCCCTTTTCTTAGCACTTCTGAATATTAAGAATAGATTTTTACATGTATATGTGTGCAGAGGAGATGGGGTTGATGCTTGGTGGTGGCTGGCTGGGGGTATCCGCTGATGGGTGAATGGCGGGTCCCGGAGATGACGAGCGTGGGGATGGAGGGGAGGGGGGGGGGGTGACTGAATGCTTGTCCATCACTTCCCATTCAGTCGGTTACAGGTGGTCTCTCATTTTCCCTCCCGAACCGCGCGGCATATCTGCCTGCCTTCATATGACAGCCCGGGCTCGCCAATTTGCATGTTCGACAGACAACAAACGGGCCCGTGCATGTCAAAATAGGTGGCGGTGCGTGACAGTTTCTACACAATGCTGTCTCCTTTTGGCTTGACCCTCGACCCCCCGCGCCACGTCTCCTTTCATAATCAAGCGGGGGAGAAGGGGGGGGGGAGAAGGGGGGGAAGACGGCGCGAAGAAATCATCCCCGGGCCCTGCCTCTTCTTCTGCCTCCTTCCACCTCTTTGGGAATAAATCTGATTCCGATGCGCCATTATCTATGCCTTTCCTCATCTCTCTCTCTCTCTCTCTCTCTCTGTCTCATTCTGTTTTGTTCATCCCTGCCCGTTTCGCTGTCTTTCCGTCTCTTGATCCGGCTCTGTGTTTTTCCCGCCGCCATCTCTGTTTAGAACATAACAACGCTCCATTTTCTGGAGAGCGGCTCATCCCCGTTCCTCCGTCAGGATGACATTTCAGGTTGGGTTTCAGAGAAAGATAATGAGATCAGCCCCCCTCCCACCCCCGCCCCCAATGTCAACGTAGGGGCTTCTTATTTTCAAGACCCACTGATTGTGCTTCCTGACTCAAACAGGCAGATTTATGCTCTTTACGCTCCATTTTGGCCAATGCTGATTTCAAGGACAGTCTATGGAATAGACACAGTACGGCTCCATCCCATCCCTCCCATCCCCCGATCCAAGGGGGTATCATTTTACCATATGTATCTGGGTGTCATCTTTCATTAAACTGATATCTACTTTTGAGTACGTGTTTCAAGTCCCATACTATTATTTCAAATCGCTTAGATTAACAGCGTGATACTACGACAGAGTGAGAAAACTAATTGCCTTTTAACACCTGTGACATTTCTCTGATTCGCTCAATCACTCTTAACAAGGGGTTTGGTATGCTATCTTAATATTATACTGAGAAACTGCAAGCGAGGGTACTTTAGTATTACACACACACGCACGCACCACAACCGCCAAATTGACTTCCTGTGATTTATCCGTGAACTTTGTTCCTCTTGTTCCTTCGGATAAGGGACCGCTTTAAAATGGATCATTTGGTGAACTGCATATCCAGGAGTAGGGTTTTAGACTAAATCCATAATCACAGTACCGGGTTTTATTAGGTCTTAAAATTTACATATTTAAGCAGATTGTTACATCATGAGCCTGTGTCAAACGGGCCGGTGTTAAAAGTCAATGCTGCATCAGATGGAGGTAGCGAGAGAAGGGGCAAGGACTACGGGAAGGAGTGTTCAGTCATCAGCATGCGGTGAAATAAGCCTGAATTCTGCGGTAGACAGCAGAAGAAGAGTGCCGTATCTGAGTCCAGGAACTTGTCTCAAAGTACTTCCTATGATCAGCGCATGGAGGTACTTGGTGTTGGCTTTTGTTAACTTACTTATGGTTCATTTCTTGGCTGTCCCACATGGCTGGAACATTTGTAATATAGTACAATCTGCCATGATTATCCCTCTCCCTGCGCTTCACAAGAGAAGCCATACAAGTCTGAGGAGTCGGAGGAATAATTAAAAAGGCTTTCTAGTATGGAAATGGGTTAGTGTTCTGTGCAGAACACCTAATCCAGGTGGAGGGATTCATTCACTTTTGCTTGCATGTGGAAAACCAGGCGTGCTCAGTTTGGATTTGTTTCTGAACATGCAAATATCCCATTGGCACCTCGAAGGGACGATGGGAAAACTAAAGGCAGTTTTCTTGATGAGATCAATATATACTTTTAAAAAGTTCGGTTTAACTACAGGCCTCTAAGGGCTCGTAGGCAAACTGACCTCCAGCGATCAAAGCCGAGCCTGGAAATAGCTAAATATCTGTTTTCTTTCCTTTTTTTTTTTTTTTTTTTAATAAGCGCAGTATCTGCAAGGGCACGCAACCATGAAACAGACAGTAATCTCTGGCTAATCTCTTGTTCGTCTTTGAGGCGGCTGGCAGTCAGGCATGTAATCATAATTATTTCTCTTGTCATCACCGGTGTCAACCTATTAAATATTAGCAATGAAAACATCTCATTCAGGTGAACATCCCCGGCTCCTGACGCGCATGGGAACCTTTTTAAAACCCCTCCGACGGGGGCGCACAGCTCCCCCCCTCCTCTGCTTCTTCCTCGGGGGTTGAGGAACAGCGTCAGACTCCGGGGATTACTTTTAATGTCACCTTAATCCATCTGATGGAGTGCTGCGTGTTCTGCCGCCACAAAGATTATTCTTTGATATCAAACGGAGGGAAAGAGATACCTTAAAACCACTTAAGATCCCTCTTGTGAAATATGTTGTCAAAACACCAGTGGAATGCGCATGTCGAAACCGCCGCGGTTTGCACCGATCCCCCCCGCTCCCCAGTCCCCGTCCCCGTCTCTGCGGCTCACAAAGCGAATGCACAGGTAGACATCTGAAAATAAGGATCCAGATTTCGTGAAGCTATTTCGTCAGGCCCCCCCGGTAGGAAAAGGTTTTGCTTTTTGAAAAGTGGAACGGAAGCGGAGACAAAAAGGGGAAAAAAAAAACAAAAAAAACATGACGCAAGTGCCATGTGATTGAGATCGTCAGGGAAAGTTGAATAGATGCTTCGGGCACTTTGAAAAGAAATTCCTGATTTTTATTTTTTTTTTAAGCGATGGAAAGTCGTTCTTGCGTCCAGGTCTGTTCATCTCGACCCGATAAAGCGAGGGTGAAATAACCAATGAAGACAGCAAAACATCTCACGGAGCACAGGGTGTCCCGTTCTATCCCGTTCGCTCCCACGTCCTTAAGGGACAGGTTGTAAAGTACATTACAATTAGACATTTGCTGGCATATTCATTAAAAGAATAGAGGAATACATTTGCTTTGAGCTAAAACAGAGATAGGGGGTTGTTTGCCATGAATCAATACTTGTGCCAAAACAAAGACACAAACAAAGAAACTAGGAAATAGCGGGAAACAAACAATGGCGGGGATAATTTTATTCAACTGTCGGTCTGAATATCCATCAGCGAGCACCTGTCCTTACATCATAGACACCGGCTCTCATTAGCAATGACAGCTAAACATCTTGGGGAGTGTGTTTGCATATATTTGTGTGCGTGCGTGCGTGCGTGTGTGTGTGTGTGTGCATGTGTGTGTGTGTGTGTGTGTGTGTGTGGGTGTGTGTGTGTGATTCCACGGCTCATTCACGTGGCCATTAAACAACTTCAACTGTAGGCCTACACTCCCCCCACGTCTCTCTCTCTCTCTCTCTCTCTCTCTACTACGTCCTTCTCTCTCCTTGCTTTATGAGCTCATTATCTATGATCTATCTATTTTTTTATTTATTTATTTATTTTTACGTATTAGCTCTCGTTTCTTTAGATTTCCACTCGAGAGAGACTTCAATGGAGAGATCTCCACTCTATGGATTTTGTATATGCATTTGGAGTCATAAAATCAGGGGTGTACATATACATTATATTCCGCAGCGTTGCGGTTCCTTCTCATTAGGTGTCGGTTTTCAACCTAACCCTCCTGGACGGATGGATTAAAATGAGAGGACGGCGTGCAGACAAGGGCCGGGCTTTGACTGCCGCCGTGGCACGTGCCGGTGACGATGCGTCACTTATTGGCTGCATTTCCCAAAACCTAGGGGTCGAGGTTGTTTGGGGAGTGGGGACTGGTGGGGGAAGTTGAGGTCCCTCACCTCGTGGGACATGACGGCTGTTCAGCCCCAGTGATGAAAGGGTTCTAAGCCATTCTCTTGAAATCTCAACCAGCACAAAGCCAGTTTAATGGTGGTCACATGTTGGGGAAAAAGATGGGCTGGGCTATTAATGCCAGAATTTGGATGCGTGCTTCGCGCGTGTTTCAAATGACAAAGTTTAAACTGAGAAAAATGTCATTATGTGTTTCCTCTGTGTTCCGAGGTGATTTTGAGCTGCCTCTCTTTTTCCCTTCTTAACCTCACTCCGATAGATAGCGCCAGACACACACACACACACACACACACACACACACACACACACACACACACACACACACACACACAAACACACATACACACACAGGGATTTCACCCGAAGACAACATGCTATGGTCCTCCGACATATTTGCCATTATCTTCTTATTAACTCTCCACCTTTGAACAGGGGGAACATCAAAAGTAAGCAAAACACATAATTACCAGAATTAATATAATGAGTTCTTGGAGATAAGCCACTCTGCTAAGCCGCTCCGAGGCACACGGAGGAGGCAGGGGAGCGGTGGAGAAGAGAGAGGAGGAGAAAAATTGCAGCGCACCCCCTTCAATTAAGTGAGCCGCTCAACCAACATGAACAAACATATTAGCAGATAATTAGCTGATAATTTCACAGGTATGTCTGGCACAGGGCTCGAGCGGAGGCAGAGAGAGGACAGTGTGTGTGTGTGTGTGTGTGTGTGTGTGTGTGTGTGTGTGTGTGTGTGTGTGTGTGTGTGTGTGTGTGCGTGTGTGTGTGCGCGTGCGCGTGTGTGTGTAATGTCTTTTTCTTATTTGTTATTGGACGATTTGGAGAAACTAGGGTTACGTTCCTGTACAGGTGAGGAGCTATTTATTCATCGTTTTATTTCTGAAGCTACTTTCTGACAAATCCTATACATCCATATCCGTTCAAACACACACACACACACGCACGCACGCACGCATGCATGCATGGACACACGCACATGCACACACACCACACACACACACACACACACACACACACACACACACACACACACACACACACACACATAAACCCTTCCTCCATTACTCTTTGCACCAGCCCCCATCTTCTACCTCTCCCCCCTTCCACCCCTCCACCCATCCACACACAACTAATGTGTTCTCCTTCTTCTTGCTCTCCCGAGGAGCTCCGGTTTTCTGTATGATGAGCTCCTGGGGGGCTCGGCCGGTTGGCAGGCAGGCTTTGTCTCTCAGAAAAGAAAAATACTGAGAAGGAGAAGAGAAAGACGGCGAGAAAGGAGAAGTCAAAGGAGGATAGAGAGAGAGAGCGCGAGAGTGAGAGAGAGAGAGAGAGACCCCCGAGGGCACTTCTCCCGGCGTTGGTGAGGATTTGCCTAACAGCTCGGCGAGAGGGTTAACATCCTCCTTGGAACACAAGGGGGTATAATCACAGATCAAAACAAATTACCTATCTGTAGTCAGCAGAGGTGTCTGGCTGTCAGAGAGCCCGGAGTTACATAAGACTAAAGTCGGCGCTAACTGAGCCTCTGATTCGGGTGGCGGGGTGAATTTCTTACTTTGAAATGTTAGTGCTACGGGAGCCCGGCGGCGAGACGCCAGCGGTGCGTACCACACAAACCGGGCGAGGGGGGTGGGGGGCGAAGAGTCGCGCTTTGATAATTACCGGCACCTCTCCAAAGTGACATTGTCATGACTTTTGATTAACTTGGAACCATCGGAGCGGTGGTGTCGGTGCCACGGTCGGCGGGGGATCTTTATTTAGTCTCCGATGCGGTAACACATCGGATCGAATACCGACGGGACAGCTGGAGACCCGACTGGCCAATATCACTAAATTGCCCAATCGAAGGTATTCATGCCGACGGGCGAAAACTCGAAAAAGGTGCGATGTTTACCGGGAATTCCATCGCGAGAGTCAACAATCTCTTGACCCGAGCGAAGGCCAAGCCCAGTGTTTCGTATTGTTACGGCCGACTGAAAGTGAACGCTGCACGACTCACGACAATTTGTTCTCGGCAAACAACTGGGAAGGGGAGCGAGGGAGTGGATCTTCAATCCACAAACCCGAAAATCGTTACCGTAGCTCTCGCTCATCGTTTAGGAAGCCTTCTCTCGCATTAAACCGACTGAATCGAAGGGACGATGGGGTCGTCACAATCCAACGGCTCTTCTCACAGAGCGACGCGTCAAGAACCGAATCCCAAGAAATGAGTGGAACCTTTCATCACCACGAATAGTGCTCACTCTGAACCAAACCTGTGCTGCTGAGCACAGAGCTGCTGGAACTGGTGAATTAGATGAATCGGAACCAGCCCTGCAATTTTGATCTTGCAACACAAACGCTCCGTTATTATATTATATATTTTGTATTTTTTCCATTATTATTTTGTTTTGTTTGTATTATTTGGGTGTTTGAACAACACTGGGTGAGCAGGTCTCCTCTGCACTTCATGAAAAGTTTGAACGCCAGCAAACAACGGTAGTCTTTGTTTTTCAAGAGATGGATATTGTTGTTTTTTTTATGGACGGCCTGTTGCTGAGCGCACTTTTACTTTGTCCATTTTTAGGTCATAAAACAGTAAAAAAAATGGTCTCACGTGTTGTTGTAATAACTTTAAAAATAATTTGTGGAGAGGTCAACTACTACTACGACGCCCGCTGCTTTTCCCACTTCTTTAACCACTTATTGAGCAATTTATTTTTTTAAACCTGTGTTGGGTGCTATATTTTCTGGGTGTATCTATCCCATCTAAGCCCCGGTCACTGCTGGGAAGTGGCTGCACAATCTGTTATTTGTGTTTAGCTGTGACCCTGTGGCCAAGAGGTCTGACTCCCTGTCCAAACAAGTTATTAGGCCTCTGGAAAGCGACGAAGTATAGGGACAAAAAAAACACATCGATCCTCTAAATAGTGTCTTCAGTGGTTCTTTTTGGCCCAGTGTTTTTATGGCCCAAACTTTCACTCTTATTTATTGCACCTTGACACTCTTTCTTTTGTTGCCCACTGTGTCTTTTTTTTGGGGGGGGGGGGTGTGGGCAGGCTTATATCATGATGTCACCGCACCATTTAGTTGGCCACTGTAATTGCACAGTTTGCAATGTATATGACGGAAACGATTATGTTGTTATATAGTGTTATGGGATTAATATCAAGATTCAAGATTCAAGAGGTTTATTTGTCACATACGTATACATACTTTCATACATATAGGCAGTGAAATGTCTTTACAACGCACCCGGAGATGATGCACAATAGTTACTACACCGAACATAATAGCTAACCTAATTCCTACCTAGCAACTAACTGAAACCAACTGATTACATAAACGTAACGCAGCTAGTGAATAGAATAATATAAATAAAATAAAATAAAAATGAAATAATACTCAACAAGATAATACAAAGTGGAAAATACATATGGGCAATTAAATCGATTTTATCCTGCAGAACTGTGTTTTTATCCCTACTAATATAATAATGTGTAGTATGAATAATGCTTGAATAATGAATAATTATGAATGTTGAATTATGTCCATTCTGCCTATAAACAGCACTAATTCAACCCAACAGTAAGTCTTATTTGCTTTGTCAGAGTCTGTTTTTTTCAGCAAGCTTTGGTCACAGTTAATTGGTTGCAAACTACCTTCCGTCTCCCCTGCGCTGTGTCTCTCTGAGGGCTGCCATGGCATTATGCTAAGTGCAGGGTTGCCAGGTCATGCTTACAGTCAATTTCCAGACCCCAAGAATGCTCAAACCCCACTGAGAGCAAACGTAGCGCAATTTGACTAGAAAACCCCCGATCTGGCAACCGGGCTTGTGTGAGAGAAATAAGGAATGGCATTGAATGGAACCATTTTATTAAATATGCATTAAATATTCAATATTTTTCACATTGACTTTTGTTTTAAAGGTCTTGCATTACAGTGAAAATGACTGGGTGAGACCATGTTCTCCCAAGTACATATGGATATGTTTCCATATGTACTTAGGGGAACAATGGAAATAATTTGGTTTTTGCCACAATAAACTAGTTTAAATACTGGTTTATACACTGGTTAAATGTTTAGAGTTAGTTCAGATACAATGAGGATTTGTCCCATGGGAATCCATATAATCCGCCAAATTCTTTTCTTGAAACCACTTGAGGTGGAGGGGATAATTTTTGAATCCGAGGTTGCTGATGTTTTTCATGATTTCCATCCATATGGACAGGGCCCGTTCTTCCCTTCCTTGGCGGCCGAGCATGCCACTAACAGCCATTGAATGGCTTTTTCTCATAAAGGGCCAGCAAAATAAAGCATCTCACGTGGGATTTTCTTGCCCACACAAAATAATCTTATGGATTTCCACTTTAACTCTGAGATTGGGGGAGTTTTTATTTTGTCATGGCTGTGGAATTCTTGTGGAGCGGCTCTGCCGCTGACCTGATGTTCCTCACCCAGGTGAACAAGTAGGGACGAGGCTGCAGCGTCAATAACTCTTGAGTGATGTGTGGGTGGAATGCTGCTGACAAACACCTTAAGTCAGCCCCAGGCGGTTCTGTGGAAGGAGAGGTGAGGTTTCCGACTCCAAAACGTCTGTGTAAACAAGGCCTCTGTCGGCTTATTATGAGGGGATTTGCACCTGGCCTTTGATCCTGGGGCATTCGCCTATTCAGCGGCGCCGTTAAGCAGCGTGGTTATTATAAAGGACAAAAAAAACAAAAAAAAAAAAACTAGGTGTGTCCTGGGGATCTCTGTCAAACAGCCAAACATCTGATTATAACACCATTAGAACGTAATTAGCGACTAGTGAGTCATTAATGAGATCGACACCCCCTGTTTGGGAACAGAACAGTGGCTGTTCCCATGTGTGTGATTGACTGAGTTCAACTCCGCAATTGTCCTCTTAAAGTCATGGAGGATTCCTGGAAAACATATATCTTTTGCAGAATTTAATATAGGGTTGAAAAAGCTCAGTCGCGGAATACAACGAGTGTTATTGTCAAAAATTCTGATGACATTTTTAGAGAGCGATTATCATTTCTGTCATAATAAGAACATCTATTCAAAGCTGGACCAATTGTATGTTATTTTGTTGTTGTTTAAACATTTGGAAATTATTTAAAAGATAATGAATCTGTGTGAAACCCAGTAGATAGATAGATAGATAGATAGATAGATAGATAGATAGATAGATAGATAGATAGATAGATAGATAGATAGATAGATAGATAGATAGATAGATAGATCGATAGATAGATAGATCGATAGATCGATAAACAATAATAATACATCTAACAACAATAAACCAGAAAATCAACAACAAAAAAATCCACAATCAACAAAAAAAAATTGGAAATGTACAATAAACCAACCACAGGGCCGGAACCCTATTGTTTTTGCTCAGATTTCATTATTTTTAATCTCTTTGGCCTTTTTCTGGCTAAAAGTGTCTGGAACACAGCAACCGCTGTACGTATAGACATGGAGGTCTCATTAGAACCGGGACGTTTTACAGACGTCTTGTTGTTTGAGTTTGAGGAACATTGATGTACATTTGGAGCAGAAATTAGTGAAAAGCTGTTGTGATTTCACCAGAAGTAGAAGAACGTTTACGCGTTTTGTTTACTTTGAGGAGCGCTTTGTGACATCATCTTCCAAAATTAAATAAGTCCAAGCTTTGTCTCTCGGAACGCATTCACAACCAGCCACTTGCGCATTGTGGACTGCATAGGGTTTGCTCCATGTAGACTGACAACTTGAGCCGATGCTGCGTTTATAGGAAACTATGAAAACTATAACTGCTGCTGCATTTTTCAAAACCCCGAAAACTATTATCAGTCACAGAAGGCCTTTTCGCACCACAGGAAGTTCTGAGAACCTTTGGAGGAAGTGACCCTTTCTTTTGTGTCTGCACTCCGTGATCCAGGAACTCCCATAATTGTTCAACTCCACGGTGACCTCGCAGTGGACATGGCGGACGTGGAGCGATCCTCGATCAAGACAGGTTTTCCTTAGTGCGATCCGACCAAGTCTCATCCCCAGTCAGTAAAAGGAGTGGACAGAAAACCCACCCTTGGAGGTTAGTCACTCTCACAATCTCAGAAAACCTTGAAGAAAGTTATGAAACAACGAGTGAAAAAAATGAATGCAGCGTTCAATGTAAACTCAGAAAATTGTAACTCGTGCTGCGTTTCACAGAACCCAGGAAACTGTAAAATATACCTCACCAGGAAACTGTAATATGTACCTCACACGACTGGAATAACTGGAATTGACTGGAATTGCTACCTGCAACTAAAATATTTATTATTATTATTATTATTATTATTATTATTATTATTATTATTATTATTATTATTATTGTTATATAAGAACATCACTTACTTTCCAAAACCCCCGGTAACAAATGTTGAAGAAAACCAGGTCAGGGTGGCTATCGTTCAGGTTTTGGAAATCTAAGCCCCTTTTGGCTTAGCAGATCGTAGTGTCTGAGGAGATGTAGTGAAAACACTGTGTCCGTCTGGCTGTCTGACAGGGTTATTGTTTTAAAATAGACCTCATTAGGTTTTTGTAGTCTTTATCTTTTGAGGGCTGGAGGGTCGGCATGGGTTTCTGCAGTCAAAACAGAAAACAAGAGCCCGGCATGATCGGAATCGCTCCGGCTGGGACATCGCTTTGAAATCGATCCGTCAGGTGGATTAGGAACGCTTCTTCTTCTTTTACACAAAACAAAACCTCTGCAGAAGTAAGTAAGAGGAGATGGATGAGCCTGTGTGTGAGAGAAGGAGACCAATGAAGGGGCCGTGATCTCAAAATATCTTCTCCTATAGTATCTACTGTTTACAGCCTGTGGTATCCATAGAGATGATATTAAGAATCCCTATAACAGGGGTTTTGGCCTTTTTTTTTCGTGACCATTTTTGAAGTCCCTTAAATTCTTGAGAACACTGCTAATGGGAAATATGTTCCCATTATTATTATTATTATTATTATTATTATTATTATTATTATGATGATGATGATGATGATGATGATGATGATGATGACGATGATGATGATTATTATTATTGTTATTATTGTTATTATTATTAATAGTAATAATAATAACGCCTGTTGTTATTGTTATTAATAATAATAATAATAATAATTAATTAATTATTATTATCGTTATTATTATTATCGTTATTATAATTATTATTATTATCATCATCATCATCATCATCATCATAATCAGAATAATATGATTATGATTACAATTATGATTATGATTATTATTATTTAATCATAGATTTTCTGCATTAAAATTCACATCCAGGCCTTCAGTATAAGGAACAAATTGAGCCTAAATAAGACTCTTTTTTACAGTACTTTCAAAATCAATAAGAATGTGAATGTCAGTTTTGAATAGGATAATGTTGTTATATGTTTAGTATATCTACTGTATATTTGTTATATATATATATATATGAAAATATTCAATACATTAGAAAGTTTTATGTATTTCAAACATATTCAAGGTACTTTGTAAACATTTTTTTAAATGTAATAGAATAGAATAGATCAATCAAATATAAATATTTCACCGTAAGAAATATCCTGTGACCCCGTGTGTATATCAATTGTCCCCATGTGGGGTCGCCATCCCAAGGTTAACTGTCATCCCCTCTCAATAACCTTCAAAAGTTATGGAGAGGGACTAGATAAAAATAACAAAAGGCCTCTCATTCCTCATTTAAGAAGAGTACAGCATCTTAAATGATATATAGACATATCTGTAATAACATATTTGTTCCATTTGCATAATCTGGGCTTTGAAGATATGCTCTTATTTGCTGTTAAATTATCATTGAGTTATTCCCTTAAATTGGCCTCCTGCCATGAGAAGAAAAGACCATGAAGCTTCTATCTACATCTTTTGAAACAATTAGAAAGTAGTTAAAGAATGAAAAAGAACAATCAAAGTCGTTTTGAAAACGGAGTGTAAGTATTTGAGGACAAATGACAAGTTCCTTGCCCCGTCATTGGTCTCCTTGGCTTCATTAGAATATTTTTAGATGCCAATATGGCTGGTCACCAAGGTTTTAACGGTGGGAGTGGTGAGTCGGGATAGGGGTCATGCACACAGAGACTCAGACAGCTTGTCCTTGGCCTGGCACCTCTTTTGGCAAAGCGGCAATATGGCACCATAACAAATGAGGGACGCCCGCACAGTGCCAATAGAGTCGGCCCTTTTGGCACACTTCGCCCGAATCATCTTTTCTTCACGGGAGCGACGACTCCTGAGGGTCGATCATTAGTCAGGAATCACAGAGTCCCCGTCCGGTAGGAGGCAGGTCAACCAACCCTGACCCCTGGCCTGTAGGAGAATCCCCCCCACCCCCAAAAAAAACAGATAAATCGATAAAGTCAAATCTTTCCCTGTAAGCGTTTGAGCAGCTTTTAGAGCGAGTTCGGTCGGTTCGAAAGTTCACGCAAACTAACTGCAAAAAGTACTGTCTCATAAAGCTCGGGGAGAAGGGGAACGAGCGTCCTCGCTCTTTTTCTGCTCTATCCCTCTTGCAACACGGCTACCCATAACGAGATGGTCAGATCAATAGTCGGATCGATGGTTGGATCGAGCACGGAGCCGTTACTGGTATTAACTCTCACGGTGACCGGTGCAAAACAGTGATGGCGAGATGACGGCGAGAGCCTCGTTTTCTTTCTTTTTTTTTTTTTGCGACTGGAAGTCGCAGTTTTATCGTTGAAGGTCTCGCAGACGTACCAGTACACACCTGGCAAGGAATTTCGGCACTGGGAGGTGAGCACACACACACACACACACACACACACACACACACACACACACACACACACACACACACACACACACACACACACACACACACACACACACACACACACACACAGAGCAATGACACGATGGGGAGGCTGACACATTCATTAGCACATAGGCAGATTTGACACAGCTGGAGGATGTAGCGGGGAGCTGCTGTCAAGGTCTTGGAATGCTGCGAGACTGGCACAAACTAAGGGCTTGGATGCTCATCGTCGTGTCATAAGAGACCTGGCTCTCGCTCTCCATCCTCCCTCTCTCTCTCCCTCCCTCTTTCACTCCCTCTCTCGCACTCGCTCGCCCCCCCCCCCCCGCTGCCGCGTCGTCGCAACACACCGTGTGTGTGTCATCATTTGCATGAGTGTGACACCCCGACGTCTTGCTTCTGTGTCCTCTCTCCACCTTGTTTCCGTTTCCTTTCGGCGTCTCGTTCTCTCTCTCTCTCTCTCTCTCTCTCTCTCTCTCTCTCTCCCCCACGTTCCTCCTTCCTCCCGTTCTGTCTAACCCCTCCGCTCTCAGTTTCTCTCTCTCTCTCTCTCTCTCTCTCTCTCTCTCTCTCTCTCGCGCCCTCTCTCTGTGCATCTCCCCTTTCTGCTGATGGTAGCGGTGCCATCCATGCCAATTATGGCGGTCGAGCAGGTGGCTCCTTGCAGGTGGCGGAGGATTAATCCCTGTTAAGACGCCACTTCATTAGGAAATCCGTTTAATGTGGCCAGCTGATTGATAAATCTCCCGGACCCCTCTCCTCTCTCTTTTTCTCCTCCTCTCTCGATCCCCTCTCCCCCACTTCTCTCTCCGAGTACACCCGCTCGCTGCCAAGTTTGTCTATTATACGCTAGGTTGACCCTCATGTCAGGCCGAGAGGAAATAAAGGGGGAAAGAGAGAAAGAGACGGGGAACCAGAAAGTGCGAGAGCGGACACGGGGGGAGGGGTGGGGGGCAGATACAGGAGGGGGCGACAGAGAGTGTTTGTTGTGCGTCTGTGGCTTAAGGTGCTTTACAGGAGTGTTTACATGGGTCGGTCAAACCGGCCGGCTTCAGCTTTGGCACGGACCTCACTGGCACTAACAGTGATGTCAAAGTCCAGAAAGTATTTTGAAAAGTTTGTCAGATAGCGTTTTCACGGCAGTTTCCCACAGCCCAGATCTTTTTTTTTTTTGTGCCGTCGGTGGCTGTCTTGATCTTGATCGTCCTGGAACCACCCCAGACGATTAGGTTTAGTACCGATGTTTCCGGCATTCGGCAGCGAAATGTAAGAACTTGCCTTGGCCCCCGTCTCAGACCACCCACGCTCCTCTCCGAGGCTCTGCATTTAACTCAAGTATCACCTTAACTCACCCCCGCCCCCCCGTATAATTTCCCACCACGGTATTAACGAAATTACACCGCGAGCGGCTCTGCCCGCACCCTGCCGCACCCGTACGAGCACGGGCCGCACACACCGCTCGCGTTTGCGTGCGCGCCACCCCCTCCCGAGGGCTCGCGGTCTGCTCGGATTTGTGAAACACCGACAGACAACCCCTTCATCAGGCCTGTCAAGCAAGGATGACAAATGCGTCTCCGCCGCTCTCCCGAGATGCCTACAATATTCAAAAGCCGCGGGAGGAACGGCTCGGCCGTCAGCCCGCCGGCCCCCTCCCGGCGGACGCGAAAGTTCAAGCCGGCCGAGTCGCGCCGTATCATTCTCAAATTGTGAGGGAAGGGGGAACTCGGAGACCCGACCTGACGGCACGTCGACTTAATGATTCTGACGGAGCGTATACGGTGTCTGTCTCGGGTTTCGGCATGACAGGGAGGCAGGGAGAAGTCAAAATTTAATGAACGCCCGACGACGAATCGCTCATTGGCGAGGGATTCGGTTACAATGACGGCGTGTGGTGAAGAGGAAGAAGAAGGAGAAGAAGAAGAAGTAGAAGAAGAAGAAGGAGATCGGGATCGGGGATGATTCAGTCGGGGAAGTGCGCTGATTCACTTCAAGTCGTCATCCATTTTTTTTCATCATATTCATCACAGTTTCATGAGCAATTATTCGTGAGCGTGTTCACACACACTCCCACGCTCCTTGGTTTTGGACGCCGACGGTTCAGAGATGCAGCCGCGGCTATCAGGCAATCAAACACAAAGTCGTTCCTCTTCCAGCTGCTACCAAGCATGTAACTATTGGGCTTCGCCCGCCGCTCGGGGCCTTGTCAAAATATGACAGAAGATCGCACCTTTCTTTTTTCCCCTGCTTTCCTTCTTTCCCAGAGTGAGCTCTTTAATTACAGCGTGGCTCCGAGCCTCGCCGCATCAGCGCGGGCGTCGGTCCAGGGTTCAGCCAGATTTGTGCGAGTTCAGTTCCCCTTCTCCGCTCCCGCCGTTCGGCGTCGACGAAATCCTTGCAACAAAATATTTATTTTTAAATTGAATCTGTTGCTTTTGAAGCCCCCGACCAAACCGCTAAGCCCTAACCCCTTCTCTCTCGCTCTCTCTCCCTCTCTCTCTCTCTCTCTCGCTCTCTCTCTCTCTCTCTCTCTCTCTCTCTCTCTTTCTTTCTGTTTGTGACAAGTTGTGCACGCCACCATTACTCACGCTCACTATCGCGTTTCTATAACAAACCTGGGCATCGGCACCCTTTGATATCTAATATTTTAATTGCGGCGGGGTCATACATCACGCTGTCCCAGCGAACAATAAACGGCTTGTGAAACAATAAGCGGGCCTTTTCGGTAAAGGGGGGGGGCTCCATTCCTGCAAACTCACCCCAAAAAAGCAGTCCACAGAGGACCTGCGTGCGTTTAAATCTGTACAGGTAGGAGGACATTCCCGCTGTAGAATAACTGAATAAATACTGCTATAATTGAGTTAGAATTATTTTTATTTTATGGTGGTTGTCGTACCTGTGCCTGTGTCATATGTTACCAATATTACAATTTGCCCATGAAGTGCCATTTATAAATCATATAATCGTTTTAAATTATATAAATGTGTGATTTCTCACGGTGGTCTTTAGTTTTCAGAATGACAGTGTGATAAAAATAGATTTTCATATAAGAGGAATTTGCCTTGGTAATGGATGGTGCAGCTATAGTAACAGTGCAGACGGACAAAAGAAAGCTTAACACTCTGGAAATAAATTCCAATAATATTGAATATACAGAAAATGCAAATAACCTTTACATGTATGTGCTCAGATAAAGAACATTTTGATGATTATGAATATCTCAATAAATGTATGAACGGGTATACTTCCATAACACTAACAGTATAATAACACTATTATATAATATCAGTATAATAAAAATAAAATATAACACACTATAACACAACTATAATAATACTATACTATAATAACACTGTGATAACACTACAATGACACTATAATATAATAAAACTACAATTTAATAACACTATTATATAATAACCTACAATAACACTGCAATATAATACAACTATAATATAATAACACTCTAATATAATAAAACTATAATTAAATAACACTATAACATAATGACACTACAATACAATGCATGTTAACACTAACACTACTAAAATATAAAAAAACTATAATATAATAACACTATAATTATACTACAATAACACTCTAATATAATAACACTATCATAACACTGTCTAACAAGGCTAACTCCAGTGTTATTATATATAGTGTCCAAATTAATGATCAGAAGCAAAGGTTTCTAGGTTTTTGGGACACAAAATTAAAAAATAAGCTTATTATCATGGTGTTTTTAATTTAATCATTTTACTTCAAAAACATCAAAATAACAATATATGTGGATATTTAACATGTTTAGACATCTACTCTACCCCTTCCAACAGCGCATCATAGAGTTGATATGCTTCGGAACTGGCTTTCTGACTCGACGCTTGGTCCACATTTTTTGGATCGTCCCTCCCCCCTCTGACCTTTATGTTACACAGTGTCCTTCCCTCATCCCTTCATCCCTTCATCCCTTCACCACTTCACCCCCCATTCCAGGCCCTCGGCAGCCACTGCGTCTTTGTTCGTTTTGGAGCTGCAGGTGGCAGCATCGTCTTAGAGGACAAGAGGGACCCGGGCACACACACACACACACACACACACACACACACACACACACACACACACACACACACACACACACACACACACACACACACACACACACACACACACACACACACACACACACCTCCAGTCTCCAGAGTCCACACTTTGACCTCTGGGTGTTTGTTACAGGGGGGAAAAGTGACATTGGGACAGAACTCGCTTGTCTACGATCCAGGGTTCTTCCCAGGTCCTTGAAATGCTTGAATTACTTGAATTTCGTCCTCAGAAATTTAAGTACTAGAATACCTTGAAAATAGGCCATGTTTGTGCTGAAGTACTTGAAAGGTTTTTGGAAAAAAACACGATCTTTGAAAACCTGTAATATTCTCTGAGGTTTTGTATTCAAATCGTAAGGTAATTACAGATGAATTCAGGGAAATGTACATTTAATCCAGCAAGGTTGGAAATAGACACTTATAATAGTAGATGACAATGAGATAAATAATAGATATGATTTATATATGAATATAAATAATAGACAACGAGAGTAAGGTTATATTGTTTTCGAATAAATAGAGATCGCATTGAAAACTGATTACATTTGTTTTGCGTGAAGTCTTTGAAAATGAAAAATGGTGCCTCAAAAAGTACTTGAAAGTCCTTGAATTTCACTTTGTTATGTCAGAATAAACCCTGTTAGGAGTAAGGAGATGTAATAATTAGCAAGCTCTCGGGCTCTGTGATTTTTAATGTCCATAATTTGGGGCCGGTACAGAACCTGTGTTTGTGCCACGTGATTGCTGACGCGTTTTCTGACATAAGGTGTGTCTTTGTGTGTGTCTGTGTGTGTGTGTGTGTGTGTGTGTATGTGTGTAGAGGTGGGGGAATGTTGCCGCAGGTTTGATATTTTCTTGGAGGGGTGGGGGGTGTGTTGGAGTTGAGGTATTGTTGCTTCGGGGGAAGAATTGTGATGTGTTTTTTTTTTACTTTTACACTGATTTACCAGGACTCTGGCATCTTATTATTCGGACTATTCTTTAACCCGGACTGCTCAGCTGCATGAGAGCGTTGGGGTCTGAGGAAATGTAAAATTCCCCTTAAATGCACCGGACACATCTGAACGCACACAAATATACACGAAACCCCCCCCCCCCCCTACTTTTCTTATTTATCTTCGACTGGAAAGATTGCTTAACTGCCGCCTGCCCAAATTGGGCTCGCTCATTCGCATAGTGCTACTCCCTGTTAACTTTTATTCAGAGAATTGTACATATATTTTATTTTTATTTCATTTTATTATTTATTTATTGTTAGAATTTTTGTTTTTGTTTTATATTTTAGATTATATATATATATATATATATATATATATATATATATATATATATATATATATAAAAATACCTGAATTTCCTTAAGGGGATTAATAGTATTAGTAAGTATTATTTAATCCTATTTTATCTTAATAAAACTATTGCTCATATACCTGTAAAGACAATGTTTTTCAAGCTGTTTATTTCTCTTTGCACAAAAATCGTGCTGAAATCTGTGTTTGCAGGCTAAAACAAAACAATGTTGTTTAAAGGGGACCTATTATGCTCCTTTTTGCACATGTTCATAAAGGTCTTTGAGGTCCCGAGGTTTTTGAATCTTTTTTTGCTGAAAATACCACTCAGATTATGCCTTCCAGCCATTGTGCCATGCCTCTAAACCTGGACTGTTCCAAAATGGGCACTTTCAGTGCGTGTAGCTTTAATTGTGAATGAGCGGCCAAGCCCTCTAGTTCTGAGCCGATGGGGTTTGAGCTTTACTTTTATTTACTCTGTAAACTTTCACTGACTCCACCATATCAGTACACTAAAATTTGTTTCTGAACAAATTTGAGGTGAGAAATAAGCAATCCAGTTGCTGAATCTTCACTCATATTAGATCTACAAGGCCTCATTTAAAACTTTGTTCTGGGGATATTTTGTTCTGTGTCAACATTGGGAAAAAAAACAAGATAAAATAAATACAATCAAACTACAATACAATACAATACAATACACACTACAATAAAAACACCATTTTTATTGCTTTTGTTTGGAGAAACACACAGCCGACCGGATGGAGCAGATGACCGCATAAATAAATCCCTGACGAGCTGCTGTCAGCTCATGCAGAGAGTAGAAACAATCTTTGAGTGTTCCGAGCGGTCAGAAGCGTTTTGTTCACAGCGATTCCTTTGCCATTAGTTTACCTCATTATTTGACACTTTGGTCATGTCTAATATGAACACCCAACATTGTAACTCTATATATATGATAGAAAATAAGGAAACGCATAATAGGTCCCCGTTAAATTATGGTAGCATTGCTTTTCAATTTGAATTTTGGACGTTTTTTACTTGTTGTCTATGATGATATGGAGGTGCAATATGCAGCTGGCAAGGATGACTTTGCATCATTGCCAGCTGGATAATTTTGGTTCAGTAGTGCAACTCAATGTTAACCTTTACTGCTATATGGGTACAAATATTTATATTTAAGATAATATATGATTAATGAGAAGAACAAAATAAGATTGAATTTGAAAGAACAAGTAAAATATCTAACACCAAAATAGCTAAATGAATAACAAAAATAACAACAAAATAACCAAATCATTTTTCCTTTTTTCCTCATTTATTTCTCAATCTTATCTTATGACTTTGGGCCAAATAAAACTATTGGTTTTAAGGTAGACTGCTTGAAAATACTGGGCTAACCAGTTACCATAGTGCCATAGTAAGGTAGTGTTAATAAGGATGAATAGCGTTAACTTCTATTGATGTGTACGAATATGTTATTTCTATTTACGATAGGATAAACCAAATTATGTGATTAAAAATAACATTAAAATGGCAACCAGCTCATATCGTTATTGCTTTAAAATACAGTGTAAATATATGTAAATTACAATATCTCAGTTTTCCTTTATAATACAGAGAAGTGAATCGCGTAAAAAACGAATAAAACTGTTGGCAGTGTGTTGGCAAGTGGCCTGGTAAAGGATTTGTTGGGAACCATATTGTACTTTTGAATAAATAAATCTTAATGTGTTCAAGCTGTACATTGTCATTCCTACTGTATGTGTACAGTATATATATTCTCCGCTGGCGGTAAACTCACATCTAGCCGAACCCTCGACCCTTTCATTCCACAGCTTCTAGACGGAGTCTCCCCAAACCTCCAACAAAGTACTGAAGAAACCTGTGTGTGTGTGTGCGTGTGTGTGTGTGTGTGTGTGTGTGTGTGTGTGTGTGTGGGTGTGGGTGTGTGTGTGTGAGCTCCAGTGACCTCTGTCAGAGTGGACCGTGCCCTCCACTCCTGACAAAGCCTCTCTCCTCTCCGGCTCCAAACTGTTTAGTGCGTTTAGTGTGCCTGTGCGTGCCCCCCCCCCCCTCACACACACACACACACACACACACACACACACCCATACATAAGCATGTATAAGCATATACACCTTTTTTTACCACATTTACATAGCATCTCTCTCTCTCTCTCTAACACACCTATACATACGCTTCTGAACATTTGTCACCCGTGATATTATGAGGTCATAATTTCAGTACAATTTGGGATCAGGAATTGAAAAGCAATTTCTGATCTGATGTGTTTTCCAGTTTATGCAGGACTCCCATATCAAACATCATATGTCCAAGTTTTAAAAAATGAGACCAAATGAAAAGAAAGCAGAACAAGGGAACATCGAACATCCCACAAGGTTAAAATCTGCTTCGCTCCCCTTTTGTCACCAGGGTGTGTTACAGTCCGATAAATCCCCGAAACACTCATTAACCCTCCTTAACCGTTTTTTTTTTTTTTTTTTTTTTTTCATGTGCATCGTGTGAACTAGTCAATCAGTACAGAATGGGAACAACAACCAAAAAAAAAATCATGAAAAGGTATCGATGCCGCAGGCAGAGAGTAATGATTGTGGTAAGACGAAAACCAAACTGGTCGATGCGGCCCTCACTACGTATGTCAGCATGAACAAAAAACACACACACACACACACACACACACACACACACACACACACACACACACACACACACACACACACACACACACACACACACACACACACACACACACACACACACACACACAAGTATGTCCTTCCTACACCAGCGCTGGTTGACTTGTCAGCCGGAGATGGCTCCATCCACCATCAGTTACTTTTATATCCTTCCTGTCACCTAAAATGGTCCCTGCATATTCACCGCAGGGCCCGATTGGGCCCCCTGGGGGAGACACACACTCACACACACACACACACGCCTGCACACACACATCCACATGCACGTACACTGGCTAACGTTGGATGACTAAGATTTATGGTGTGGGACCGTCACCTGTGACTTAGCGGCTGTGAAATTAGTCACAAATAGCATATTAGGGCGGCTAATCAGGCACGCCTCAGCACTTGGCTTCCTTTATGCCGCCATAAAGGGCAGAGTGGACGGCCGCCCGCAGGGCCTTGGGGAGTGAATGATCGGCCCGACCTCCAGTGAACCGGTGAGGGCTGATATACAGCCGGTGGTAAAGGAAAAGAAACAGAAGGAAGGAAAAAAAAACCTACTGGGATGAGGAAAAAACGGGGATGGCTGTACACACAGGTTAGCGCTCGCAGAGTTAACAAGGACGGCGCTTGAGAGCGGCGATGAACTGGGAGAGAGCGTTTACGATGTGGCGTGAGAGGAGTTGTCCCCTGGTGGTCAGAGTGTGGATTACACTGTATATACTGTATATCAAATCAAAGTTTATTTTTCACATTCTCCATCCTACAAGTAAAATGTACAATCTGCAGTGAAATGCTATTTCTTGACTCTTAGATGTGCTTAATAAGTAGAATAAAGAAAGAAAATATGTAGTATAAGTATAAGTATGATCGAGAAAAAAAATATATAGACGTGTGTTCACATGTGTATTCACAGAATGCAGATATCTACAGTATATTCCTAACGAGTAGACTATTATAAATATAAGGTAAGGTGCTTAAGTCCCAGGTGTTATGGGGTGGGGTGGTTTCCTGTTTGGCACAATAGGCAGGCCTATGCAATGTCCTCATTCAGTATCCGGATGGCCTGAGGGTAGAAGCTCCTCCCGAGCCTCCCTTAGTTGGCCTTACGGAAGCGGCACCTTCTCCTTGACCACAGCAGAGAGAAGAGGTCGTAATCCAGGCGGCTGGGATCCTTCAAGATTCTCCTGGCCTTGGTTCTGCACTGCCTATGTGTTTTGGAGTTGTGAAAGTGCCCCCCCTGTGATAGGTTCTGCTAACCGTAAAACTCTCTGCAGCTGCCCTTCGGTCCTGCATGGTGATGCCTCCATACCAGGCAGTGATGTTCATGAATCAGGATGCTCTCAATCGTGCATGTATAGCAATTCGGAAGTATCTGGGGAGAACACAGTGTCTGCGTTTGTTGTCTATGTCAAGTCCTTGGTGATCTGGACATCAAGATACTTGAAGTTGTCCACCCTCTCAACCGGGGACCGTTCAATGTTGGTTAGAGGGCTGTATTCGTCCCCTGCTTCCTCGAATAGTCCCCAAGCATCTCATTCGTCTTACTGACATTCAGGAGGAGGTTGTTGTCCTGACACCACCAAGTCAGGCATCCCATGTCCTGCAGGTAGGCCTTCTCGTCGTTGTTGGAGATTAGGCATATCACAGCTGTGTCATCAGTAAAGTTCATGGAGTTAGAATCCAACGTGGCCACGGAGTCGTGAGAGTACAGGAAGTACAGCAGGGGGCTAATGACACAGCCCTGGGGTACTCCCTTGTTGAGGATGAGGGAAGATAAGGTGTTGCGGGCCACTCCCAACACCTGAAGTCTGCCCATCAGGAAGTCTAGGATACAACTACACAGGGAGGTCTTTAGTCCCAGGACCCTGAGTTTGGTCATGAATTTGGAGGGGATTATGGTGTGGAAAGCTGAACTATAGCGGTATCACACTATTCATGTCGGGTCGGTAGGCGAACTGTACAGGGCCCAGTGTGCTGGGCAGTGAGAAGAAGATGTTGTCCTTCACCAGCATCTCGAAGCACTTCATCACCACAGAGGTGAGCGCTACTGGGAGATAGTCATTGAGGCAGGCTGGTCTCGGTTTCTTCAGTCCGGGAATTATGGTGGACACCTTAAAACATGTGGGTATGACAGACTGGGACCAGGCTGAATATCGCTAGGAACACCGTGCCAGTTGGTCAGTGCATGACGTGAGGACACGCCCTGCGATACCGTCTGGTCCTGCGGCCTTCCTGGTGTTCACTCGCTTAAACGTCCTTCAGACATCGTGCTCAGAAAGAGTAAATCCTCTCTCTCCCCTGCCGCCCACCTCTGCCTCAGATGCGATGGTTTGTCAGATACTGTTAGCCTCAAATCTCACAAAAAGTGTTCAACTTGTCCGCAAGAGACGCATAGCATCACATTGTTTGAATTGTAATTCCACCTTCTCACCGTATTTCTGTTTTGCCTCCTTCACTGCTTGCCTTACATTGTATGAGGCTGCTTTGTAATCCTCAATATTGCTCTAGTCCTGAATTGTATGCAGCAGCGCACATGTTCATCACAGATATTTTTATTAATCCAAGGTTTCTGGTGTGGGAATGTCTTCACAGTAACTGTGGGGACAGTTTGTTCCGTCGTTTTACCAGTTAAATTCAGCACAGACTTGTTCAACTATTTGTTGTCGTCAATGGAGGAGCTGTGGAATGTTCCCCAGATTGCACCATGCAAAGCGACCTGAAGGCTTCTGATTGGTCCGTCGAATGCGTCACCTCCCTCGTCACTGGAGCTTCACGGCGCAGTTTGTTTACATACGCCGGCCATGGCAAGATGGCCGAATGGTCACCTTTGCCAAACGGAGGAAGAGACTGTGCCTTGTTACCGTCCTTGAACAGGGAATAGCAATTGTGCAGTGTTTTTGTTCCTCTCGTGGTGCAGCAGATGTGCTGGTGAAAGTTTGGCAGCACCTTCTTAAGGTTCGCCTGGTTACAATCGGCAGCTACAATGAGTGCTGTGTCTAGATTGCTAGTCTGGTAGCTATTCAAAGTTTTGTATATCTCTGATGAAGCAGTTTATGTACTCGCCTGTGGTGAAATGTACACGCTGGTGATGATGACTGAGGAGAACTCCCGTAGTTAAAAAGTGTGGCCGACCTTTTATTGTCAGAAGTTACAAGTCGGGCGAGCAGAAGCGGGTTAAAGTTGCGATATTCCTCATGTCGCACCAGTTGCTTTTCACCATGAAACAAACACCACCTCGCTTCTTCTTACCGGACTCATCCATCCTGTTCATGCAGTGAACAGTGAGGGACTCCTCGGGTTGAACGGCATTGTCCAGCACAGAGGGGGTCAGCCGTGTTTCGGTGAAACAAAGGATATTAGACAGTATTTGAGTTGCCCCTGGAGGTCAACCATTTTATTATCCAGTGACTGGACATTGGCAAGCAGGTTGCTGGGCAGAGGAGGTCTGTGTGCTCGAGCCCTCAGGTTGTGTTTGACCCTGGCCTGTCTGCCTCGATGCTTCCTCCCTTGTGGTTTGTTGCCGCCTCCATTCCTGACGATTTCGGGCGGCCATGCAGAATGGCCAGCAAATGAGTTAAGTTGACTGTAATCCAATGTTTATCAGTATCTGCCAGTTGTATGTGATCAGTTCCAAGGTAGTTTTTGCAAAAATAATAAGTAAAAAAAAGGTAAAAAAAAAAATAAATAAAGAGAACAAGCTTAGTGGAGCTAGTGTCAAGGGGACCGGAGAATGTCCACTCCGTCTTGATGATGGTATATTACTATTTAATTCCTGATCCCATATCATAGTGAAACACAATACATGTACTTCTCACTTAATGACCGAGTTCCGTTCCTAGGACCAGGTCGTTAAGCAAATTGGTCGATAAGCAAGGACCTGTGTTATTTCACGGTAAGGGGGCGTGGCCATTTTGAACGCTAGTGTACTGAATACTGACAGACTGTGGGAACGACACTGAGACTGCGAACGATGAGATGAGATGAGATGAGATGTATACAGTATATATAATATAGAGTGTATATTCTGTAGTATACTCTATATAGTATACTGTATTAACTGTAGTATCTATCTATCTGTCTGTCTGTCTGTCTGTCTGTCCGTCCGTCCGTCCGTCCGTCCGTCCGTCCGTCCGTCCGTCCGTCCGTCCGTCTGTCTATCTATCTATCTATTTTTTAAACTCAGTTCCCTCAGAAAACATACTGATAAACATTATCAACAGAATAACCCAGAATTCATAGCAAAGGTTTAAGAAAGGAATTCTTCCAATTGTAGCGTGGAACCATCACAATTTCCCAAAGTAAGCAATTAACCCACACGCCTGCAACGTACCTAGATTTACGCTCCACATCCATGTCTTTGGCCATGATTGGATGTGATTTTTTTAAATAATAAATACATTCAGACCTCGTCGGTACGTCCCCTCGTCCCCCTCATGAAACAGTAACGATATCTCCTGCTCTCTGACTCCGCTGTGTCGGTTGAACAAAGGAGGGCAAAACGGGTCAGGGAGAAGAAGAAGAAGAAGACGAAGAAGAAGAAGAATAAGAAGAAGAAGAAGAAGAAACGGTAGACGTAAGAAACCTCAGAGGAAGTGGGGGATGGAAGGGAGAGATTATTGGATACAATCACATCGTCCGTGATGATGATTCAGTGACTTCCTAATTGACTCACTTAATGGCGCTCTTTATTCAAAATAGCTCTCTGACACAGCGAGTCATCTCCCTCTTCCATCTTTCTCCCTCTCTCTCTCCCTCCCTCGCTCGCGATTATCATAGAGGGGGATGAATTTGAAATTTCAATCACAGACGTGTTAAATATTGATGGCCGTTCTAAGTCGTTTAACGAGGTCTCGGGGACTCGGGGCGGCTTTCATTCTGCCCTCCCCTCCCTCCCTCCCTCTCTCCACTTCCTTCTCCGACTGACCGCTGGTCATCGGGAGGGAATCCCTGGTGGGGCGGGGCAGGGTCGCTGTACCTCAACTCTAATCCCCGCTTTTACTTTTGTGTGAGATCTTTGAACGTCCCACCAAGGGCCGGACATCAGACATCAGAATCCGACCGTCATAAATTATCATAATCTTTAACAAAAAAAAAAAAAAAAAAGATTCTGTCAAACTTTCTTAATTATGCCTTGTGTAGAAGCAGCTTTCAGCCACTGGTTTAGATGTGTCATTTATAATGAGAGCAAGGTCCGGGCGACACGATGATTTCCATGATAATGGAAATCTCCGGCCGGGTTTCCGCTGCGTCGGAATTGATCACCGTCGGAAAAACATAAGAGAGAGAGAAGGGGGCGGCCGTCCACAAGGGCGGCCCTCGGTCGGTTCAATATGCTCCAAGATGAGCCTTTTATTATTGCGGCAGGACAGGAGGAAGGAGCCCCAGGCCTCCAAGCGGACCTAATTTACCTCGGTGGATGTAATGCTTCCATTTTGTCCCCGCCAACGAGACGTGTCTGTGCGGCGGCATCGCGTTACATGGCTCGGTCCTGAACGTGTATGAAGTATAAACAGATAAACTTGACTCCTCTCGGCTTCAGCAGGTGACGGGAAAAGTTACGCTGGCGGAACTTGAGGAAGTTGGCGATACGCCGTTGCTATTCTGCTACACACTCAACTCAAAGCGAATTCAACGAACATCGCTTGCGTTAAAATACGGGTAACTAACATAATCTGACACGAAAATGAAGGCAGTCAGAGTTAAGAGTCATATTAATCGCATTGACCTCGCACCTAGCTTGACTTAGCTTGATCTAGCCTCCGCTGCGCACCGCAATCACCATTACGTACAAAAGGTCAAAATCATGTGTTTTGCGGAAGCAACATTAAAAGTCTTTTCTACGAACCATTTTCGTCGGATGGCTGACATTATTGGCAGCTAGCTTAGCACCTTGGCACGTTTAAATTATGGCGGGCGATCATTAGACTTTTCATTACACAAACGTGAACTCTGACGGCACCTGACGACAATCTATCAGTGTCTAAATTGATTTGATTTGATTTTTTCTAAATATTTAACGTGGAGCTTCTCTCGTGGTTTACAATACATTTGATTGGAGTTTAACACCGTCAACACGCATGTTTGGATGTGATTAAATGTGAGATGAATTCCGATTAATATGATTGATCACATCCAAATATCAATAAAAATATAAACGAAAAAGAAATAGCACAAAAAGCAACAACTATAAGGTTTTTCACTATCGTGCGTGTGCAAAAACCTGATATGCTACATACCAGCATACACAAAACGGCAAACATTTACATTAAAACCAGTGTAACAATGTTATGAATGTAGCCACTTGTTTGTCTGCGTTAAGTTGATATTCTCAGTCTCTTACCTGTTTTCTTGTGGGGTTTTTTTTCCGTTTTCCAATTCCAATTATATCTTTTGAATATGTCCCGGCGGGACCTGGGAGGGAGTGCGGCGCTGTAGATGTCAGATAAAAAGCATTTTGGGAGTATCTCTACCTTCACACTTAGCCTCTCGCCGGCCGCTTTTGATCAAGACGGAATAAGCTTGTGACTTTTCAATTCCAGACATAATTTGTTTCGATATTACATCTCCGGGACAGAGCATGTGATGGAATTTTTCCTCTCCGGCTGGGGGAGGCTGACGATGTCCCATAATAGGTTATCACCGGCCATATCTTTTGCAAAATAGAAACCCTACACATGTACATCTGTGGCCTGGTGTCACAGCCTTAAGTATACATCCGAAATGCATTAAATTTGCTGATTGCTATTCTTTTCCAACGGCGTGTCATTATTTTTTTTGCAACGGGGGGTTACTTCCCGATTACTTTGAATTACCGGCCCTCCGACCTGACACCGAGGGCTCCGAAAGGACTGACAACGTTATATTTATTTTCTGTGCGACTCCGCAGACCCGTGTTTGTGTGTATGCGGAGGATGTAGCGCTGATTTATATTTTTCCATGTCTAACAGCGTATGGAGCCAGCGCGATGTTGACTGGAATACATAGGAACAGGAAATGTAGCTGAGTCCAGAGTGGAAGTGTTATTAGATTGTTCCCCGGAGAAGTATAACCCCTGTCATAAGTCCGATGTGGGGTTCCATGGTGGAGTCGTCCCCTCCGAACTTTTAGGGGACTGGGATTGTCCTGACATGACCTTGATTGATTGACAAGGCATTACCTTGAAGTGTTATCCAAAACCGTTATTTAGCTGCATATATATATAAAAGAATTTTTACAGTGGAAACCTTTATAGTGATCACGTCTGTCCGGGTCAAATTAATCACTATAAGCGGAGGATTATTATAACCAATTTTCTCCCTTTTTCTTTATTTCTCATGAAGATTACCATCTAATGGTATCAATGGCTCTGCAGCGCTTGACACGGGACACACAGGGCTTTTTTCTTTTGTTTTGTTAAATTAGGAAACGGAGGAAAGTAAATTCATCTAAAATAAAAATACTGGAGTGTTTGTTTGGGGATGATTGGAGAAACGGGAAACGGGGACGTGCAGCGGAGCAGAGATGGCTCCGTCTCCGTTACGCATTCACGCCACTGCTCTACACCGGCCTGTTTTACCAGTTATCAGTCTTAAATACATTTTAAACTTAAAATAATTGTCCGGCAGGATATAAAGTGTTCAATGAAAATGTCAAATTCGGAACTCTTTAGCGGGTGCGACGGTGCTCTGCGAAATCCTCCCCTCGGCGCTTCCTGACGCAGATTGTGGTCCTGACGTCGGCGTTTTCGCAAAGCTCCGTTTTAACCTCCTCTACACCGATACACGGAAAACATGAGTTTGAAAAAAAAACGAAATCCCGGACGGCGTCTCCCGAAAGCTCCGTCCCCAGTGACCTAGAAACACTGTTTTCCCGTGGGCGGGAGGCCAAAACGTCTCAGACGTACAGTACGTATGAAACGCAGTCGTTGAATATTTGCTGAGTTGATTGTTTCCCCCCTGTTGTACCGCTGCCGAAAGAACCATCCAAAAACTCAACAGCGTTTTTTTTTTTGTTTTTTTTTTTCATCCTCCCTCTGGATGAAATCCCCGTTCGGACCGACAGAGGCACAGACAGGATATCGACCTGTCTCTCTCTCTCACTCTCTCTCTAAGTCTCTCGTCCTCGAGGAGCGAGCACTTTCACACGTTACTGTCTATAAATTCCGGCCGGCGACGCGGGGCCCTATTTCATGGGGCGGGTGGCGTGGGCATCTCAACGTGACGTGGCCCTTTCTGGATTGATGTCCTCCCGCTCCATTTGTCTTCTCTACACTCCTAAGCCCCCCACCCCCGCTCCGCTCCCGCTCCCTGGCCCTGATTGAGTATTGACAACAAATCAAAGGGGATAATATATGGTGATGTTTGCCCCCACCCTCCCCCACCCTACCCCCAACAAGACCAGATAGCCGCCCGCCGCCGCTGCCGCCGCCCGGTTTACATGTGTTCTCCCAGAGTACCGCAGATCGATTCCCCCCCGGAGCAAAGTCCCCCCCCCCTCACCACCACCACCACCACCACCACCACCACACACACACCCACCCACTCTGCCGATACCTGCTTTAGTTAAAAAGGGTCAAAGTGGGCTCACTGGGCTGTATATTCTAAAGTAAGCCGGATCACCTCCACCCCTCCCCCCTCCCTTCTTCTTCTTCTTCTTCTTCTTCTTCTTCTTCTTCTTCTTCTTCTTCTTCTTCTTCTTCTTCTTCTCCTCCCTTCTCCCTTGAGTGCCAGAGTGGGAATGGCGTTATTGCCTCGCCCCGAAAATTCCTGTGAATGGGAGCTAATGTGTGTATCAGAAAAGTTTGTTTTCGGCCCCTTAGGCGCGCTCAATAAATGAACATAAGAGCGTCTCTCTCTCTCTCTCTCTCTCTCTCTCTCTCTCTCATTCTCTCTCTCTCTTTTCTCTGGGAAACACAAGCACGCACGGGGACACACACACACACACACACGCACACACTGACCGGCCGGAGTATCTTTGAAATGGGTTTTGTATTGATTTTTGTAACTACCCTGTTAGATGTCGTTGTGCCTTAGCGTGTCATTTCTAGATGGCCCCGGCCCCCGAGCAGGTCATTGAGGTGCTAACTGTCATTTGGAGGGACAGAAAAGCAATCATAGCTTTTTCATTACTTACTGTTTTCCCTCCCTGACTCCCCCCCCTCCCCCCCCCCCCCCCCCCACTCCCCCTCTTCTCTTTTCACTCCTCACCCCCCAGCCTTCTTCTCGGGGATTGCCTGACACATTACGGCTATCTGTGATTTAACTGCGCTCTTAAATTAAGTGCCGGAATATCAAGCCGCGCGGGCTTTAGAAAAAGAAACTGCCGTGGTTTGGGGGGGGGGGGGGGGATCAAATACCTACCCCGGAGGTCAAAGTCATGAACTTGCAGCGGCGCACTCATCAATTTCAAACCGGTGTGGGCTTGTAGTGCAGTAGGTGAACAGAGAGGTGCGGAGGCTTGATTATAGCGATGTGTCTTTTTATTTTTCTTTCATTTTTTGCTTTTTTTTTTTTCTTTTACCTTGAGGTGAGTCTGGGTCTTGTCAGATACCCAGTATCCTGCAACATTTTTTATATATCTGACTATTTCTATTTTGGATTTTGTGGCTATTTGTGTATATTTGGCCATTTTGTATTTTATTTTTACTCTACGTTTTACTGTTATTCTTCTTATTCTTCAAATTTTTTTTAAATGCTAATCATCTGTAGAAACACATCAATTCTCACCACGACAAATTCCTCGTACTGTATATGTAAATGCACCTGCCGGAATAAACTCATTCTGATTCTTGTTCTGATGATCTTCTTTGCATTCTTATAAGTTCGACAGTGACACTATTCAACCCGACAACAAACACACACACACACACACACACACACACACACACACACACACACACACACACACACACACACATACACACACACAACCTGTTTAATACTAGTGCAATATATTGTAATATTGTAATTATTTTGTTATAACATAGTAATAACTTAGACCTCATTCATAAAATGACCTTCATTCATATGATTGTATTCATTCTATAAATGTATTCTATCATATAGAATATATTAAAATATATATATATAGTATTCTATTTTCTTTGGCAATTTAGTGTTACGGTTAGGGAAGGGTTAGGACGGCTTGTTATGCCAATTGTCAGTTCAGCAATGCACCAATTCACCACCACAAACTCCTTGTATATGAAAATGTAATTTGCCAAATAAAGGATTCCGATCCTGATCGTTAAAAAAACTTGCACCGATGGAACACCACATGTTGATTAATAAACATTCAAATTTAGCTTTTTGTCTTGATTTCATTGTTCACATAGTGGGATTTGGAAGTCAAGTTTTGACGCTAACAAATAACTCTGTGTCCAGGACGTCTGTGGTGTTTATACCCATAACCATGAGCATAACCGTCAGCATAACGATAACCATAAGCAAAACGACAAACATAAGCATAACCCGCATATTAAAAAAAGAGGTTGAGACTGTCTGAAAACATTGATTGGAACCCGGCCATCCTGTCATTGGACGTTAGTGTTTTTTGTTTTTACAGAGGGGTGGAGCAGGAGCAGCAGGGGGTGGAGGCTTTTCGTTTTTGTCGGTGCAGTGTATGGGCACCGGCTGCCTCGGAGAAGGAGAAGAGGAAGACCAACCGACATGAGGGCAGATAGTCAGAAGGAGGACAAGATCAAACGGAGAGAGCGGTTCGCTTTGAATCAATGAGGCAGCTCGATGCTACGGCCTCACATCGACTCTCCGTCTCTTTAGGGGGAAGTCCATCACCTGGGCCATTTTGAAAACCCCCTAGCGGAAAGCAGGGGGTGATGTCACCGTGTTCCGGGGGGGGGTCAGATTACGGTAAGAGCCTGGGAAACGAGCCAGGGCCCCCCCTATTCATCTACTTTGTTAGCAAACTGGTTCATTTATTTGGAGTGGCCAAAGGGACCCCCTGGTTATTTATAAGGAGGTATAGTTTTCTTGTGGGAGTTTATTGGGAAAGGCGTGGAGTGATGGATGGACGTTGAAGTTATGAATCTCTCTCGATACATTTTTTTTTTAATTCATGGAATGGAGAACAAGATGCTGTGCAATAAAGAAAAGTTATTTCCTGTTTCGAATAGAGACCGGCTTTTACAAAGGGTTTCTAGCCATTGCGGCCACACAAAGCGCTTTACAAGTTAAACTGCCTCACATTCACCCCTTCACACACACACCGCTGGGCAAAGAGACAACCAGCTTGTCGGGAGCTCTTAGGGGGGGGGTCAGGTTTCATGCTCAAGGACACCCCGGCAAATTAGCCCAGAGGAGCCGAGTACCGAACCGCCGACCCTCCGGTTGCCAGATGACCACTCCACCTCCGAAGCTACTGCAGCGCCTTCACACATTTATTAACACCATCGCCAGAGGTTTAAAAGAGAAAAGAAAGAACAATGACGTTCAACACACACACACACACACACATGCACGCACCCACGCACGCACACACACACACACACACACAAAATTATGCCGCCGCCAGATTTCATAATGCCATTAATGTTTAAAGGCGTCGGGGATCAGGCCTTTAACATTTTTTTTTTATATATACATTGCACGCTCAATGTGACCCCATTACTTTCCATCAGGTCCGTGCGTCCAGACGTCCCGGGGACCCTGGGCTGCGGCCCCCCATGAACCCCCCTCCCCCGACCAGAAGCTCCCCGACGGCCGCCTGCTTGATCGGCCGCCCCACCTCGCCACAGGTCGACCGCACGTGAGAGTGTGTGAGCGTGTTGGAGGGAGCCCCCCCCCTCAGCCCCCGCCCCAACACACACTCACACACACATCAGCCCACTGCCGCCCTGGCTGTCCATCGCCGCCGTGGCACGGGAGGAGTGCGCTCACATTCTGCTGAAGGTGTTATGGGCTGTTATCAGCAGCGAGACCATTCCATGGATGGCTGCCCTAATTGAGAATAATGAGGGTCACATTGAACATATGGTCGCTGTTGTGTCCCCTTTTCCCCCCTTCTTCTCCTCTCTTCCCTCCTCTTCTTTTCTCACTCCCTCTCTCTCTCCCTCTCCTGCTCTCCCCTTTTAACTCTGCCTCGATCTCCCCAACTCTCACCACCAGTCAAACTTCGTCTTCGACGAGTAGAGATCTTTTTGAAAAAAAAAAAAAAAAAAAGAAGCGCAAGAGAGAGAGAGAGAGATAGGGCGTCGTGGAAGTCGTTCTCTTTATCTTTTATCAAAGTTGACGTGTGCACGGTCGGGGGAAGGGGAAGGGCAGTGACCGCTCAGTCGGTCGGTTCGGAGGCGAAATGCTAACCCCGCTGAGACGGCGCGGAGGTGGAGACGTCGCCCCTGAGCGTTTGTGCTGATAACAAGCTTCTTTTTTTTTCCATAAGCAAATAAAGGACACAGGCTCCTCGCCGCCCAAGGACCCCTTTGTCATTGAGGACAGTACAGTGGATGGGCAGGCATATAAAAATAAAATCATCAAAACCCGTGGACAGATGGATGCCGCTCTTCGATGTGCTGATAATTCCAAAGCTTGTATTTGTAATGATAGGAAAATAATGAATAAAATACAAGAAATAATAATACATTGTTTTTTTACAAAAATATGATATATACTGTGTATACATATATATATTTTTTCTTTATATTTTTTTTAATATTTTTTTTATTGTTTATTATTTATTTTTTGCTTTATTTGTTATATGTTATATATTTAAGTACAAATACAGGAGAGAATTTGATTGAGCGGCGGATTAAATGTGACTGTCAGGCGGAGCCGGGGACTGAGTTTACAGTCCTGAAAGCAGTTATGCGATCTGGTCGGATTTGGGAATAAATCTTAGTAGCCCGCCGCTATCTTGTCATGTCTCTCGTCATTCAATATATCCATGAGGACGCGGAAGGAAGGGGTGGCGGGGGATGGGTGGGGTTGGGGGATGGGGGTACCTAATTTACACAGTTCGAAATCTGTCTCAAACTTATGCTGCCACGGTGCTAGATTCATGTTCGGGTGATTCATGTCCAATTTATCTCTCGGTGAAATAGAAATCCCCGGGAAAAAAAAAATCACGGCAATATAGCCCCGCAGCTGAAGTCCAGACACAAATTTATCAACTGAAACATCTCTCTTGCATTGTCATAATTTTCCACAGGGGAAAATGATCCTTTTCCGCACTCAGGTAAAACACTTCTAGGTTCATTATTAATTGCATAGATACTTAGATACTTTATGAGTCTTGAGGCGTCTTCCATTAAACATTTTCTTGTCTCTAGTGCTCCAAAGATTTAGACAGATAGATAGATAGACTTTTACTTGAAATCACACACGGAAATTGAAGTCACAGCAGACCACATGAAAATATGCAATATATATTGTAAGACCAAAAAAGACCAGAAAAAAGAAAATGGCAATATGCAATAAACATAAGAATTTGTAGAAATATTTTAGAAAAAAAGATAAAAAATAAATATAAATTATATATAGCTGCAGGCAGCGATACACAGGGTCCAGGTTAGTCGCATTTGATGCGAATTCCGATTTTCCCATGAAACGCAGCATCACTTCTTATCGAGCCAAATTAAAACTTCAATACAGATGGAACGCGGCATCAGTTCAAATACATTTTCCAAGTTCCATGTGGTCTCAACCCAGCTCGCTCCACCACCCCAGCTAACTCTGCTCCACCAATGTTGGGCTACTATTAGTATCGGAATTGTTAAAACAGTGTTCAACAATTACGTTCATACCTGGATCATGTTCCTCCAAAGGATTTTAGAGTTTCCTGTGGTGTGAATTCTCTGACCCATAATTTTGGGGGTTTTGTGAAACGCAGCACAAGTTACAGTTTTCGGAGTTTCCTGTAAACGCAGCATCGGCTCAGGTTGTCTGTTTACGCGTAGCAGCTGCTATTTAGTCCATAAGGCGCAAGTGGCTGGATACAAATGAGAGACGAAGCTTGGACTTATCTAATTTTGTGCGTTCATAAAAAAAATAGTGTGTGTTTGTGAACTCCAGATTAAGGAGAGTGACTCAAGTCAAACAGTGCCAACATTTGCAGATGATAAACAATTGCTTACAGACGCCTGTTTCAGCGTCTTTGGAGGGGGGTGGTGTGCGTTTCTCAAGGCTCTGTTTACATGGAATCCACGCTGATTGGATTTAGATGACTCTTTATGAGCCCCTCTATGAAGCCCATCAATTGATACGCGGAGCCTCTCGGTTACTAGGTGTGACATCCTGAGGAGGCTTGGATTTACGACTCCCTGCGACCCAGTTGTGTTGTCGCTGCGCCGGCAAAGCTCCCCCACTCGCAGACATGGCTCTCCGGTTTCACGTCCAGACAGGTGTAAGTCTGGACGTCCGGTGATAACGCGCAACATATGTGTGTACGGTGTAGACATGTGTTCCAATGTACGGATTCAGTAATACGTGGAAATGTATAGTCTGTGTGCCGACATACCGACGGATATGAATGTATCGCAGATATGGACACGCATAACATCTGTAGCATATGTGTTTATGGTACAGAAAAAATACCATTATGCACTGTGATGTTTAGATTTCGATAATGGGAACCATATACACAGGTTTACATGGCGTACGGGACGCCACTAACATAGCGTTTTGGAGTGTTTCAGTTTCTGTGTGATACAATTTGCCATTGCCAATGACAAGATGATCCCAATAGGTTTAGTGATCTGAACCCGACTGCTTTATACACATGATTTACGAAACGGCAATTACGTCATACCTTCGCCCCTTCACGGGGACTGTTTAATAATGGTGGCTCCCTCCATCCACATATGGATATACAACCGAGTCACAAAGCCATTGTGTCCTAAGATGAATGTAGCCCCTCAATCCATAAAATATTGCTACTGTACATTAGGGCTCTATTGAGAAAATTCTGTCTTCATTTGTTTGACCGGTGAAATATAAATGTCCATAGAGCCAACCCCCCTTCCCCCGACCGCTGCGGAATCCAGCCGCTGACATTTCTCCACTTTTAAGACACAATGAAATCTGAATATTGCCTCGGCTGTGCGGCGGCCCGCAGGGAAATAATCCGGGGGTCTCTGAATAGCCCCTAATTGAATTGTCTTTTACTAAATAGAGTTTGCTCTAATGCATACTCTCATCGGAGACTATGACAGCCGGCGATGCCTCTCATATCTCCCTAAAAGAGCCCCCAGATCCGCGGGCCTATTAACTGTATTACCCCAAACCAATATCTCTGCCTAAACCCATTACCCTGAACCCATTGTGTATTTTTGTCACTACATCTTTGCTCAAAATCCGAATCAGCCCTGTGATGGATGCTTAACAAGACTACACTTTTATCACATATTCTCCTGACCTTCAACAAATTGCTTTGCAAGTTTTGCCTCCAAGATGAATGCGACAGCACTGCTATCTTTAACCCCGTGGATTTGTGCTCTGGGAAGGGTAGGGTGTTGGTGGGGGTGGTGTTGGTGGTGGTGGTGGGGCGTGGAGCAGGGCCCAATGTTTCAGTTTCTCCACGCTAGCTAACCCTCGTGTGAACCCTGACCATCCGTCAGACGCGGTTTGTGGAAAAGGTAGAACGTTGGGATCCGGTGACGCGCCTTGCAACACAAAATTAGTAAAGATAGTTTGGTCACTTAGCCAAAAGGGAAAATAAACACATGTTCACTTACTCCCCAAAGAGGAATTGCAATTTTCCAGGCAGGCCCTTGACAAGGAACAGGTTAAATACTTTGCGCTGTTGTTTCTGGAAGAAAGTGCTGATAGAAAAAAGTTCACAGAAATGATAAATCTTGAGCCCTGACTCCCCCCTCCGCTCCGCTGCTTCCCCGGTTTCCACCATCCACTCGCCCCCGAGGTGTAAATCACTTTGGCCCGCAAAGGCCACGCAGATAACTGGTGCAACATAAAACACTCCCAAATCCCACCGAAAGAAATAGCCGAAAACAAAACAAACTAAAACTGGCACCATGACGCTGTTTCAGCACAGAAAAGGCAGTTCTTTCACGCTAATAGCTGGATATTGGGTTGCCAGTGATCTATACTATCACGCATTGTCTATTCTTTGGGTCGTGAAGGTACCGGCTCATACACCCCTGGGGGGCAAGAGCTTTTGGTGAGGTCTTACCTCGGGACAAAATATAGAAATTGAATTATCAGTAGGCAAGAGACATTCTGTCGCCAGGTTTGGGATTAGGAGGCTGCAAAACATACGTGATTTATAATCTATCATCATGGTGTGTAAGACACAAATAAAATAGTGGCTTTACACTCCAGCGAGCTCTACCTTATTATGGGACGATAGCGTTGTGTTCAAATTCCGCCATTCCATAAGTATCTCTCTTTCCCTTAGTTAGCTTTGGAGATCGCCACCCCTCTTTATCAGAGAAGACCTGTGTCTTATCATGACAAATGCTGGAAATTCCTCCCCGAGATAAGTAAAGGAGCTTAGGATTACCCTCTTGACTGAACACTGGAAGCAATGGAAGCGAGAGGGGAAAGTGGGCGAGTCAGGGAACCGTGTGTGTGTGTGTGTGTGTCTGTGTGTGTGTGTGTGTGTGTGTGTGTGTGTGCGTGTGTGCGTGCGAGCGAGAGAGAGAGAGAGAGAGAGAAAGACAGTTTGTCTGAAGAAGAGAAAAGGAAAGGTAGAGAATGGATTGGGTGGGTTGGTAGTGGTGGTGTTGGGGTGGTGGGGGTTTAGGGGCTTCGGCAGGCTCTCCTCTGTATATTTTCTCGGCGGTGAGGCAACCTCACCATTAGTGTCAGAGACTCAGATTATCCAACCAAGGAAAGAGGGATAAGTGGATTGATGAGGTGCTTCCACAGTGCCTGGCTGCTCCGCTGGAAGAGGGCCCTGCGCTCCAGACGAGCGCTGCTCCTCAAGGAAAGGGCCCAGAAATAATGAGCTACTTAACCAGACCGTTCACTGCATTTCTGTCATATTACAGCTGGCTTGTTTGTTTATCCCAGACAGATCTATATTTCACTTTTTTTTAATACAATTAATCTGATAGGGACTAAAAGCCCTCAGCCTAATAACATGCCAATTACAATGAAGACCTACTTAGAATAAATATGAATATAATACCGTCATTTATTGCCATAAATACAGAGAGGGCTTGGCTCCCATGACACCCATTGATTAATAATTGGTGCCGCAGCCTTAAAGGGCAATTAAGGATAGCAATTTGAGATCTTGGCTTACATGTTATTTGCCAAACAACGCAGCCGCCTTACCTCCATGGTCCTAGATCAACAAGAAAATCAAATAGATATCTCCTTGACATAATATATGCCACGCGCAACGACGAGACGGCCCTCCGTATTGGAAACAGTTTATGATTTCTGAATTGATAGGCCGCCCGCTCCGTCCGATAGCAATGTTTGTGATGTGCATAGCGATTACGGCGAGGCAATCTATTTCGAGCACTCCGCTTGATGATGCCCGGACATTTGCATTTCTTTGTCATTTGCATAGATACGCTCTCGACATCCATACAGTAATGAATCCTCACTTTCTCAATTTAGAAATGGACCCGGGCCTGTGCAACTTGTCCAGGTTTAGTAACATATGTTCTCTAAATATGCATAGATTTATTACGGTTTCAGATAAATTATTAAAAGCGCAAAGTGTGTGCAATGGCTACTTAGGTAATGGCCTGTTTACGGTGAGACCTTCACTCACTGGGCCTTCATAAGCAGAACGTATCGGCAGCCATATGGAAGAGTTGCGGGAACTGCTTAGGATGCAGTCGTTTTTCTTCCATGTGCAAAGCAAAGGAATTTTGTGAGATTTAGACCTTTGGGCTACCTGTTGGCCTTGTCCCATTAAAATATGGAACATAGCCTGAAAGTCAACTTTTGCTTAGGTATGCTTCTGTTTGTAACGCCTTCAAAGACCCATTAACTTATACAGTAGTGCGTGAGGTTCGTTCCCTCGTGTGTTATGACTGAAATTAAACCATTTGGAAAAGGTGACGCTCCACTGCTTTATAGACCTGTTAGAATGCTGAAAAGAGGGGTTAATCATCATTTTGGTTGCAGCTTCTGGTTTGTTGAGGAACTCGTTCACCGCCGGTTTAAGATGGCACCAACAATAATTGTATTGTCTTTCAACCTTTAACAGCCCTCGCCTTGTCCTCAGGGCTATAGAGGACAAAGGGACAGACTGTGCGAAACGCGCCGCGGTGCATCTAAAATTTAACAACTCGCCTTCTAAAAATAGTAAACGTCTCCTGTTTTGTCACTCCGCCGGTGAACTTGGGACCTTCAAGGGGGGTAATTTTTTGTTCACCGGTTAACGGCAAAGTTAACAGCATTGCAATCTCCATTCCTCTTGAAATAAAAAATACCTCACATAAGAGAGGTTAGCATTCAACATGAGCCTCCGAACGTGGCGCTGACGACCAAGATAATGGCTGAATCTCCCACGGGATGTGGGAGATTTGAGGTAAACGGGGAATATTTCAAGTCAATGACTTTAGTCAACAGTGGAAATTGCCTCTTAAAGGAAATGGGAAAGATATATTCTATCTGTTGATATTTTGCATTATGACAACACGGAACAAAAGCAATACTTAGCCTCAGTCAGGCCTTTAAAAATTACCAATGCTTTATTGCTTCAAATTAAACAGTTCTACACAGTAAACACTTTCTGTTGGAGACCAGCTCAGATATTATGGTGAACATCACCGCATACCCCCTTGCAACCAAACAAATCTCCTTCTCTGTTTTTTTGACCTTGTCTTTTGACCCAGTAGGCTCAGCTGTTAAACCCAATCCCTATTGGAGATCACACCAGTCCTTAACAACCTTGCCAAGGCCACAATGGGGGAATTACCATGCATATAACCATAATTCTGGTGCCGCCATTTTGCGCAGTGTTCTACTTAAGCAGGTGGGGGTGAGTGAGATGTTTGACCTTGTTGAGACCCATAAATCCTCTCTCGTCATCCATCATCCAGTCAATTACTTGTGATTTGGGTGGTGATCAACTGCTCCAGGGGATGAGTTGTGTCCAGGGGTCTCCAACATCGCTGTCAACTCAATCAGCGCTCTCTGGTGATGAGGACGGCATATGTGCAGCACCCTGAAATTCAACACCAATTCCCCAATTCTCTTCCAAATTAAAACTAAAATAGATCAATTGTAACAAAACACGTGAGCAGAGGTATGTTTTACCCATAAAAAATTCCAGTGACAATGCTGTCCAATCCATTGAGGACCTTCATCTCTTGCCATACTTTTAAACATCGTTCTGGGCCACGATCGCTCCACTGGCCGCCAAAATGTCACTGCTACAGCCGTTATTAGGCCAACACAGTCTCAATCATTTTCGGTACATATTGATACCTACAGAAACAGATTAACATCACCTAATGGATATCATTTCGTAGTGTATTATGTCTTTATGTAATTCAATATACAAATTAAAGGATCAAATCGCAGCATGGATTACTGTTGCAATATTGACAACAATCGTGGATTCCCTCACCAGTTCGCTACGGTAGAGGTAGAGTAGAGGTAGAGTAGAGGGAAGTAGAGATGAGGTAGAGGTAGAGGTAGGGTAGAGGTAGAGGGAGGCAGAGTAGAGGGAAATAGAGATGAGGTAGAGTACAGGCACAGTAGAGGTAGAGTATAGGTAGAGTAGAGGTAGAGTAAAGGTAGACTAGAGGTAGAGATGAGGCAGAGGTAGAGTATAGGTAGAGTAAAGGAAAGTAGATATGAGGTAGAGGAGAGGTAGAGTAAAGGGAAGTAGAGATGAGGTAGAGTAGAGGTAGAGGAAAGTAGATATGAGGTAGAGTAGATAGAAGTAGAGGTGGAGTAGAGGTAGAGTAGAGGTAGAGTAAAGGGAAGTAGAGATGAGGTAGAGTAGATAGAAGTAGAGGTAGAGTAGAGATAGAGTAAAGGGAAGTAGAGATGAGGGAGAGTAGATAGAATTAGAGGTAGAGTAGAGATAGAGTAAAGGGAAGTAGAGATGCGGTACAGTAGATAGAAGTAGACGAGAGCCGAAGTAGAGTCAAGTAGAGAGTAGAGTCATGGTAGAGTAAAGGAAAGTAGATATGAGGTAGAGGAGAGGTAGAGTATAGGTAGAGATGAGGTAGAGTAGAGGTATAGTAAAGGAAAGTAGAGATGAGGTAGAGTACATAGAAGTAGAGGTAGAGTAGAGATAGAGTAAAGGGAACTAGAGATGCGGTACAGTAGATAGAAGTAGAGTAGAGGTAGAGTAGAGATAGAGTAAAGGGAAGTAGAGATGAGTTATTGTAGATAAAGGTAGAGTAAAGGGAAGTCAAGATGAGGTACAGTAGATAGAAGTAGAGTAGAGGTAGAGTAAAGGTAGAGTAGAGGTGGAGTAAAGGGAAGTAGAGATGAGGTAGAGCAGGTAGAGTAGAGGTAGACGAGAGCCGAAGTAGAGAAGAGTAGAGAGTAGAGTCACGGTAGAGGTGGAGTATAGTCGAAGTACAGAAGAGTAGAGGTAGAATAGAGCTAGGGTAGACGTCATGATATCAACATAAAGAATTGTCGAAATTTTTCCATTTATTTCCCGAAGCAGCACATTTTGACGGTGACCTCATGCCACCTCAGGACTATCAGGACTCTATCGCATGTTTGTGTTGTGTTGAAAGAAGAGGGAAGAGGGAAGAGGGACATTGAAGTGCCGCGGTACGATCCTTTCTCGGTATCGATCCCAGAGTGTTCTGTGAGGCTGCAAATGCTTTATCCTTTGCTATGAGAGTTGGAACATTAGAACGGCAACGTTTCATGCACCAGACTGCGCTTGACATGTGGAAAACGTGGCAAAATCACACAAAATTCTCGCATCGTGATGTTCCGATTCTGTCAAAACCACGGACTGATTTGGAGGCGTTTGGACGGCGCGTTTGGCAGGGGGCGGGGGGAATTAGGCGGCGGAGAGCACACGCCGGAGTTCACTACGCCGAAGGACTAAGGTAGGGTAAGTTATACAAATACTCAAGTTGAGTTGAGGTTTTCCTCCCCTAATTCCCCCTTCATCTCTGTTCCACTCAGGCTGTCTCCCGGCTTCCAGTCTGTCACAGTGAAGGGGCATAATAGGCCTGAGAAGATCAACCCATCTAAAGAGGGATTTGGAACCTTTCACCTCTGGAGGAATCCAGGTTGGAGGAAGCTCCGGGGTTCATAAACGCTCACAAGTGCTCATTTTGGAGAGGTGTTAATACCAACTCCCTTCCAGCACACACACACACACACACACACACACACACACACACACACACACACACACACACACACACACACACACACACACACACACACACACACAGTCTTGTCAGGAAGGGCTCATGAAAATGTATCGTTGGGAAGTAACGTCTACCGCTTTTTTTCTCCCGCTCTGTCAAATGTGAACTTTTATCCGATTCCGACGCCATATAAATAAAGCATATTTTGGAGCTGGATCCAACCTGGGCCAAATGTGCACATGGTCGCATAATCTAGCATCAGTTGGGGTCCGTCTATTGCCGTCGGTTTATTAGATTACCTCTAACAAGCGTCTTATTGAATAGTTTGTCAATCTAATCAGAGGGGCTATGATAAACTCAGAGGGGCATTAGACTACCGTTCCCGCTCTTTCCCGAGCGGTAAGAAATCCATAACGCCAATGAAAAACGTAAAGGCATGAGAGCCCTAAAAACATTACCGGAATCAGATTGAAGCTGAGAAAAGCTACATGGGCAACGATGTTATGTTATGAGAGATTGATCAGTATGTCGTTTGAAATAATTAGCAATGATTTTTTTCCTCTGTGTGTTTGTGTGTGTGTGTGTGTGTGTGTGTGTGTGTGTGTGTACATGTGGCCTGTGTGTGTCATCTGCCTTACCTTTTCTTTTTGGACCTCAGAGTCAGAATCCTTTTACATTTTCATATACGAGGAATTTGTCTAAGTACAGATTGGTGCATTACTATACATATATTTGGCATAAAAAAAACAAAAAATAGCCAAACATACTAAAATAGCAAAATAAAGTACTAAAATAGCCAGATATAATGTTAAGTTAAAAGGCAATATCTGGAGCTAAGGAGCAGTATGGTTGTCAGTATGACTGGAGACGGATATACTGTACTGTATGAATAAATATGTATGCAATAATATGCGGATGGGTCGGAATGAATGAGTAGGTATAGGTTCTTATTATTTCATAACTGAATTATTAACATTAGAATATTATTGACAAATTGACAAAAAAATTAAATTAAAAAATAACATGCATGTGACCCATTTAGATTTTTTCCATTTCATTATTGTGTGTTCAAGGCATTTTTTAAATCCGAAGTTACCCCTCATTAAGATGGAGGGCCAGTGTGTGACTTCGGCGCTACATGTCCCTGTTTTGGATTGAGAATAAGAGTACATCATGTTCTCATTAATTTAGCAAAACCTTGCCACGTTGCGAGAGGACTCGCGTCCGCACAGACACTCTCAACAGAAACCACAAAAACCGCGTCCGAGGGGGATAACGCCCTGTCCACGCAGGCTGTATATATGTATTTTTATTTATATTTGATAAAAGGAGCAACGGATATGATACTGATTATCATTAATGGTCTTAGACTAATTACTGGCGAGGTCTTTCATGTGCGACTGACTGATGTTAGAAAATTAACTCCCATGTCATTTGCCGGGCTTCTTAAAGGCCTGGGACAAACAAACACTAATAAGGTCTGTCCCTTTCAAAGGGAACTACCCTTGTAAACAGACGCTACAAACATATACAGTATATGTACAACTTGTCGGTTTGTGTGTGTGTGTGTGTGTGTGTGTGTGTGTGTTTGCATGTGTGTGTCAATGATAGTCTTTGGTGGTGTCTGTGCAAATGTGTGTGTGTGTGTTTGTTTTTGTCGTCCTCATTTTCTAAGACGTAATAATTATAGTACCCTATACATTTTGAATAAACAATACTATGAATTATACTGAAGAACTTTGAAGCCCTTGAAACCTGTCAGTTAAGTTTTTTTTGTCTGTATAATTATATATTGTTGTTTTTATTAATCAGGCTACAATTATTACTATTTTTGGTATTTTTTTCAATATTTTTTCTAATTTCTATATTTTTATAATAATAATAATAATATTACTATTATTATTATTATTATTATTATTATTATTATCATTTTTATTATTAGTTGTAGTAGTAGTAGTAGTATTAGTAGTAGCAGCAGCAGCGATATTCGATTATTATTGTTATTATTAGTATGGCTGATAGTATTATGTTGTTGATTATGATGATGATTATGATGTTCACTACTATACTGCTCCCGCACTGTTGATATATACCTACATATACTGTATCTATATACTGTATATAGCTACATAGTACATAATTATAAATAATATAATAATAACCTTTATCTGTATAGCCCCTTTTATACACCGCATGCAGCTCAAATCAAATATTAATAATAAAAGCATCTGATTTTATCTTTATGTAACAGTAAATATATATAATTTGCACAGTTATATAGCATTGTTTAGCAGTTATATATCCAGTATATATAAAATGTGCAATATAACAGTTTTATATTTTTATATATATATATATATATATATATATATATATATATATATATACACAGGCTCCAGTATGCAGCACTGTAGTGCACACTCAGCACACACATACTGTAATCTTTCTTTGTCCGGTGCAATATGTTCAGTAAATGTACTTAGTGAAGGAGCTCTGATTTGTTGGCCGCATTTGGCCGATCGCCAAGGGCAACGGGGCATCATCAGCAAAAAGTTTGTAACGCTGTTTACTGGGACTCGATCAAATAAGCAATGACAAACCGCACTGTCCCCCGCTTAAGAATTACACGCAGCATTTTCTGTTAAATTGTCTTTATTGTTTGTCTGCCGGAGTTCATTCTTTTCTGCGGTCAAAGTATTATCTTATTTCTTCCTTAAAGAGTAATTGCTGGCGGTGGTGTTTTTTTTTCTTTCTTTTTCCCGCTCGCCTGAAGTCTATTTGAACTTTTTTGGAAAGGGGCTGGAACACAAACAACGCAACGGCGACTCGTGTCCGAATGAGATCGTTGGATAAATGTCGGTACAAACCCCCCCCCAAAAGGAATCTGGATCCAATAAAGTGTTGACAGCACCCCCGCCCCCCTCCCCGGAAGCAACATTCCTTAATCTCATAATTCCGCTCCCCCCCTGCCATCCAGCGTCTTGTCTTTTTCAACAACAACAAAAAGAGGAGGCTAACCGAATTACAGCACGGGGTACAATGTGAAGAACATGAGATTTTTTGTTGCTTGTTGTTGCTACGACCCGACAATAGCGGGGAAGTCCACAATATCGAATTGTACAATCGGGAGTTTATGAGCAAAAGGATTCGGCGGACAAGAGGACCTCGGGGCCTCATAGCCCGGAGAAAAAGGCAATTACTTGTATAGGTATTACGGCGTGATGGATCCTATTTGTTGGGCGGACGGAGGAACACAGGCTACAATGCACTGTGTCCCGGGGTGGAGTGGAGTGGAGTGGAGTGGAGTGGAGTGGAGTGGAGTAGAGAGTGGACTCCTCCACGCTCTGAGTGGAACCGAGAGCCAGGGACATAGCTGGGAGGAAAATGCCAGTTAAAGGAGAAATAACACTTCTACAGTTATCGGTCCTCCGGTGTAGAAGTTGACTTTCTGATCCTTTTTGAATGCTTTTCTGACTTGACCGCTTACATATTTTATCTACATATGTAGAAATAACACATATGAAGACAAGGGCGACAAGGGCCCCCAGAAATAAATTAGCAATTTGAGTCTCATTTCCTGAGGTGAGGCGGCTGCCCCGTACCCGTATGGCGGTCGCGTTGACGCACAAGATTCAAGGTAGTGGAGTGAACAAAATGTCTGGTTACAATTATAAATGTGTTTTATTCTACTGTGGGTAGAAGTCAAGAAAAATGTCTGACACACCCATTGTTTTAAGTTGACCTTACTGGAGGTCAGCCACCGCTTCCAGAGATTGCTCCACAGACACTGGCGTCGAGCCTAAATGTAACCTCTTAAAAACACATTGTTTCGCGTCTATAATTAACACATGTGCTTTTAATGCAGATAATTATCTTATTCTATTTATATAGTGCATACATGATATATTAAAACAGAGTTTGCCCCCTCAATATATCATTGCATATTGAGGGGGCAAACTCTGTTTTTCCCAGGAAGGGGGCCCACCCTCTACATTTCTGCCGCTGTATGTAGACTTATATACAAAACTGTATGTACTTTACAAAGTTGGCTAGTGAGCTCAATATGGGCAAGTAGCGATAACGTTTATTGTAAGTACCGGTTACAGTATTGCCACTTTAATAATACAAGAGGGATACAGTAGTAACAGCAGTAAAGGATGTTTTTATTTTACTGTGAATTATAAAATTCAAGAATAGTCAACGATTCATGTCGAGAAATTATCCAAGGGCTGCTTTAAAAAGCGCCTCTGATATGGCCTGAGATGCAGCCCGTAAAATATCCATAGTTTAGCATTTTAGCCCATTTACTAAATTGACAAACAGGCGGCTGTGAAATCGGGAATATCAAACGACCCCGGGAGAATCAACGATCGGTGGGACTGATTTGTTTAGTACCGCGACGGTATGGTTTGGGCCACGGGTTTGGCAGCACATCGGATCAGGGGGTCCTGGCACTCATTCCTTTCTACCTGAAAACCTTCAATCATCCCTCTTCATCGGGTTTAGCGGGGAATCAGCGGTTCCCGTCACTCAGATGGATGAGGCGGATCAAACTCCAAGCGAGCGAGAAGTTTGTTTCAGCTCGGCGGACCATGAGCAAGAATGGGACTTTCGTTCATTTGTTGTCATTTTTCTTGTCACTATAATGGATTTATTGTTGACCTGTATCGGATTACAAATGTATATAAATGTCTAACTGTGAGCTGCTCTGCAGGGGCCCCGTTCTGGAGATCCCTACCGAGGGCCGACAGGTACATTTTTCCCCCTGTCACATGTTCTACAGCGGTCCTCTGTAGTCGGCAGGTAGCGGGTTCGACTCTGTCATCGTACAGTAGATTTAATACGTCCCCGTAGAGCACCTGGGGAAGTGGCCGCGCTGGCACCTGGGGCTCCAATGCATGCGCACACACACACACACACAGAGACACACACACTCAGACACACACTGATTCTCCCATTAGCTCCCAGGACCTCGCTGTAGCTATAGATGGAATAACACCCAGTGGAGCTGCTCCCTGCACCACCTGGGACCTCTCCGCTCCCTACCCTCTCTCTCTCTCTCTCTCTCCCTCTCTCTGCCTCGCCCTCTCTCTCTATCCCTGGATCCCCCCATCTTTTCATTTTCTGAAGCCTGCCTGTGTCACTGCCAATCAGGCCTGCGTGTCACCGCACCACAGTGAGTGTGTGCATGTATGCGTGTGTGTTTGTGCATGTGCGTGTGCGCGCATGGCAACCTCCCGGAGTGGACATGAGGAGACAGGCGGAGATGTGATGGAGGCTGCCACCTAACAGGCCCTAATAGCACATGACACA
>NC_137195.1:26476120-26521120 GCF_960531495.2 Zeus faber | reverse complement strand
AATTATAACTATAACTATAACTATAACTTTAACTATAACTATAACTATCACTATAACTATAACTATCATTATACCAATCATTAGAGTCATCACTATAACTATCACTATAACTATCAGTATAGCTATGACTGTAACTATAACTAATGTTATAACTATCAGTACAACTGTCACTATCATGATCACTTTAACTGTAACTGTAACTATAACTATAACTATAACTATAACTATAACTATAACTATAACTACTGTATCACTATCTCTATAACTGTAACAATAACAATCACAATCACAATCACTTTAACTATACCTATAACTATCAGTATAAATATTAGTATAACTATCCCGATAACTATTAGTATCACTATCAGCGGGCCTGGGCGTTGATGGGGCTGGAGGGGGTTCTGTGGCGTTCCAGGGCATGTAGTGCAGACGGAAAGGGCCACAGAGCCCAGCCAAGAATCAATGACAAGCTGAGGGAAAGGGGCGAGAGAGAGAGAGAATCTCCAGGGGAAGTGAATGGTTGGAATGTGCAGCGAGGCAGTGTGAATGAGCGCCACACTGGGCTGGGGGCTGGGGGGTGGTGGGGCTGGTGGGGGTGCTAGGGGTGTTTTGGGGGGGTTTGGGGGGCTGGTGGGGGTGGAGGCATTGTGTCCGGGCAGCGGGGGTCGGAGTAGCTGTGGCCGACTCCAAAACAACATTTCGTGGCAGCCGACCGGCCCGCCACCCAACAACTGCACCGCGGCATGGATGACAGGAAACAACCACATCTCGCCCCGTTTCTTCTGAGTGTGTGGGGCCGTCTGTCCGTGTGATTGTTTCTTTACATTTCCTAAACATCCTGTTTGGTTTTAATATATTACTTTCCAGGTTGCTTTTTTTGCTTCATTTTTTGCTGGTGAGGAAACAGAACTTTGACAAGATGTTGAAGGGAGACTAAAGTTGAAATCCTCTCTGGCATGGAGTGAATTATGTTCACATACCCTGGTGTATACTGTAGATAGATAGATATATAGATAGATAGATAGATAGATAGATAGATAGATAGATAGATAGATAGATAGATAGATAGATAGATAGATAGATAGATAGACAGACAGATAGATAGATAGATAGATAGATAGATAGATGGATCGATGGATAGATAGATAGATAGATAGATAGATAGATAGACAGACAGACAGACAGATAGACAGATAGACAGATAGACAGATAGATAGATAGATAGATAGATAGATAGATAGATAGATAGATAGATAGATAGATGGATAGATGGATAGATAGATAGATAGACAGATAGACAGATAGACAGATAGACAGATAGATAGATAGATAGATAGATAGATAGATAGATAGATAGATAGATAGATAGATAGATAGATAGATAGATAGACCTATGTACTTTTAAGTGGAGTTAAAAGTGCAGTTGGACGCATTGAACGGGTTATTTTGGCTCGTCATTCAAAAAATGGAGGAGAAGAAATCCAGTCCGTGAAAGGGGTGCTGTCGGTTTTGTCTTCTCAGCCCCCCAAGTTTTGCCCCCTCCTGCGATCTGCTTATCAACCAGGCCCTAACAGCCAGCCAAGCTAGCCGGGGTGATAGCGTAATTAGGCCACTAACATCTCTTTCAGGAGCCTATCGAGCATTGCAATTAGCTGCTGATTAATAGAGGCACCGGGCTGGTCTGGGCCGACACCGGCGGCCCGCTGTTACCTTCAGCTGTGCACCGCCCAAGGCCGAGAAAGCAGGGTGAAAGGGTGTGTGTGTGAGCGAGAGAGAGAAAGAGAGAGAGAGAGAGAGAGAGAGAGACCGAGAGAGAGAGAGAGAGACCAAGAGAGAGAGAGCGAGAGAGAGAGAGAGAGAGAGAGAGACTGGTCATGAGGGCCTCAGGGTGTGAGCTGTGGAGAACGGGGTTAGGTCAAGGTTTATGTGTGTGTGTGTGTGTGTGTGTGTGTGTGTGTGTGTGTGTGTGTGTGTGTGTGTGTGTGTGTGTGTGTGTGTGTGTGTGTGTGTGTGTGTGTGTGTGTGTGTGTGTGTGGGTATGTGTGTGTCTATGTGTGTGTGTGTGTGTGTCTGTGTGTGTGTGTGTGTGTGTGTGTTTTAGGGTCTTTTGGAGACATTGTGAGGCATTGAGAGTCTGGCCCTGGGGGTGCCTGGGCACTAATTCCAATTACCACCAGATTACAGAGATAATGGGAGACCCCGCTGTCAAGAAACACTTTTCAGTTTCTCTCTCTCTCTGTCTCTGTCTCTCTCTCTCTCTCTCTCTCTCTCTCTCTCTCTCTTTATCTCCTGTTCTCTTTCATTCATATGGCCATTTTACAGCCCAGCAGTCACTGGGGTTGCATGGTGAGTGATAGAGAGAGGCATTGGTGAAGAGAATGAGTCGCAGAGAGAGTGATTTCAGAGTATTAGGGTGGGAGATGGCGGTCAGGGGGAGGAGGGGGGATTGGAAGCCGAGAATTGACTGAGGGGTTGAGTGTGGGTGAAAAGGAGTTAGAGCGAGAGTTAGGGAGGGAAGGGGCAAGAGTGATGGAGAGAGAGAGAGAGAGAGTGATTTAACAATGAAGGCAGAGTGCCGGGTTTAGCGGGAGATGTAAGCGCATTGGCAGAAAAGCCCAAAGTGAGAGATTTGTTACCTTTCTCACTCACTTCTGCCTTTCATTCGGTGCTGGACTGTCTATCCGTCTTTCAGTCTCCTTCCTTTTGGCTTTCCTTCTCTTTTGCCATTTTTACATTTGAAAGATCAAATATAATATAAGACGTCTTAATATAAGACGCGCCGCGGCGTGACAGAGAAGATGGAAACAAGACGGACGCTCCAGAGAAAGAGACACGCATTCGACCAATCTCAGAGTCGGGCTTCAAAGCGGTATTTCAAAGTTTTAAGTGGTCGTTCTCCCCAATAAACAGAGCCAGAATTTCTGAACGTGGTGCAGAAATAGATGTTCCTGCGCGGCTAAAGACAGAGGGCCAGCTCACTTTTATGAAAGTATTCCTTTGGTGCCACATTAGAGAAAGTGTTCCACTCCCTTTTCGCCAAGTGTGAAGAGAAGCACGACAATGGTAACGATTACAAAACACATCATTGACCTGCTTTGCACTTATATCCCCTGAACTGTCTTACGAGCCGCACTTTAAGTAAAGTGATACCATTAGTGTACTCTGTGTCTCTGGCCTTGCAGTTTCCCCCCGTTGCCCCAAGGGTCGGGAAATCTTGGCTTTTCAAAATATTCAACTGCACAGACAGTCAGAGTTCTTGACTGCTACTGTCCTGTCCCCACCAAATTCAACTTTTGTCATGTCTGTGGTTTCTGGTGTTTCAGTGTTCTCAGTCACCTGTTCCACTGGCTTGTATCCACGGCAATGTTGTGATAACAAATGGTTTTGCAAACCGTTGTACAAATCAACTAGTAAGCCTTTCCATTTAGCTTTTGCCTACTCCTCATGAACTCGGCAACTTGAGACAAACACCCTTCTAACCCTTCACAACTTTTAATTCTATGTTTAAACTTGTGTGTCTGGAGTTGTCAGAAGAATGGCCATGGGGGAATCTGCCAGTCCGCCATTGCACCCGGTGCAAGTCTGACCCCTTGGTGAGGCCTGTGATGTTGAATTGCTCACCTATATGCCTAAAGTGACTTAATCACTCTGTCAGTCACTCGACTAGACTGTTGGCTAACTAGCCTGCCAGTCAACCGTCGAGTAATCCCACCAATCAGGATGCCTGCCTTTCATTCCATCAGTAAGTCACTTAGTCAGTCAGTCAGTCAGTCATCTATCCCTTCATCCACTCGGGTAGCAATCCAGCTGGTCATCCAATCGGTCAGTCCACAAGGCAGCCGGCCAGCCAGCCAGTTGGGTACTCCATCAGCAAGGCTTATAGCCCTGTGGAACAGCACGACTCCTGGCATTAAGTCGGTTCCAGCTGACCCCTGCTTGGTGTTTTTGCCTCTGACGGCTGGTCCAAGCACTGCGCACTCCGCTCACGACAGGATACCTTCCTTATTTGAAAAGAGGCCAAGAGACGAGCTAATGAGCTCCTAAAACCAAAACAAAAGCTTTCCCTTCCGCTCTTTAAAACTTGCTGTTACAAATCAATATACGATAGGGGTTGAGGTTGCTCATGTGGTCATTGACCCCTTATCTAAAGCAACACACCGCTAGACGTTGCGCGGTATTCAGAGAGTAGGGGAGGTAAAGGTTTGGGGAACTTGCTCTCTCTCTCTGTCAAGCCGAGAGAAGACAGTAGTATGTGCCAAGTGTGCTATACCACACTGTTCTCCCAATCTGTCTAAAGTTGGCACCGTGTACCGCATGCAGACACCCTGAGGTCTGCGGTCGACTGTCTTTTATCATTGCTAAGCACGGCTAGTTGATGGGTTTCGAACTTTGGCTGTTTTATTTTCAGCCACCGCTTCCATATGGCCTTACAGTAGCTAGCAACATGTCCAATATGTGTTCTCTCATCACTAAAGAAAATTGCATACTACTGTTTCTTCCAGTGTGGGGAGTCTACATTGGAATTACTCAGCGCATAAAGTCAAATGTCAAGAGTTGTGCACTCACTTTAAATGACTGTTCATCACCCTGACGGATTTACTGGGCCAGGGAATCCTGTTTTTATTCTCAAATGAATCTGTTCGGGCCTCTGATGGGGGCCATAAAGAATGACATATTTATCTTCAGGCTAGGTGGCATGACAAGGCCAGCCATGGTGAGTTATTACAGCGCTACAGATGGGGAATGGAGGTGGAGAGCGCCGCTCAATGCACGCGGTGGCACAGCCATGCTTCACATTGCATATTTAACAACTGTGTAAGTTTTTCATGTACTAATATAGTTGTTAGTTGTTTTTTTTATATTTTTGTACATATTTGCTAGATATTAAAATGAACACATAAAAAGGCATTCTTTGAAGTATTTCTTCTTTCAGAATAATGTTTGGCAGTTATAATTACAAGGTATTAGAAATGCCTATTACACATAAAAAGGATCAGTGGTAAAAACTAATTTGCATAAAATGTTATGCATTGTAATGATGAATATACCTTTGCATTAGACATACTGACACCATGTCCCTGTACAACTTGCACAACACTGCACTCTCCTCTCTTAAGGCCATATTAATAACAAGGGCTATTAAAATTTATCAACCAATGTTTTTTTTATTACCGCCTGAGTTATAAATCCTCTCACTGGTGGCCATGTAGAACAGTATGTATTTGTTATGGGTCTTTTATGGCTGATTTCCTTACAGGGCTCAGCTCTGTTGTCTGCCCAACTATAAATCACCTCTCCCCTTATAACTGGATAACACAACACAACTGCCAGTTTCATTTAGAGATTTGGATATACCTGGCCGTGTTATTGGAATTTCGGGCGCAATCCATAGCCAGGAAGTTTATTTTCCCTATTATCTATTCCCTATTACTTTCAGGCATTCTAGCGTTCACAATGTTTATTCAAGTTCACTGCCTCTCAGATGCTTTGTGTGCACATGAATGATAAAATGTATAATTTATTTTTTTATTTATATTAAATGAAAATAAATAAAATAATGAATAAAATAAAAATATTTTGCTCTCCCTGCACTGCCTCTGGAGTATATACAGCACTATTTTCATTAATACCGCCGGATTAAATTACCATTCCTAATGGGCAATTCTTTGTTATTACTTTAGTGTGTTTAGAATAAACAAGACCATTTCTTATGCTCCGCCATATAAGAAGTGGCGGCGTGGGATGCATTCATCAACAGATGCATGAAAACAAACTCGTACAAGGGGAGATTTATCCCTCGATCGATACGGCCGCCCTGCGCGAGGTCCGAGGCTGTAGATCCTCAACTGCACGAGAAAGTCGGAGGAATGCGTACTGGATGTGTATTGCGATCCAGACGACAGTAATAACCATTGTAGGGTCGCTATTCTCCGTCCCCAAACGGTGAGTAAGCCGATAATAATGGCTACCGTAGAGCCAGAGACAGAGGAGGGGGCGGCGGCGGCGGCGGCGACAGCCACAACGGTGAAGCAGGCTTCTCGGCGTGCCTCATGCCCCCAGAAGAACAGGACTCTTGTCATTAATGTATATATTTCAAAGAGGCTGTGCTCCTGTAAAGCAATCCACCGGCATTCTTCCCCTCAGCGCTGGGTTCTGTGGGACAGCTTGTGTTGTCCTGCCACGGCATGCGGATCCGCAGTTTGGGGAGTTTAAATGGATTAATTACTTCTAAGGTCCTTTCGCTTCTTTTATTACAGGGACGGACTCACTGGGGGCTTTTGAAATGCATATATCCTTCCCCCCAATGCCTCTCCCCCCATCCACCGCCACCGCCACCACCCCAGCCCTCTCAACCCTAATGACATAATCACGTAATTAGGTGATTTTCAAATGTGATCGCCACATAAGTAGGGGGTTAATTTCCCCTCCTGCTCTATTCATCTGGCAAGCTGCACTTTCAGGATGGTAGTTCTCACAGCATGCAGCTTTCGGGGAGGCCAAGAAGGTTTTGGGAAGCTAGCTGCCACATCCATTTAAGCAACAGACATTAACCAAAGTATCATTTTGCAACAGACAGTGAGTGTTGGAAACTGCTTATAGACATTTTTTTTTCTTCATTTGATTCCCCTGTGTTGTTTTCTTTACAGTTCAATTACATTTCTGGAGGCTACCTTGACACTTTAGCAGAATATCCGATTTCATAGGGAACAAAAACCTGCTGCAAAGTCAATGCGAGCAAGCAAAATAAAGAGAGAGAGAGAGAGAGAGAGGGAAGGGATAGGAGGCCTTGTTTCCAAGAGCAACCGATCTCAAATGAAGATTTCCCTTTCCCTTGGAAAGCGCCGGGATGACATGGCCGAAATGCTCTCCTCATTGACTCCAAACACAGGGTCCAGCGCCCGCAAACACTTGGGCCTGTGTGCAGGGCTCCGATGTGCGATGTGAAACAAGAAGGTGTCCCTTTCTTCGCCCCACTGTGGGCTTTGGCGAGAACAATCGGTGGCTCTCCACGGCAGCAAGGCCCGAGGAGGCCATCCCTTTCTCCTGGTGGGCCGTGGGAGGAGAGCAAACCAGATAATTAAATGTGAGAAACGGCGTAGAAAGGGAGAAAGGCGGGGGTCGGACAGGGCTCTTTCTGCACGGCTACCTTCCTGAGGCTACCTGCTCAGGCGTGGCGCTAGCAAGGCGGCTAGCGGCGGCGGGCAAAGAGCGGAGGGCCCCCGCAGCGTGGAAACGGTAACGGAGCAGACCGTGACAAAGAGGACGGCACGGCCCCTCAATGCTCCACCTGGCAAACACAGACGGTTGTCAGGGAAGGGCGAGCCAGCCATGTCCTCCTCAAGTGGCACCACGTCCATCAGGGGCCGTCCTGAAAGGGCCCTCTCGCTGTTGGTGTGGCCTGAGCGCCAATGATATGCCTCGCTCCCCTCCCAAGCCCCACGGACCCGCTCTCGCTGTCACGGCCATGGGAGGAGGAGGAGGAGAAGCTGCTGGAGCGAGGGGGGCCACATTGTTGGCGGCAGATAATAGGAGAGAGGGGAAAGTGTTAAAAAAATGATTGTGTCTCTGTCGGGGCTCTGTAAGCAGGTCTGTGGAGTGAATCACATCATAATAAGGAAGTGAAGCGGAGCAGGTCGCTTTTTTATTCTCCCTCAACAAGACATGACGCGGCAGCCATGTTTGGTCTGCCGGTCAAATATGTCGCACTGGTGGATTAGCCGGGCTATTGTTGGGTGACAAAGTGGTCGTTGGAGAAGGTGAAAAGAGGGGAAATAGGTGTTGAAAGGGCGTACCATGCATCCACACTGAGAAATGACTTTCAAAGAGCTCTTTAATGGAAACCGTTTTTATTTTTATTTTAGTTTTATGTGGCCAACAAGACACATCAATAAATTGATCGATCAATGACGATATAGCGTAAAGTCAATTTGCCTATCTCCAGGCGGAAGTCCCTCCGCCCATGCGGCCGAAAAAAATCATATAGTTTCAGCCTTCAGTTCCTCGTACATCTGAATATAAATTATGAATAAAAAGTGGTATGCTAAACGAAATCTCACAGAAGACGGTTATTTTTTGATGGGGGGGTGGGGGTTGGTCTTTTTGTGTTGGGAGGTGAGCCATATCTGGCCACTGTAACAATCCACACACACACACACACACACACACACACACATACACACACACACACACACACACACACAAACACCATCCCCCGTTTCCTCTTCCCTCATCCCCCAAAATGAATACTTTAAATATTTAGAGCAGAAGAGTGGTTGAAAGGATTTTTAGTGAAGCATATCACACACCAGGCACGACGCATCAAATATGCCAGCCTGAAGAGTTTCTCCGAACAGCCAAACTGATTATGGCTGAAAGAGAAAGAGCGGTTTCATCATTTTTGTGTCATTATTGTATGAATAAAATATTCAAATTGATATTTACAAACAACAAATTGAAATTGAATGTGCATGTCCTTTATTCTATATGTATGCGTATTGTCTGTCAACACACCAATGGTACTCCATCCACTAAAACTAGAGTTAGGGTTAGGGGGTTATTTTGTGTATTCTTTGGATATAAATATCATCCTTAGCACAACTACCCAATCTCAAAACAATAAAATTCGGGTTACAATCTGGATCGGATTGTAATTCATATTTTTTTCCCTGGTTAATGTGCTCAATGTCTTCTTTTGGACATTGGAGAATCCCTGTAAATTGGCATTGAAGAAGACATAGAAGTAATGAACCGCTGACCTTGGTGGATAATGTTTGACCTCCTCATTGTGCAAGTGTACAATTTCATGCCTTGACATTTCTTTGTGGTAAACTCTATTTGCTCTGCATTGGACATATTCTGAGGGGCAAATCCATGGATGTGAGCCTTCATGAGGTGTATGTGTTTGTGTGTGTATGTGTGTGTGTGGGGGAATGTGCGTGCGTGCGAGTGTGTGTGTTTCGCGTCGTCTCACATGAATACAAATACCGCCGTTCGGGGCCAGCAGGAGCCAGAGCTCTCCGCGCTCTATTGACTGGAAATCTACTTGTCTCATCTCTCTAAGCAGATGTCTCTCCCAGAGCATCTGTTTGTGTTAGTACTGTAATTGCTGGTGATAATAAGCCCATTGATTCGGTATCTAAGGAAATAGTCAATCAGGGCAGCCCATTCGTCTTACTTCCACTGACAGTTCCTTCCCTCCAGCTAGGCTAGACAGTGCCAGGGTCTTGGGCATTGTCGAGCGGATTGGAAAAGCGGAGCGCCGCACTGGCTTTTGTGAGGGGTGGGGGTGGGGGGCTGTAGTGGGGGTGGGGGGGTGGCCGACCTGTCAGGCCCCGGAGTGAGTGATGGGCCAGGGGCCGCAAACACACGGCTGACCCGACGGCCCTTACAGAAGGACCCGGGTGATAGATGTGTTGATTTGTTTATCTAGGACCCCATTCGCCGGCCCATTCTCCTTCTTTCTATCCAGCAATTTTTTTTATCTCCTCTTTTTACTTCCAATCGCTTTTGGACTTTCTCTCTCCCCCTCCTTTCTCCTCGAGATTGTTTCTATGTGACGTGAGCTACACGTGGACGCTAAAACCAGATCAAAAAGTTTAAGGTCATGTAGACTGGTTAATGGCCATTAGCGACAAACCCAAAATGTGGATTTAGAGAAATGCACCTCCAGTGATCTCCTCCTCAGTCAGTTTGTCGCACTAAATACCGCAAGTACAGGGAAATCGGCCGATACCGAGCTCTCACCCGACTATAATGGTTAAACATGAATAGTCCGATGGCAATGCTTAAAAATGGTTAAAAATTTGAGTTTGTGAACACATGAATGGGACCAAAGGACCCATGTCGCGCCATTAGATTCCCCCCATAAAGCAGCAGAAATCCAGAATCCTGGGCCATTTCCAAACACCCTCGTGGAGGGGAAGGGTGGTAAAAGTGGAGCCTGCCTTTGCTTTGGTTAATGATTGTTCCATTGAATGTCCTGGGTGTCCAACTCGGGAGACTTCAGAAGCCATAATATTGTCAGAAATAAATCAGTGAGTGTTGGGCTAAACAAAACGTGTTCATTGGCCGGGGTCGGAGGTCAGAGCCAGCCATTACTCCGCACTGCCAAGAGGTCATTATGGCCTTGTCAATGATGTTACAAATGAGACTTTGTGATGAATCTTTTCCCACCACTTCAAACACACTGGCCACAAAGAGAGCTTACAAATGGTTACATGCTTTCGACATAGCCTTCTTAGCAGGCCCCCGTTTTGTTATCCTATAACCACCTCGCTATATATTAGAAAGGCTTTTGGCATTCCCGAAGGACATATAGGTGCAGGACATTGCCGTTGTGTATGCACCATCACTGTAGAACTAACGATGGATAGTTTAAAAGCCCGGAGCAGTGCAAGGCGGAATGAAGCACTGACCTTTTCTGTCATTTATGCTTATTTAAGAGGAAATGGGTGCAGAAGTTGTGCAAATTTGCTGTCCTACAATGGGAAAACAACAATGCAGAAACACATAGAGAGGGAACCCCCACACACACACACACACACACACACACACACACACACACACAGGAGAGACCAAAAAAACGGGAGAGCGGAATTCTTTACGGCCTGTCACAGTGTCAGAAGCAAGTTCACGGTGAGCGTGTCTTATTATGTGCGGCTTTCGAAGACCACCATAAATTAGCAAAACATATGGCGACTTAATGATATCAATGAAGTGGCCATGAGGGTTGCCTAGGAGCAACAAATCTGTTCGATGCGGAGTGGTGTTGCTTGCCGTGCCCCACTGTTTCCCTCTGACTGATAGAACAAGCCGACGCCACGTCCATTAAGATCAATACGGTGGCCATTATGATAGTAAAAAGCACATTTACCAGGGTTGTCAGGCTCATTATTGCAAGCAGATGGCAGCCCTTGCACTTACAATTCTAGACAAGGGAGCCAGTGACAAGACTTCAAATTAGAATCTATAATGCTAATCTATGGCCTGCTGTGGCGGCCGAGATAAAAATGCATTATGCAAGCTGTGACACTGAGCGCTGGAGTGGATCCCCTGAATGCAGGTAGGGTTCATTTAGGCCTCGGAATGTTATTGGCGGATGGCAAAAACCCCGGCGGAGCGAATCAGTTCGCTGCTTTTAAAAACTCGCTTTGCATAGTGACTAACCTCGGCTATGATGTTGTGTTTTAATAGTATTTCTCAGAGTCATTCCTCGCGTGTAATTCTATAGCGTTTTCCAAATAATTCCACTTATCCAGCATTGATGGGGTACTTAAGCCACTGAATGACTGCATCAAATAGCACAAAACCAACTCAAGGTACACTTCTTTCTAATGTATTTGGTCCATCATGGACATGGACAGAAAGGGGTACAAAAGGGGTTATTTGCCGGAAAGAGTAACCAGTTTGGTAAATCGTGGGGACAACCGGGGTGATCCATGAAGACATAAACACTCCATTCTCTCTCAGTCATTACCGCTGTTTTAGCCAAGGCGCGCTAAAGGCAATAACACTGTGACAAATTTGGCGACGGGGGATCAATGTTCAGCAGCACTGCAGGAGCCTGAGAAAGGAACTGGACTGGGAAAACCGCAAGTCTAGCTTCTGCTCGTGGCTGTGGACATTTGAGGTGAGAAGAAACAGAGAAGATAGATTGGACTTGATGCATTAAAACCTCCCCGCCTTTCATCATTTGGGAAGCTGCTTATGCCGTAGTTCTCGTCCCTGTCAGCTGGTAAATTAACAGTCAGGGAAGGCCTTTATCTCGCGGCAGCCGCTATTCTTCTTCCTGCGGGAGGATCCGTGCTCTTCCCTTGCGTGCCCAACTCTCTTTCTCTCTCTCGCTCTCTCTCTCTCTCTCTCTCTCTCACACACACTCTCTCTCTCCCTCTCCCTCACCCCAGACACTCCAAATAAATGGCTAAAAAGAGATCTACTTAAAGCTGTCAGTAAGTGTCGGAGCCAACAGCAGGGCCATTCCGCACGACCTCCTCCCTGACCCCCTCTTTTCAGGGGTCACTTGTAGGCAGCCCCTGGTGGGAGTGAGGGGTAGTCATGCACTGAATGAAAATGTATAAACATATGAATGAATTTCACCCCCCTCCCTCGGGCGCGCCGTCGGAAAAAGAGAATGGCTACAGGACGGCGGTGATTTTTCTTTCGCTGGCAAGCGGTGTGCGAGTGCCTTGCTGTAAGAAATAGCGATACAATGGTGTTGGTCTACTATTGTTCGATGGGACGAACGGAAGCTGAGTTTTGGGGACACCCTAAATGGAGGATAGGCTAATTGTGTGCAAAAGTGCGTTCTAACACAACTTAATGCACCTCTGGTCTACATAGTGGTCACTACTGGAAGAAGTACACATAATCCCATAAATAGCGGGTAAAAGTAGACGTCCTTCATTGAACTCAATTGAAAGACCCCTAAAACGGATCCGTACAGATACCTCAAAAGTACCACGAGTAAAAGTACTCCGTTACTTTGGTCGCCTGGAGCGTGTAGCCTTCTCCCCCTCTTTACATGACTCAAGATCTCGAAGCAACACCCTGCCGTACAAGACGGGAACAGCGGTGCGACACTAATGATCTGATGTGACCCGAGGTGATCTGACTAAATGTTTAAAATGCGTGTTTTCTATATCAATATGATGACTGATTTTACCCATCATTAAGCCAGACACTCTATAAATCCATAATTGGCTGAATTATTAGCCTATAATTACAGATCGCCTCCTCGTGGGGGGATTTTTTGAAAATGCTTCCAGTTGAGTGCGGAGTGGAGAGAAACGATAAATTATTCCATTGCTTTGTGTTAATCACTATAGCTGTGTCATAAGGGCTCTGCCCCAAAGCTCAGTTTTAACATTAATGCCTCACCCCTCATCAATATTAATAGTGTCTTTAGTAAGTGGGGAGTGCAGATGAAGAGGAAAGGGGGAGGAGGGGAGGCGAGGAAGGAAGAGATTTGAATTCCATGATGACAGCCTTGACAATGAAAATTTGACTCATATTAGGGGTTAATAGCTGCAAAGCCGTTTTAAGCGGTATCAACCGAGCCGTTGTCTTAGAAAAGGTATGCTGCCTTGCGCTCGTGTCCATCCGCTGTGATTATTGCATCTTGATTCCCTTCGTTTTGGTGAGATTGAGTGGGAAGCAAAGCAAAGAACGGAACATACAGTAGAGGAAGCACTGGATATGGCAGGGAAGCGATTGGAATTGAAATTATACTGTAAAAACACTGTAACGACATAGTTATACCTTCCATGCATGTATTTTTGTATGACGTATAATACTTATCGATCCCATCCAGTAGATCCATCTATATTTATATTGTAGGCCCATAGCCAATACTAGCAACCATACTGCCACTGTTTCTGATTCTGAAAGGAACCAAAAGAGGTGGAGGAGCAGGAGGCGGGGAGAGGAGTGGAGAGGAAATGAGAAGTGAGCAGAGGAGGTGGAGGACGGAGGGAGAGGAGGAGAAGAAGAAAGGAGAAAGGAGGGTGATGTGTGTGTGTGTGTGTGTGTGTGTGTGGGTGTGTGTGTGTGGGTGTGTGTGTGTGAGTGGTGGGGGGGTTTGACAGATGCTTTTGGTGATGACCATCTGCCCCGAACAGCAGAGGTGCTGAACTGCAGGTTTTTGGAACACGAGGGCTCCCCGAACCAGGCGGGCAGGAGGAAAGAGAAGAACGAAGACCTCTGGACAAAAGGTTGTGCCGAGAGAGGAGCCGGGGCCACGCCACCGCTGTACGACTTTAATTTATGATGGATGAGGGCGTGAGGAGAGGTCACGGCGTGATAAATATGAGAGCGGTTGTCCCGGGAGGTCATCAATTACGCGGCGGCCGCTAACTTTTCGATCTCCCGGCCGCCGGGCCCGAAATGGATCTCCCCTCCGTAAGAAAGCTCAAACCCAATCTCTCAGAAAATTGGGATGTATTAATCAAGGCGGCGATGGGGGCGGGGAGGGGGGCATCAAGTTAAATCAGAGCCGTGATCCATATCCAAGTGGAGGGGGGGAGATGGGCAGTGTTTGGCCCCAAAAAGCGTGACGTGGCACAGGTGTGCGTTGTCTCGAACTAAAACCAGAGTACGCCATCGATTTACACAACCTTTCCTCAATGGCAATTTGAATATACATTAACTTCCTACGGTACGTACGCTGCCGTTTGCCGTGATGCGAGTTCACCTACAAGGCAGAGCCCAAGGAGGCCTGACGCCAACATATTAGCATACATCACCAGCGGCGTCTTGGACCATTCATCACGTACCTCCGGTATGGAATCGCTGGGTTTTACCGGGCATATCAAAGCATGAGCGGGTGTACTGTAGGGGAATTCATTTGGAATATTTCTATACAGTATGTTCACAATCAAGGCATTCTGTCTCTATTTTTAGCATACACTGAGGTTCAGCGTCGGTTCAAGGTAATTTCAGTAGAATGTGATAACTTACTTACGTCGTAATTGACAGTTTGACCGCAAAGTAGCAGCTGTGAAAATACAGCCCTGTGCCATGCGTTAAAGGGCTGTAGCCAGTGTCAAATGGAGTTTTAGCCGTTTTACCAGTCAGCACTAACATTTTAAACCAGTCTCAATTTCTTTAATATTGTCTCCGTTTTGGGGGTTCTGGAAATTCCAAAGGGCAGGGTGTAAAACCTTACCTTAGAATGATCTCCCGGTATGTTTGTCAGTTACTTAATATAATCATATTTTCTATTCGTAAATTCCACCTAAACCCTATAGCGCCTCAGCCTTTTCAAATGGAATTTGCCTGAAACTCAATTTGGGTCAATGAACTCAGGTCGTTCATTAAATGTGAAATATAAAATATCATATATTATTAAAGCAATATATCCACTGTAGTCATTTGTCTGGGAAGATAGTTAGTAGTCAGCTTTTAAAAACCGTCGCTCCTTCTCCCTTCTGCCTTTTTTTTCCCCCCTCAAACCTTTCAGAGAAAATTGGTTGAATTCCATCCCAGGGTAATGAAATACAGGGCCCCATTCTTAAAAAGGGCCACAAGGAACGACAATAAGATCACAGTGGGCGACCTTTGACCGAGGCCGGAGTCCTTTTATCATCACCCTCCTTCCCCTCTCCGTAGCCTTTGACACGGACGGCCGTCCCCGGGAAAAGTTATTGGTCGCCCGCCATTGTTTTGTGGAGCGCGACCCCGTAATGTAGAAAAGATTGTGACGATTATGGGACGATCTAAAGGGAAAAGATAAGGGGAGAGAAAGAGAAAAGGCCGGGTTGTAGGGGAGGAGGGAGAAGAGTCTGGGTTGATGGGGCAGGAAGTAAAAGTGCTAATTTACTCTTGTGGTGTACATCAAACCGGAGCTGGAGGAGTAATGGTCTTTTTATTCAACTGACAAGGTCCGAGATGTCGGGGCCCCCTTTCAATCGATGGGTCCCTATTGTCTCTCTGCGAGCCTGCATGGACAAAAAGAAAAAGAAGGAAAAAACGTCCCTTGAATTATCCACTACAGCAGCGCAACGGCGGTTCTCTTGTTTCTCTTCTAGTGTCCGTTGAAAAGATAAAGAAATACATTAGCAGGGCTTGGTGCCTTAAATGAGAACGTATTGCCCTGTTTACCGCCATTATCAGCCTTACTAGAAGCTTTACCAGTCTTCTGAGGCTCTAATGGCAACGTCCCTCCCGTGTGGGCGCATCAAAATGATTGCGTGTTTAAATGGGGAGATGAGTGTTGAGAGCTCTCAAGAACGGGTCAAAAACGTTCAAAATGTCATCAAAAGATGTTCCAGATGTTCTGGGAAAGAACTGAAATACCATAAAAGCTGACCAAATGGTGTTTTAAACCATCCTGAATAGTTTCCCCTGAGCAATGACCTTTTTTTTTTTTTTGCGGCCATTTTAAAGCTGCCAAAAGATCCCATGTGTTGTTAAGGTGTTAGCGAAACCTTAGTGCCAAAAATACGCCTCTGATAATATTCACTTACGATTTTGTTCTCTCCTTTTTAGTACTGTGTGGCTAACATGTTAGCGAAACATTACTGCGTAAATACGTCTCTGATAATATTCGCTTACGATTTTGATCACTCCTTTTTAGCATTGTGTGGCGAACAAGTTAGTGACACCTTACTGCGTAAATATGTCTCTAATAATATTCGCTTACGATTTTTATGCTCCTTGTTTAGCATTGTGCGCCAAAGGTGTTAGTGAACCTTACTTTGTTCCTTGTCCAGAACAAGTCCGGTTGTCATCAATCTCACAAACGATAAACCTTTATCCACAGCAACGCGTTCACCTCGTATTCACTTTTGTTTTACAGCGTTTATCTTCCAGGACCACTGGCCCGTAAGCCTGATCTCTTTGCTGGAGGTCACGTTATAACTATCTTCAAATTCATAGTTTGCCGCTGACTTACTACCGCAATAAACGGTAAAAAGCGAAAAGCAGAGAGACAAGTGCAAGATAAACGCAAAATAAAAAATAAAAAAATCACAATTTAAGATGACTCCTCGTACTTGAACAAGAGTAGAGATCGAGCTGTTATCATGCACCTCCCCCCATCCCAATCAGGGGTGAAAGTGGCTTGGTGGTGGTGGTGGTGGTGGGTGGAGGAGCTCCACCCTGGCCTCTGCGGTCCCAGGACGTGGTGTAGGGGTCTTCTAAATGTGCCGTGTCGTATTGATCGGCGTGATCCTTAAAAAAAAAAAAGCCAGTCTGGCACTTACACATAACCCCAGCTGAGTCAGGGCTAGCGCTGCGCTGCCGAGCTAATCGATTGTCTCTGCACAGGGAACAAAAAAAAAACCTCGTCTCTTGTGTGACAGTGTCTGTTTTATTATTTTTATTGTTATTTATTTTATTTTATTGTATTTTATTTTTTCCGCTATGGCTGCTTTTGCCGTGGTTGATTTGTGGGAACGCTATATACCGTATGACGCTACGCCCAGAGAATGTCGGATGATGAGGCTTGCTCTAGTACACAGCGATGGAGCTGCGGTTTTCAGACATAAATGATTATATTGTATAGAGTGTACATATAAGTGGAGAGGCATGTGTTCTTTATATACGATAAGATAAAGTGACATAATATAACGTAACATAACAATTTTATCGATGGGGGAAGGGGGATTCACAAGTTGACAGAACAGTGGTAGCAGGTCACGTATATCATGGCCAATTTGTTTGTACATTTCATACATATTGACATTTTCACATCCAAGGAATTTGCCTTGATAAGAATTGGCGCATTGCTCTATGGAGAATTAGGATACAAAAGGCCTAACAGAGAAACAACAAAAACATACAGAATGTACCGGGGCGGAGGGACAACATGGTTGCTGGTGTTGGTTTTGGGTTCAAATTTTAATATATATATTATACAATATATGGGATGTTTTTGTGCTGGATGTGTAAATATCTATACAATAATAAATTCATGTGATGTATTACTATGTTATTACAGTTTGCTATTAGTTACTATGTTACTTCAGTACTATTATTATATATTGGGCCGTTATTGCACAGCAACATAAGTTGTGTAAGTATACATAGGCTGATTATATAGTTGTGTAAGGGAGGTATCTGCTTTGTTTTTTTCATATGTTTTAAGAAGCGCCGGTTGACAATGTCACTGACTTTGTAAATGATTAGCAGCTCAGCTATCGGTAGCGCTAATCCCCGTGGGCCTTACGAAAGCAATGAAGCCAACATCTTGCGCTCGCTCCACCAAAGACACGTATCCAGAAATTAGCTTCAAACTCACAACCCTTGCGCTAAATTCTTCGTCTTGGTGGATCCGTTGGGCTTGCTTCATCAGAGATTTTGGTTATTTCATGTGTTACATACATAGACATACTGTATATACAGCGAGAAAGCAATAAGAATTTACTTTCACTTTCTGTCTAAAAACAAAACAATCCAAACCATGTTCAGTTCTCATACAAATAATGAATGAAGGAATTACATTTATAATATGATAATGATAAAAATAAACAATAATTATAATAATAATAACAACAACAATGATAATTACAACAACAATAATAATAATAATAATAATAATAATAATAATAATTATTATTATTATTATTATTATTATTATTATTATTATTATTATAATCATAATTATAATAATTATAATAATAATAACAACAACAATAATGATAATAACAATAATAATTATAATAATACATATGCAAAAAACTAACAAACAAATAAACAAATAAAAATGTATCATTATCAATATATAATCATGATAAATAATACATAATATAATATAGAATATCATAATATAATATAATCATTATTTTCTGCCTGCTGTGGAACAAAGGACAGCAGATATCAGATAGCACAAAATTCAGTTTTTTTCTTTTGTTTTGTTTTCTGTCTCTCCCCCCGAAAGCGATGAAAACTCCTTTTCCTTCCTTCGGCATGAAGTTGAACGTCCAGCGTTATCTCCCTGGGTTGGAATTTTCTCTTATCGCCCCCCCGGCGGGAAGCGGGTGACAGATGGATGCCAGTTGTCACTTCTCACCCTCCGTGCGTATCCTGCGACGGACAGGTACTGTTCGAGCACCCCGCCATTTTATACTTAGAGCCGTGAAGAGCCGCTGAGAGACGGGCGTAAGGGAGACGGCCCCGGCCATCCCAACGCCTGGGTGGGACCGAGGTCCAGTTTCAACGCCAGATGCAGGCCTTTTGTCCACATATATCACATATTATTTCAGGAAGGTTCCGGAAATACATATATAGCACATAATCTTAGATGGTCTGACGGCAGGAAGAGCACCAGACGGCCACGTGTTAACCACATTTAAACACTTTTATTCTGTGAGTAATGGATGGATCTATGGCTGAAACACTGGGCTACTAATCACTTAGTTGTAAATTACATTTTATATAGCAGCAGCTATATAAAGGTAGTGGAGGTAAAGGTAGTTAAGTAGTTAAAACCCTAAAAAATAACAGTGCTAATTAAGTCAAACAATGACATAAGCTTAAGTAATTTTATTATATTGAAAGGCATGTTTTATAGGTAAAAATGAATACCTCTGACTGCTTAAAGAAGTAAGCTCAATACTAATGTAAACTAGCTCTATTATTCAAACTGACACAATTTCAGAATTGTTATTGTTCATACAGAGGTTTATTGTTAATATTCATGTGTATTTCATATTTTGTATTGCCAATTTTTTTTTCTAGTCAATTATTTTTATTATTATTTTCTTGTTAAGCTTTTATTTTGGGGTTAATTTCATTGTTTACTGTTTGTTTTTAGGTTCATCGCATATTGCAGATTATTTTCCATTTTAGAAGAGAAACAAACAGATAAAAACCGATTCACTATCAGGAAAGTTATTTTTTCTAAATATGTATATACAGTAAATAGTGTGCTATTAATCTATGCTGACGTATAAGCTCAAGTTATGTTGCACCGCCCCATCTTCCATCCTAATATTATATTGAAAAATGTATTATTTAATTATTATATTTTATAGCTTTGAAAATGAATACTTCTTACTGCTTAAATTGATTCATAAACAACATCTACACAATCATTGTAGAAATTTAAATAAGCTCCATTATGCAAAACTATATTTGTCAGAATTTGAATTGTCAATACAAAGGTTTATTGCAAATGTGTAGGTGTATTTATATTGTATATTGACTTTTTTTTTTTACTGTTGATTGTTCATTTTAGAGTTATTTTTATTGTTTCTTTTTTTCCTTTTTTGCTTTATTTTATTTTTTACTGTTTTAGGTTCTATCTATCCATCTTTCTATCTATCTATCTATCTATCTATCTATCTATCTATCTATCTATCTATCTATCTATCTATCTATCTATCTATCTATCTATCTATCTATCTATCTATCTATCTATCTATCTATCTATCTATCTATCTATCTATCTATCTATCTATCTATCTATCTATCTATCCATCTATCTATCCATCTATCTATCCATCTATCCATCTATCTATCTATCCATCTATCTATCTATCTGTCTATCTGTCTATCTGTCTATCTGTCTATCTGTCTATCTATCTATCTATCTATCTATCTATCTATCTTTTTATCTATCTATCTATCTATCTATCTATCTATCTATCTATCTATCTATCTATCTATCTATCTATCTATCTATCTATCTATCTATCTATCTATCTATCTTTTTATCTATCTATCTATCTATCTATACACCCGACTCCTTGAACCCAGAGCACCACTCACTATACATAAGACATGATATTGAGTCAGTTCTTCTATTTTTAGACGCCCCGAATAAACGACACCAGCTTCCTCCAAGAGTAACTTTCTAACCCTCAGTTAAACTAAACTTTAGAGCAGTACATCCCGTGTTTAAACGCACATTTATTTTTGTAATTGCACCGTATGGGAGCAAAGCAGCATTTGCAGTATATTTGAGAAAACCCTGCATTAGCAGTGATCAAAAACCGACACCCACCTCCACCACCGGTGGATCTGGAAGGAAGCGAGTTGCAGGGAGCGCTTTACAGTGGGCGACCTCTGACCTTACACTAGTCTGAAGAGATCAGAACGGCGGAATACATCTAAAGCTGGAGTCAAATCCCTTCCCTCGGAGCTATCGGAAGGATCTGCCTCCTTCTGCATACCAAGACGGGGGCTTACGCCTCGCCAAACTATCTGCACCTGGCCGGCGTTGTTCTACACGGGCTTCTTATCGGGGGGAAAAAGTCGTCCATTTTATCATTCGCCAGGTGCAGCCAGGACACGGTTTGAGGCAGACAAGGTCCCTCATATCACCAGAATACATCTAAACGTCTGATGCTGGGGATTGGGGAAGAAGGGGGAAATTACGGTGTTCGGGCTCACTGGAATGGATATTATATTATAGACAGTCTGGTATTTGGGTTGAGAATCGAGTGGGAATTGAGAATTCCACGGGGTACAGTAAATGATCTGTCATGGAGATCAATGCTGGTGCGACTTTGGCCATTATTTAGTCGATATCTATAAAAGACATGAGTAACAACACAATACTTTTTGCCGTGTACTGGCGGCGGGGCGGGGGTGTCGCAATGGGGGTGATTAATGAAACGGAAAAATGTTAAGCAGTTGTTGTTGCGGGCGGCGGGGAAAGTTTCGAAGAAGTCGACCGCGCAGCCAGGTAAGCAACAGACGGAAGCGGCGGCAGATGTTGCTTTTCGGCTTTTGATTCACGACGAACATAGAAAGGGTCAGAGAGATCAAGAGGGAATCGGATTGAGAGACCCACGGGGGGGTCGTAATGAGACAAGTTAATAATGTGAAGCGGAAATATTGAAGAGGTGTTCCAAATACAAGTTCACGGTTAGGGTGGGTTAGGGTTAGGAAGGGTTAGGGTGAGATAGATTTAAGGGTAATCTTTAGTCTTGTGAACTCATTGGGTTGGGTTCCCGTGTATACCGTGGAAAGAAAGTTGGCCGATGTCTATGCTGCTGGTGTGGGGTCATTGCGAGAAACTTCCCTCTCGACTCCTGTGCAGATAACTTTTTGAAAAAGGCGACACCCCCCCCCCCCCCCCCCCGATTCCTCCCCGACTGCCGTACGAGTTTGTCACCCAGAGCCGTCCCCCCTCCGCTGACAGATCATCCGTCTTGATCCTATTCGACGCATACGGGGTACCTGTAACCTATATTCTGACGAATATTACCCTCCCAGACTCATTGGTGGGGAGAGGAGGAAAAAGGGGGCGGGGGGTTGGGGTCGGGGAGAGAAGACAGAGATGCAAAAAAGAGATCCATCAGGTGATGTATTACCCTGCAGGCATCGCAATTTGTTATATAAGCTTCATGTAAGCTCAGCGGCAAGATGAAAGACCTCCAGCTCCACGTATCAGTCACCCGTCAACTGCCGGGTCAATTTCCCTTTAACCCTTGTTTTTGTGGTTCACAGCACTCTTACAAATACGACACTGTCAATCACAGCCCGGTGATGACATGTCCGACGGCCAAACCCGCCCCCTCCTTCGGCCGCGAAGTCGTCCTCACCTCATACAGTTCGACGGGGCCCGCGTCCCACCAAGCGGGGTTCGGCCGTTGCGTCTTTTTCCTCGTCCGAGCCGTTCTTTCTTTGATTGCTTTTGATTCGATGGATTGCGGAAAAGAGGGGAGAGGTGAGAAGGCACGGCAGGAAATTAGTTTGTCTGTGTTTCCTGGATATACGAGGAACAGAAACCTCGCGCTAGCGGCTGACAGACAACCGTCGGAGACATCACGCACTATGACACATACGGCGCTAGATGAATCAGCCTATCTATTAAAGGCTGCGTTTCCACGGCGGCACTGTCATTTGATAAGCACGTATTATGCATTATTTTTTTCTTCAGATTCGGATTATCGGTGGAGGGCGGGGCGGGGGGTCTTAATTAAATTGAGCTGAAGCGATCAGCCGTAAATCACATTACACCGTCATTTTCTCTTTTACAGCCGCCGAGACAAAAAGCCCCCACCGGCTACGACTCCCCCGCGATATGCCAAGGTGGGTGTTCTCGCTGGCGAGCGCACACACACACACACACACACACACACACACACACACACACACACGCGCGCGCACACTCGGAAATGTAGTAATGAGGATTAAGGTTGCATATTTATAATTCAAAATAAACGCCTTTGACTATCAATAACCGGCGAAGACTGCGCAGCACAATGGGAGCTGCAATGGGACAATGTTTGCTTGTCGTCACCGGATATCAGCCAAAGCTCCCATTGTGGCTCCGCCGTCTGAATCCAGTTAGCACGGTGATAAACCGGGGGGTTTGGGTTTGAGAGCGAAGGAGGGCGGGGGCGGCTCGGGTTTGATGAGCGAGCTCTTATCGCGTGGCGTTGCCGCCGACCGGCACAAGCGAGTTAGCGATTGTCTGGATGGGAAAATGAGGGCTGACAGCGCTCAGCCCCCTAAGGTGCCGGCAGCCTCATTCCTGGAGTTAATGTCCGTCAATACCTCTCATTATTCAAATGAGAAGAGCAGGATATTGTCAGAGGTGCGGGGAGCCGAGCCGGGGTGTTATTCTGACCTGTTGTTGTGGATGCTGTAACCTTGCGCCGATGCCTTCCTTCATTGGCCCTGGTCTTAAATAATGGGCCCTTGGGTGTCAGGTTTTTGTGAGACGGCTAGGACTTGGGCCGCATGACATCATTCTGTGGCCAGGGAGGATTTACACCCGGTTAACGAAGGAGGAGTTTTGGATATAAGTAGGTAACAAATAGCGAAGCAGTTGCTGTTAAAAACTCTTGTATAAGTGCTGCAAATAAAGGCGGCTCCTTCAGGGTCAAAACGGCCATTCTTCGCCAGTGCAGTACCACCCAATTACGACACACTGCTGTGCATTACAGCGAGGAAATCTACAGTGGTGAAGAGGCTCCTGCAACAACCTAACACACAAAACCCCTTTCACAAAGTCAAGACAGCGCTAAGGCTCCTGGGAAGAAAGAAAAAAAAGAAGGAGCGAAGTGAAGTGGATGGGCCCTCGGTATTGAGAGGGCCAAGTGTATTGTATCCTCTAACCTCTCCGTCGCACAGCACAACACAAGCAGGGGTGGCGGCCCCCAGCCGGCATGATGGAGCACCCTTCTACTCCTGAGAAAGAATGTTTGCTTACTATTTCATCATCCCCCCGGGGCCCGGAGCGGGGTGGGGGGGGTAAGCCCATCAGTTGTCATTGTGACAGGATAAAAATGGAGCCGTCATATTTCAGTAACACAATGCAGAGGGAAGAGGATAGGAGAGGTAGAACAAGGGAGAGAGAGAGAGAGAGAGAGAGAGAGAGAGCACCATGCAGCCGAGCGTTGCCCGATCGGCCAAATGAATTATGGGGCCCGGCTTTCTTTCTCGTGCGAAGACTATAAGTTAATATTATCTCCGCCGGATAATTATAGCAAAGTTCAATTACTGACCCAGAATTGCCGCGTGGCCCCGGCGCGGCGGGGTTCTGACACGGTCCCCGTTTACACATTTATCTTTTCACTCCAACACGGTAAATCTGCATGATGGCAGTGATTTATCTACTCCCCTGGCCCCCGGTCCCCGGCTCTGGCGCAATTCTTCTTCAGCGCCAGCGCCGCAATGCAACGATCGGCCCCTGGAAGGGTCCCCAGAGTCCCCTTGAGCTTAATGTGAGCTTTTTCTCTTTACACTGTGTTTTTATTTATTTATTTTTTCCGGGACCAATTTGCGTCTCTCGCTTTTGTCTTTCGATGAATGGGGGCGGAGGTCTGGTTATTCTGAATTTACTCAAGTGCAAGATGTATGACCCGGCGACCACGGCCATTAGGGGGCGGAGCGGTGGTGGTGGTGATGGTTGTGGTAGGGGGGCATCCAACATTGATTTTTAACAATACTTTGGCCCCTCGCACACACCACTGACGTTCTCAGTTGAAACCTTGACGCAGGCTGTTTTTTTCTCCCCGTCAGCCTTTTCGCGTAAGGTCGTTTTTCGGCCACGCCGCCGTGGATGCTGGAAGGGGCTGTTTTTTGTCCCCCGCCAGGGGCAAAAGAGCAGGGCCCACGAGAGTCCCACGAGTCGCAAATACCCTCTTTCCCCAGGGAAACGCTCTGAAGTTCATAGAGGGTAAATAGCAAGACAACGCCGCTTTCTCCGGGGGGACGTCCGTGTTTAATCATTGGCATGATTAGCCGTGCACACTTAGGAATCCTTTGGTTAAACAACTAATTTGTCTGGGTTTGCGGGTGAATTATTGTATACCTTTTGTGACCAGACTCAAACATGAGATCTAAATGTAAAACTGGACGTGAAGAGGCGATCCACAAGTCCCACTCCATCTCTGTTATCATGGCAAACCAAAATCCCCAAATAGTGAACATTTTCACAGAGCGATGAAGTGACACAAACTGCTATCGTGCGTGATCACATGACTCATGTGGATCACATGTAATGTCCCTCACTATCATCAACTCACTTTTTTTTTTTTTTTCGGAACGGAAACTGAAATTAAATAGAAAGGTTGTACGGGAGGGAGGCATTAAATAAGAGGAGCACCTTAGGAGGCATATATTACAGAACAATGTGTCAGTCGGCCATTTTTTGATATTGCATCGACTCCTGTGACATTTGATCCTCGGCGTATTAGAACTCCAGCACCATTTGCATAAGAATGGAGCGTCTGCCTGCGAAGCACCGGGCCGCTTAGAGATTTAGCGAGAGAAAATGTGAGCGTCACCAATACTGCCCCCCGCCTCCCGCCGCCCCCCGCCGCCCCATGCCGAAATCCAGTCAAACAAATCAAATTTTGCTGTTACGCGACACGTGTTAAAGAGGTGTACGCTTGCAATAATTATCCTGTAAACGCGGTTCTCTCTCATGCAAATGCCTTCGACGCTGACACCCCGGAATATATTGTATGCTATATATATATATACATATATATATATATATATATATATACTGAAATCAAATCATCAATTTGCCCGGTTATGAAACACGTGTTCGAGAAAGGGGGAAAATGTGCTACGCTAAACACTAATTATTTCAGGGGGGGTGTCTCTCACACACACAAACACACACACACACACACACACACACACACACACACACACACACACACACACACACACACACACACACACACACACACACACACACACACATACACACACACACAATTTCCAAACAAACCCGAACAGCGTATTGCATTTGTTTAAAACTCAATCACGGCAGAATGAAGACTCAATTTGATTTTCCCCCCTTTCCTTTTCTTCTTCTTCTTCTTCTCTTTTTTTAATAAAGATAAGTCGCCTCCTATCACTTGAATCAGGGGAATGCTAATCGGCGTGTGCGAAGGGGGGGGGCGCGGGGGGTGGGGGTGGGGGCAAGATAATGTCACCCTAGCTGGCGGCTCTTATTTTGCAATAAAGCATTTACATTCTAATGATTTTATTATAGCTTTATACAGGGCTGTCAGTGGCGGACCACCCCACCACCACCACCACCACCACCACCTCCGTCTCTTCTCTCTCCTCCTCCTCCCTCCTCTCGGAGTCGCTCCCATTCACGCCGGCTGGCAAATTGTATCAGCTATCAGCTGCCGGGTGCTTTTATCACGCCGGCCCAGTGGCGCGGCGGGGCCCACCACAATGAGATGTCTCTTGCTTGAAGAGTCTGTATTTAATCATTTCTGCTCACCGCCATTGTTCTGCTTACAGTGCATAAATAAGTGCTTCAAATAACCCCCCGAGTGCCACTGACAATGAAACAAAGTATCTGTCTTATTTATCTTCTGTGCATTCTTCAACCGCCTGCCCCATTTGTTTTGTTTTTTTTATGTTTGTCGTCGTCCCCCCCCGCGCACTTTCCGCTATTTTCTTTATTTGCCACGGGCATCCTTTCTGATTCGCTCCACCTATCGTCTTGGAGCAGTGCGGAGTGGCTGGCTGATGAGTGGGGGGGAGCTCTGGTGATCGAGATAACTGAAAGCCCTTTTGGGGGGGGATAAATAAAAATAAATGAAGAAAAAAGAAATCTCTGGTATTTCGATAGGAATTTTTGAGAATATTACGAGGGACAAAAGCGAAAAATAGTGGTCGGCTTCTTTTTTTGTTTTAATCGATTTTACCAGGCAATAAAGACGGTAATTACCGGAGCCAAACACCGAGGAAGCGCCGTAAAGCTTAACACACTCTCCCCGCTGTTTCGAACGTTATGACGTTCGACGTTCGACGTTACGAAACAGCAAAGTTACATAGTGCAAAAACAGGCATATCGGGGGGGAATGAACAAGATGCCATTCTCCAAATCACAAGTCAGTGTACCATCAAGGTGATTCTGAAGCTGGCATTTTATGGTAAAAACTTACATAGTGTTGCTTTAAAACCAGCCCACAGTTGTATCCAAAGGAGGCGAGGAAAAATAATACACAAAGAAAAACGTTAAAATGGCCTTAAGAAATTCACAAAAATGATATGTGTAAAGAGTCTCAAAAGGAGTCACGGAAGCAAATTCTTGTGGAAAACCCAAAACGAAAAAGAAAGCAGGTGATCGCATGGCTTCTGGCTTGGGAGTCGTCTTTCCACCCTTGCATGTGTCACACGGGTTGAACGTGGACGTGAAGTCCTGTTCGTGCCGTGATATGATCGAGAAAATAGGATTTTCAGGAAATTTAAGCCAATGACAAGATTTAAGAAGAATAGTCCAAAATGACCCCATTACCTGGCTGTGTTATCAATGCCTTTTTATAAATGAATACCGCTGGAAATCCTAGATAGATCAGACTGAAATGATTCCCATCAAAAACTATCCGAAGGAGGCGGTGAGAAATCACAGACAAACAAACAAAAGCGTTGGGAAGCCTGCACGAAAGGATGAATCCTTCTGGTAACTCATCAGGAGCCGTGAAAGCTAATTCTTGCGCTTCTGGCTCGGGAGTCGCATTTCTGGTGTCACGTCACCGTGATACCATTGCATGTGTAACATGGGTTCAATGTCTGGGGGGGCCGGGTGCTGACGATGACGCGAGGCCCTTATCTGCGCGTCGTCTCCGTGCTTTTCAGGTGTCCTAATACCGTGTCCGTCCAGAGCGGCCTTTTCTCTGGGAGCTCCGGCACCTTTGGCGTGTTCCGAAGGCGAACGAGAGTGCTTTGAAGTCCCCCCCCCCCCCTTCTTTTGGAGACGAATCGCCCTCCCCTGCCCCGGGGCCGGTTTGTCACCGGCCAAGATGGAGGACGCCTCAGAGGGACTTTGACTAATTGGCAGGGGTTGTGGGGGGTTAAACCGCCGTTCGTGGATCTCTGGCCCCGGTGGCCTGGAAACATAATGGATCCAGGTTCAGGTTTTCAAAAGCCAGGAAAACGTTTCTTTCTTGGCGACCCTAGCGAGGCGAGAGGCGTCGCTTACTCTGAGACGCCATCGTAAACCCCATCCCTCTCTCTCCTGGGGCGGTTAAATACCTGCCATTGTGCGCCATTGTTCCGTTATTGCTGTTGTCCCTCTTTCTTTCAAGCTGGATTCTTTATTTTGGTGTATATTGTTACTCCAGCAGAAGCTGCTTTAATCCCGAAGGCAAAAGATCAAACTAAGAGACAATATCAGCTCCACAAAAGACCTCCAACCTCCGAACTTCATTATGTCTTTTCTTTTCTCTGTCATTCTGTCACAGCTGCACCTTTTCTCTCCCTCCTTCAATCTCTTAGATCATTTCATGATATTCTCCCTGTTTTATGGAGGCTTGGGCGGCTGTTCAACGTGTCCAAGTTGTTGACGTCCCAATGAGTTCGTGTTCAAGGTGAATGTTTGGAAAACATGGAACATGACACACAAGAATGTACCCGCCAACTCGTCAAGACCTGTTACGCTCAAATACATGACCGCAAAAAACAATCGGTACCACGCTTTTTCGTGGCCATAGTGACGCAAATGAATCTATTGAAATGTGTCCAGGAGCACCGTCCAAAGTCCAACCCCGCCACCGCAGTGGGGTGCCGAGTGTCGGTTCCAAGACCATTCACTTTCTAAATTGGATCAAATATGATGGGTTTTTTTTACATTGTCTTAGAACTAATCCAAACAACTTTGTTCTCATCTTGTAGGTTGACAAAAGTTTGAGGGAATTCAGTGGACCCTAAACTGAGATATCGACCTTTGAACCCTGACCCGAGGTCACCTTTGAAGTCCTATATCTCAGTAATTAAAAGAGCTCCCTTGAATTGTTTTGGACAGCTCTGGACGTGTACTTTTAGAGGGGTGGTAATGTCAATAGGAGCGCAACTTAAAATGGCCAAACATATAATTCAGGGCTTTGCATTAATTACATATGTAAATTCTGCCAACGCAGGTATATTCCCCGACCCAATTAGCCCCTAGTAACACATGCGTATCGTTTTTCACCGATACCAACTTTTCCTTTATGTCTATAATAATACAACTACCTTACCCATGAGGCCATTGCATCAAGATGCATAAAAAAATGGCGCGGATTTATAGTTTTTGTAGTCTCTTTGGTAATGGTTAGAGTCCGTATGATTTTCAACCTTGTTTTAAGGAAAACATGTTTTATTTGCGGGGGTGGTAGCTCAGGAGGTAGAGCTGGTGGTCTAGTAATCCAAAGGTTGCTGGTTCGATCCCAGGCTCCTCCTGCTAGCATGCTGTAGTGTCCTTGAGCAAGACACTTAACCCCTAATTGCTCCTGATGGCTGCGTCCGTCGGTCTTTGAACAATTGTAAGTCGCTTTGGATAAAAGCGTCTGCTAAATGACTAAATGTAATGTAATGTAATGTAATTTGCGATGTCATGGAGAAGTACTACACTACCCACAATTCTAAAGCGTAACTGTGACGTCTCTGATTGGTGGAACTCCCTGTTACCATGGAAATGTTTACCGCACTGGCTGATGGGTACCATCAAATCTTCAGCCAGGCGCGCATGCACGCTATATGTAGAGTATATCATAACTAAACGCTGATATTTATATCCACTTAAATTGTATCTATGAAGGAATTTCATACTGAGGGTATGACCCTATATCCTTATTCTCATCCAACCTTGAATTTAATGGACCATTCTATTTATTAATTTTCGTGACTATGAGGACGAAAAAGGGAAACGAGTATCCCCCCCGCGTGCTAGACAGAAGGGAATTAAAATTCATGCATTTAAAATTGTAATAAATCCATTTTATCCATTTTTTGTATTAATCTTGTCTTAAAGCCAATTAAAACGTTTTTTAAAATAGTTCATGTTTCTTGTTTGGCTGACTATTAAAATTTGATTTAAAAATAGTAATTTCTTGATGTTTCTTTTTAACCAACAACAAAACAAAAGAAGAGGAACACACACCATCAAACAAACCAGTGAAAACAAAACAAAACAAACGGAAATCAGCCTAGACTGGCAAGAGGCTAAAGCCCCCCAAAATAGAAAGAAAAAAGGTGAAAATCTTTGTTTTGCTTGAAAGCCAAAGTATATTTTATCGCCCGACAGGTATAACTGTATTTAAAAAAAAAAAAAGAAAGAAAATACCATTATATGGATTCCTAATTTATCTGTCAGCCCCGCTGAGGTAAAAGGTAATAAATACAGTGGTGGAGTCACAATGATAAGCCAAGCATTTCACAGGAAGATTAGAGGTTTCTTTCCCCCCTATTACTTTTAAAGAAAGAAAGAAAGAAAGAAAGAACGGGGGGTGGGTTGGGCGGAGGAAATTTACATTCCCCACATGGGCAGAGCAATGCGCTCTCCTTTCAGTCATTGCATTATTCACTGTGTGTTCATTTCCTGTTGATCAGATTGACTGTTTGATGTATTCCCCCAACTTGACACAGTGATGATGATAAAACACTGGGAAATTTACTTCTTCTGCTGACAGACAGCAATTTGGCGGGGAAATTAAGTTGTCTCCACGACAATGCCATACGTATTACACACGCGCGCGCACACACACACACACACACACACACACACACACACACACACACACACACACATTGGCAAATAACCTAGTTTGAATAATCACCGCCACTGTCTGCTTAAATGATTTTTTTCAACACAGTTTTTTTTAAAGGAAGCTCCTTTGATGTGATAATGCTAATTCGCTGCCTCCTGAGAAAGGAACACGCGGTGGAGAAAGTGGAAATTATTTGGGTATTAGGGTGTCAGTCAATCCCCGCACCTGATTATACTGGTAATGATGGAGCTCCAGCCGCCTGCCGGCGTACAGTACGGTACAGTACGGTACAGTTCGCTGCGTTTGGTTTCCAAAAGAAGCCCCGCTTTAATCTCATTGTATATTGTCACTCATCCCCCACAAAATAATCAATTTAGAGTAACTTAGCGACGCCAATGAGTCTAATTTGGCATGTTTCCAGTCGACCACCATAAGCCGTTTTGGAGGATCGTAGGGAGACAATTTCGCTGTTTACGCCAAGCAGGTAGTTCGATTTTTCTTTTATGCATGGGTAGGAAATAACCAGCAAACAAGGGGTTCATTGATTTAAAGGTATGTCCATTTAAGCCTTGGTAATGATAAAACACATTAGAACACTCAATATATTAAAAACATTTTTATGAAAAAAAACATTATATTTACATAATATAAAAAAATATATAAAATACAACAATGCAAGAAAAATTATATAATATTAAACTGTTATTACATAATAATTCAAGCAAAACAAGTATGTAAAAATTATTTAAAATATTATAATGCAAGCAAAAGAAAAAAGAATAATCCAAGAATTTTTTTTATATAATAATGCAATTAAAAATATAAATTATATAAAAATAAAGAAATCTTGAAATATTATTTTTTGTCTCTTTGCGAAAGCGGCTGATTTCAAACAAAGATAAATGCGACACAATTATCCCTCCCCACTCCCCAAAAAAGAGTCTAATTCACGGTCTGTTTTACATAGCACAAAGGCCTAATACATGATTTAAGGAGCTTGGGCGTATCGCATGCATTAGGATAATGGAAGGTGATGATAAAACTTTCAGGAGCATTAACATTTGATGCATAAAATAAAAGAATGAGAGGAAAAGGGGTTCAAAAAAGTCTGTAGAATGGAGAAAAGCGGGAAAACACCAAGCTTTATCAGGGAGAATATGCACATGGAAAAGGGGATAAGTACGAGGGGGTGAATGTTTTATTCATTTGTTTTTCCATATTTACTCAGTGTCATCCCTACCTCTGCTGCTACGTGTAGTTTGTTGGGAATGTTTACCCGTAAATGCTGACATATTCCCTTCGGACTAAAGGAAGGCAAAAAAAAAACAACTTTTTTTGACAATGACATTCGTGTTTTGTTTTTTTTTGAAAGCAGGAGAATCATTTGAATCAATGATTATCCAAGTGAAAAATAAGTGTGCTTATGTATGTTATTTGAAGTGATTTTTTTTGTGTATTCACCATGAATACCATAATGTTGTGTGGAATAGAAACCATTTAAGTTGTATTGAGTGTGTTATGTATTGCTGGTTACCTTCCACGACCAAAACAACACACTTAACAAGTATACTAACGTACAATTTAGGTTAGCGTAGGTTAGGTTAACGAAAAGTATACTTACACTATGTATATATATATATATTATATATGTATATACAATACACTGATCACCCACAACATAAAATATAATGGGATGTGTTAGGCAGCAAGTGAACAGTCAGTTCTTGAAGTTGATGTGTTGGAAACAGAAAAAAATGGACAAGCGTAAGGATCTGAGCGACTTTGACAAGGGCCAAATTATGATGGCTAGACGACTGGGTCCGAGCATCTGCAAAACAACAGGTCTTGTGGGGTGTTCCCAGTATGCAGTGGTAAGTACCCAAGAGTGGTCCAAGGAAGGACAGCCAGTGAACCTGCAACAGGGTCATGGGCGCCCAAGGCTCATTGATGCACGTGGGGAGCGAAGTCTAACCCGTCTGGTTTGATCCCACAGAAGAGCAACTGTTGCACAAATTGCTGATAAAGCCCATGCTGACCCCTGTCCACCGCTGAAAGCACTTACAATGGGCAGCTGAGAGGCAGAACTGGACCATGGAGCAATGGAAGAACGTTGCCTGGTCTGATGAATCACATTTTCTTCTACATCATGTGGATGGTTGGGTGGGTGTGCGTCGTTTAACTTGGGAAGAGATGGCACCAGGATGCACCATGGGAAGAAGGCAAGCCGCTAGGCAGTGATGCTCTGGGCAATGTTCTGCTGGGAAAACCTTGGTCCTGCCATTCATGTGGATGTATTTTAACATCTTATCTCCTAAGCACCGGAAGACGCATGTTGTGGGGGTTGACGACGTTGCTCCGGCGCCCCCCAATCAAAATGAAAAACCCCGCTTCCAGTGTAAATGACCTTCACAGCCAGGGCAGAGTGGCGGGAAGCCCCTCCCAGCATTAGTACTTTCATTTAAGTTGGCGGTAGCGTCCTGAATATTGATCGTCCGTAGCTTCATTAGCTGGGAACTGACACGGCAGATTGATGTCTCTTTAGAGCGCCGTCCTGGTCGAGGATACCTAGGGAATGGCGCTATCGACTTTGGACTGTTTGCGCTGCCGGCCCTCTGGAGACTCTGTGTTAGCTTTAATGGGATCCATCAATTCAACTCCATTTTTTTCCCCCCGTTTTTTGAAAAATAATTATTGTTTTACCGTTCGCCAGAGACTGGAGGTTTGGTGGAGATTTTGTATTTTTATTTTTTTTTTGTATTTTCACCCCCTCAGATAATAGGGGTGTGTGTGTGTGTGTGTGTGTGTGTGTGTGTGTGTGTGTGTGGGTGTGGGTGTTGGTGTGGGGGGGGGTTCGTTCTTCTGTTCATTTTTCTAAGTCGTGACAAGCTCCTCCTTTCCCTATCCTCAGAAAAACAACAATACAAACAATACACTGGGGAGATGCAGAGGGGAAAAAAAAAGACACAATTCCATACGGGGGTAATCCACAAATCCCCCGTGTTTGTCCTGATGATTTTCCGTCGCTAACCTACGCGAGAAATGAAGAAAAACAAATGAATTTTATGCATTGTGTAATGGCGTACCTGTATTTGATGTACCATAGCTAAAAGACAACGAATTGATAATTAATATTTTTATTAATTTAGCTCCTTATTTATTTGTCCATTAATTAATTAAGAAATTAATTAATTAATTAATTAATTCATCAATTTGTATCAATTGATTGATTTATTGATAATTTTTCTATTGTTTGTTTTTTGCTTAAAAATTTTATCTATGTATAGATTCATCTTCATTTATTTGTTCGTCCATTTATTTATTCATCTCTTTATTGATTCATTTATTTATTGAATCATTCAGATTTTTTGTTGTTGTTCGTTCTTTGGTTAACACACAATGACCACAGGAAGCGGAACAGCGCAGAGCTTCAAGTTCACCTCGCGCGGCGGAGGGCGGTGCTCAGACTGTCCCGGGCCGGCTCTGAAGAGGTGTCTGGAAAGGGGGTGGGGGAAGAGCGAGAGAGAGGCGGAGGTGGGGATAGAAAGAGGAGTAAAAGAGAAGCAAGTGATCTGGTTGGATGATGAAAAGGGATGCTAATGTTAAGCGCATTGATCAGTCACTCTGCTACCCCCTCCAACCCGCCCCGTTCCAATATCAATACATTGAAAACATCATTTGTATCAGCGGCTGTTTCTTTAATTAAGATCTGGCCCAAATCTTTGCCATCGATCGCGTCATTACCTTATCGACATGGTCTCCGCAGCGTGCTGACTCAGCGACTTTGCTCGGCTATTGAAGCAACCTGGGGCCCAGGGAGCGCAGGGTGCACGGCGCCGCCATATTATGTCATAGAAGCGTCCCCCGACCAGGCATCACAGCCCACGCATCGATGCGCGTTTCGCGCCGCCTCACTTAACGAAATTAAAACACGCGGGAAGGCAGCCCCCTCCGCTCTGCGCCGACCAATGAACACACAGAATTAGGACCGGAGCGGAGCGGGACCCGATCGGCGCAATCGATCGAATTACGGGACGTTGGCGGCGGCGTATCATTTAGCAGAGTGGCTACAGGTTTTAGCCTGCTTCATTCCATGCAACACGCAGACTCACTATGTGTCAAAAGTTCGCTCTGCTCTCTTGGCCACGGCGTGGTGATCCCTCCTCCACTGGGATCCTCTCTCTCTCTCTCTCGGGGGGCCCGGTCATAATTCCCAGGGAGATGGCCCCCATTCGTCAGCGGGGCTGAGTATTTCCTTTGTCATCATTAGGAATCCATCCCGCAGTCGTTACAGTGATTGATACCACCGCTGCAGCGTCAAAGGCATATTTCCCCGATACCGAATATCCCTTTGCCATCCCTTCCCAACTCACTCCCCTCCCGCCTCATTGAACAATGACATCGTTTCCAGAGCTCCGTTGGGCTTTTTGTTTTTTTGGCAGCTTGACCCCCATCCCCCCCACTCCGATCCGCTGTCTTCCAAAGCCCCCCACCTCTACCCTCACTACACCCGTACCACCCGCCTCTGAAAGACCATTTCTTCCATCCAATGGCCACCGCAGTCCAGCCCTGTCCTTAAGGTAGCAGAACGGGGGGGCTCCTCAATCCCCAATGTCCGGCTGTGCCTCGGGTGGCCATCTTTTATTTATTTTCGCCTCCGTCAGCACTTGGCCGGCCGGCGTCCAGTGGCGAACACGCCAGTCAATCCCACTTGTCCTCGCCGCGTGAAGCGGTCCGAGCCTCTACCTCCGACCTTCCCACCTTCCCCTCCGAAAACCCCCCCGAAGTGTTCAATTTGTTCCAACCCCCCCACGGGACGGACTAACCCTCCTTTCGTTTATTTTATTTTTTTGGTTGTTGTCGTCGTTATTGGTGACGGGATCGGCGGAGGCTTTGCATCTCCGTGGGCATTTTTCTTGAACAACGCCTGCTCCGCTCGCGATTGCGAACAAATCCGATACCAGCCTCCCCCCAGCCCCCCCAGCCCCCCTCACCACCCGCTAATCTGATCATCTCATCCCGGGCACTTTTCATGCTGGGCTCCTCTCCTCAGAAGCCCTCGTAGCGGCTCTGGCCTGGGAGTATGTGATAAGACACTGGAAATTTAGTCATCATCTTCGGCGGCAAAGGGAGCTCAGAGGAGGGGATTATGATATTCCTATAACCTTACATTGGATATGGACGGGGCGGGGATGCGTCCGTCCGTCCGTCCGGCCGGCCATCCCTTCCCCGTCCTCCCTACCAAACCACCGATCCTCCCTCCGCCTCCTCCTCCCCTTCTAAAAGGTTGACTTTACAAGATTAGCACCGGGGCTAGCCGTCATCTTGTTAGCGCCGATAGCGAGGAGGAGACACAGTGTTTACCCTTGTTGAATGCATTCCGCCCGCTCCGATAAGACGCCACCGCAGCGGCGTGTGTAAACCATTAACTTTGAAGACGTGGATTTTTTTTTAGGGGGGGGGGGGGGGGGGGGCGTGGTGTAAAAGTGAACGATTGAGATTTATTTACTCTGAGATATGTATGTCAATCCTGAACGCTCGTCTAGCATAAAACCATGTGCAAAATTGGTTTTCGACACTTTACGGCGGCCTGAATGGTACGAATGAGGATCAAGAATTTGAAATGAATTAATTAGTGAAGGGGGGGGGGGGGCATGCAGGGGTATGAAATTGCGATTTCAATGATTTACTTCTCGGGAATATAATTGAAATATACCCATTTATCACCCCTAGTTGAACTCATTGGAACCGCATAAATGACAGTCAGTCATTTGGCCAACTACCAAAAAAAAACGACTGACACGCGGTTCCTCGCGAATCAAACGGCCGGAACATTGACGGTGCCCAAGTGTCGTTAGTGTCGATCACGCCGTGCGTCCCACCGGCCGCATTCATATTGATGTACGTTATCATAAAGCCGTCCAATAGTCGTAGGTTCACCCAGAAATAGATGGCCTTTTAATGCACATTTCACCCACGGACGATTTGGTAATTAACAGAAACGGGAGACTCCAGACTTTAATACGAGCGTCAAGAGCAGCCCTACCTGCCCATCTAGCTACCTGCCTACCTCGGGCTCCGGCACTAAATGGTGTCAGAGGCAGGTAATTACTTTGCCGCCGCTCGTCACTGTCGCCCGGGTTTCTGCGAGCCGTACCCCGGAAAAACCAGCGACATGAAAAGATTCCCCAGAACCCCCAACCCCCCCATATTTGAGTCACACCTGCAGTGGAGCACCAGGCAAGGATTCTAATAGCCCCCTGCGTTATATTTACAGGATATATACCTATATATATATATATATATATAATTATATACTTTCATATATATGTGTGTGTGTATGTATATATACATATATATATATACGGTATATATATACAGTATATGTATATGTATATGTATATATATATATATATGTATGTATATATACATACACACACACACACACATATATATATATATACATACAATTAGCTCATTGTCACATAAAAAAAGATTACAAAAAATATACCCTGATGACAGGCAGTGTTAAATATTGATCGTGAGGCGTTTGAAATGACGATGTTCCCCCCTCTCCAACCGCCGCCCCCCCCCTCTCTCTTTTCCCCTCCTCCGATACAGACTCGTTCAAAGTCAGATTAAATTAGGGCAGACTCGTCTCCCCCAACAGCCCCCCCCCCCCCACCCTACTCCGTCCTGAGTGACAGAGATGTCCCGGGTCCTAACAGGAAGCAGCAGTTACAGTTCCACCTCAACCCACCGCCACCCACCGCTACCTCCGCCACTACCTCCACCCTACCGTCCACCAGCCCCCGCACTTCCCACATCTCCCATCAATATTTCATTAGGTAACCTGAGAAGCAGACTCTGGAGCGTGTGCACGCACGCACACGTGCACGCGTGCACACACGCACACACGCAGGCAAGACACACATACACAGTTAACACCATTCTGACTTTGCTGACGTTCCGCCTAGCCATACGTGCGCGGAAAGATAAATCTCCCCCTTCTTACTTCCCTTCCCCTCTCCTCTTCCTCACACCGAGAACCTTCTTTTTTTTAGGGGCGGAGGGTGGGGGTTAGCATCCGTCGGGTTTCTCCTCATTCAGGTCCGACAAAAATCAATCATTTCATTCTCTCCGCATGGCTGGCCATTAAGAATGGGGACACCGGGCCCAAATGAAATACACATCCCCCCCCCCCCCGCCAACCCCAGGCCGTGATAGATTTCCGGGCTCTTACAAATGGATGGAGGTGAGGTTTTCTGAAGCCCCCCCCCGCCCCCCCCAAAAAAATGGAGGCGTTTGTACCGGCGTGTCTTCTAATCACCCTCGTTGCACAGATAACGCTCTTATCTCAGCGACGGGAGACGCATGGCGACATGTCCACTGTAGCAAGCCAACCGCGGAATAAAGCTCGGAGGTTTTTTCGGAGGAGAGCTCTATTCTCAACCGGTGGAGGGGGTCCAAACATGTGTATTTAATATCTAATTATATTATTATATTACCACCGTAGGGCTGGAGGGCTAAAGGTTAAAATACTACATGTCCAGTCTGATATCGCTCATTTCTAACACCAGATTACAGCAGCTATGATATTTATTTGGAGTTTTCTGTAATTTTTCCCTTTTTGAGATCATCCCACTTAAGACTTAGTGAAGGCATTATCATTCCACTGTGATTTCAGTTTGACTGGAAACAAGGCTTTCCTACGGCTCTCAAAAACAGGCGCCCATGTAACAGGACTCGGCCGTGTTTACATTCTGAATATAAAAACGGGCTCCGGAATGTGTCGCTCTCGAATAACATGTAAAGTGTAAAATGTAAAATGTATCGGTGAGTGGGGAAAGATTTATTCGTAAGTTCCCGGCGATTATTTTTTTTCGCCCACTTTATTTATGTATTCATGGATTCCTGATCTTCTGAGGCGCCGATGCATGAATTGTCAAATGGCAAATTGAAAACGCCGGCTATTGTTAAAACATTGATTGTCCTCTGTTTGTGTTGGGTTTTTCTTTTTTTGGGAGGGTGGGGGGGGGGTTGGAGAAAAATAATATACGCTCTTTATCTCCTCCAGAGCCATTTATCATTTATCTTAAACTGTGAGCCCGGTAGGCATATATGGTTATTACCAGCATTGATCTTCTTGATATTCGCCTGTCATGTCAACTGTTTTTTCGCTATCGAGCCGTCCTCCGTTGCAAACTTTCGCCAAACGATAGTTTTCCATCGCCATTTCCATGCGCGTTGTAACAATTTGCGACGTCGGCTCCGGCCCTGTGGAGCGCCAAAAATCGAACCGGAAGATCGACAAAGCGGTAAAATCAGGAAATTGGCGGCGGCTCGAATCCGCTTTGAATGAATAAACTCCGGCGATACTTCCCTAAACAAATACCGCCGCCGACAAAAAGGATGTTGATTCCGAGGGCAAGCTAAGCCTCGGACACGGTCGATAATTCTGGCTGCGATCGATCAACACGTGGCACAAGGTGTACCGGCTTCACTCTGAAACTTTGGGAGGCCGGCCAACTCGGCCTCCGAATCAGCGGCCTCGTGGCCCTTTGGGGCTTGATTGGTGGTTATCATTTGGGGCGGCGGGGGCTTCTGACCGGGAGTATGGATTTAGCCCCGGGACTCTCCCCCCAGGCAACCAGCCGACTAGTCAAACGCCCTAATCTTACCCCAGGACACTGCCTCCACATGAAAGGGGAGGCAGTGTCAGGCGGTACAGGCGTACCTTGCTCTATTTTTAACGCACCGCCCTTGTTGGATTTTTCTCTTCTCCTCTTTCTTTTCCACACAGGCGCAGGAATAGAGACAGAGAAACAGAGAGCGCTGTTTTCTCTTTGGAATTCGCTTGATGAAAAGCCGGCGGGGTTGAGTCGAGTCAAGATGGGAATTGCGTCTTAAGTCCAGGACGCGGCCAATGGGCTATTACTGTTTGACTGAATGGCGGCCGAAGAAGCAGAGGCAATCTCCTTCCAGTTGTCTTGGATTTGATTTGATCTTTCAATGATGCCTTTCGAATAGCGTCGTCCAGCGACCTAACAAGTCAGCTGATAGAAGTGGCAATCCGTCAGATTATTTTGTTGAAAAACAATCATCATTTGACGCTTCTTTCAGCTTTTTATAGGAAACAGACATTCAATGGATTGGTGTTACGCATGCGCTCCACTATGTGCTGTTTTCCATTGTTGCTGGCGGGTTACGGCTAGAAGATCAGATTTGCGCGAGAAGTCGGACGCAGCCGGCGTGAATGTGATGAACGAGCCAGGAACCCACATCCTCGGATAAAAAGACATCCCCAATATCAAGACGAAGACCAAGGGTAAACTCCCTGTGGGGTAATCCGCCCAACATAGACGATTTTATGGATTGCCACTTTAAAAAAACAACCCACTACTTTCTCCAAATACCTAAATGTAGATAATATACAAGGATTTAATGCACTTAGATGATGTGTTTATGTATGAGGTCTCACACAAAAGTTGATCCAGAGATGAATTGTGTGTGTGTGGGGGGGGCTGAGATCCCCCCGGGGGTCGCACTTGAAACAAGCCATTGAATGGAGCATGAGCTCTACATAGGTACTGTCAGCTTACTGTCAGTGTGTTTTCCACACGCGCCAAACTCCGTACGCATTAATCTTGTTTGAGAGGGAATAGCGGCCAGGCTTTGGTGGCGGGGAGGCGTGATGATGATGATGATGATAGATCTACCAAAGTGTGAAGTCGAAGTAATATGATGTACCTTATAAAAGCGGGACTCCACAGCGAGGGACCGCCTTAATCCCCGCTCTAAACCACCCTCTCCATCTCTGAGAGGAGGTGATTTCGCTTCGCTTTGAATCGCACCCCCCCCCCCGCCACCAAAGCCCCGTTCTCCCACTCTCCTTGGTTTGTCTTCAAGAGAGATAGGGAGGGAGAGAGAGAGAGAGAGAGAGAGAGAGAGAGAGAGAGAGAGAGAGAGACAGAGAGAGAGAGATCTGCCACTATTTTCTTTTAGATTAACTGAGTGATGGGCCTCCTCAAAGCGCATCATCCGCACCCTATGGATGGTGGCAGATACAAATCACACCTGCCGACCGGGGGCCAAAACACTCTTATACCTTTTGGACGCCTGGAAGGCCGTGGAAGGTCTCTTGCAGTGCTAAAGCCTGAAAATCGCAGCATTTGTTATTCATTTGTACGACTCAACGATGCTCATTTTCAAACTGCTAAAGAGTTGATATATGTGCGGTGCGGGAATACGCAAAGAAACCCGATCCCCACCACGGCCGCAGCCGGCAAGGCCGACACAGGCGTTTCGGAGCATGACACATGTTCCTGGGATGGAAGACGCTGTGTTACTTTTGGCTCAAACTGCGTTTTTCTTGTGATGTAAAGCAGACGAAACACTTGCTTCTTCTAGGATTTTGCGTGTTCACTCCGGCTAATGATATTATATGTCATCTACGGCCTCTGTGAAAAACGTATTAAATATCTTTCAGAATTTTGAATGCATCATCCAGCGGATTATTGTCCGGCCCCTGGAGGACGGCAAGCCACCTTAGCTCGAATTACCCCAATCTGAACCCTACGTCCAGCACTCCCCCGCCTTCACTCTGGGCTCTAGCATTTTATATGCCATAATCCCTTATTCCCCTCCATTATAACCTCCGTCTCGTTCCCCTCATCTCATGTGCCGAACGGCTATTAGGTTATTGAGAAATTCACCACAGATGTCATCCCTAAGATGGATGTCTCCGTTCTGATGTGTGAAGAATGGAATCCAAGCGCCGCCTGAAAGCCGATAGTTGGAGGGGGGAGAGAAAGAAAGGAACGGTCAGCTGTGAAAACACGGGCGTCGCCAAAGAAACCGGGTTGCGTTCGTTTCTGTCCGCCCCACCAGAGCCAGAGTCAGAGCCAGTGGCGGCCAGGCCCAAAACCCCCTGGAACAGTCTGCCGAGGCCAAACCCGTCCTGGGGCGCTAATTAGCCGCTACTTACTGCAACGTCGAGGAGAGAGAGAGAGCGAGAGCGAGAGAGAGCGAGAGAGCGAGAGAGAGAGAGAGAGAGAGAGAGAGAGAGAGAGTTCTTGGACAATGACAAAGAGGTTTGTAGGACAGATACACCTCGAAAAGCTCGGAAAAATGGGTCGATTTTTCAAAACCCAAAACCCCGAGCGAAAAGTTCTCTGAGTTCTTTTACAAACACATTTCGTAGTTTCAAAGACTTTGACTCACTTTTAACCGTCGACTCTCTGTATGCACGAGCGGTCCAAGAATAACAAGCCATTTTCATGTCAGACACTTGCTTCAGCAAACATCCAACACAAATATGTCTAACGTTACAATCCATCAGCCCAACAGGCCGCACGGCTTTCAAACGGACGACATAGATAAATAGATCAGACGGAACGTCCCCCCGACTAGCGTATTGACTTTGACATTGATCATGACGCCGTTCAAGTTGCCGTTAGCGTTGGTTTGGCTTTTTAGTAGCTTTGGTTAACGAAATGAGAAAAAAAACAAAAACACTAAAACAAATAATGATTCCTCCTAAGATGAGAGAAATCTGACCCAGGGCAATGAAAGCCGTGGCTGGACCGATCGGATGGAATTCAGAGAGGCTGTCGATGTCGATGCTTTCTTCTCGCAGCGGCTCTTTGGTTTAACTCGCGATACCTCTTCCACTCGGGTCAATGACCGTGTTCAGCAGTTTTTTCCAGGACTTTCCAGGACTTTCCTTGTCTTGTTTCAAAACAATGTCAACTGTATTGCTTACGTGATCATTTGAGCATACAGTAGCTTATATCAAGTAATTCCATCACCTTTTTAAATCAATGGCTCATAGTGCTGTACACCAGTTACAATGTTAAGTTCTCAATTGTCCATTATTGACCCCAATCGTCAACAAACTCACTCAAACCAAATCTATTTGGAAGAACTAGAACATTTATTCACCGCTTCAAAAACAAGGCGTCGTCCAGGGCTGTAACCCAATGTCAAGGGACATTTTTATTTGTGTGTGTGCGTGTGTGTGTGTGTGTGAGTGTGTGTGTACGTACGTGTGTACGTGTGTGTGCTCGCACATGGCTCTTTCTTACCCTTCTGATGGGGGCGGGGGCGGGGGGAGTGGGGGGGCTGAAGGTCAGTTTCCTTTGGGCTGTTTTGCAGACATCAGTGGCTCTTTCTTCTCCAGGAAATGGACGCATCTGATTATTAGCCGCCGAGGGTTCATGAATCCCTTCATATGGGCGAAGTCAGAAGTCTTGATGAATTCAGTGTGTGTGTGTGTGTGTGTGTGCGCACGCGTGCACCGGTGTGTGCGCTCGAGAGACATCATCCACAGTAGATGAGCTACAGAGATTAAGGCAGCGTCTATCTCTAAATTTCGACCGTCCCGCTGAATTTTTTCTTTGCTTCCTTCGCCCCCCCCCCCCCCATCCCCCGTTTCACCTCCTTCATCTTCCATCCACCTCTTCCTCTCCTCCTCCTCCTCCTCCTCCTCCATCTCTTTCTCCTCCATTCTGAGGAAATGTAAAGACTGTATTCAGTTAGCGACAGCTGAAGCAAGCCCCGAGAGCAAAGAGAGAGAGCGGGAGAGAGCGAGAGAGAGAGAGAGAGGGGGCGACCTGACGGAGTGTACCTCGCGTGTCTTAAGTTACCGCGCGATCCATCCCAAACACGGCTCGACAAACAGATAGCAACTCGCTGGAGCCCGAAGGCCATTATCATTCTTCGGGGGCAGGGTTGGGTGGGGGAACTCTGCTATTGCGTACACGGGGGCTTATCTGCAAATTTGTTGAACTTTTAACGAAACGTACAGTTGCTGTCCGACATCCCCCCTTTCCACATCAATCATTGTTTCAGTTTCTTCCCTTTCAAAGCCGCCCACCTCCCCCTCCGAAAAAGCCTTGATGTTATTCTTCCACCAATGGATATCCAGAGGCAACCTGCAGCACCCACCCCCCCATCTCTCTCTCTCTCTCTCTCTCTCTCTCTCTCTCTCTCTCTCTCCCCTCTCTCTTCCATGTCTGTCCATCCAGACATGTTTTTTCTTTTTGCAGGGCGGCTCGCTAACTGAGCCAATCTGGCTACACCCGAGCATGCAGAGGAGTTATCTGCAGTCTGTCTGGGGCCCTTCTCTTCCTTGTGTGTGTGTATGTGTGTGTATGTGTGTGTGTGTGTGTGTGTGTGTGTGTGTGTGTGTGTCACAAACGGGGACAGTGCGGCACCCCAGGGTGTATTCCAGTGGGTACTGCTTCCATGGAGAGAAAAAAAAAAAACACACACACACACACACACACAGACACACACACAGAAAGAAAAAGAGCGGCGTGCATCTGTGTCGGCCAGCTTCCCCGAGCGCCTCGCCTCGTAACAAGATTTTGATGGACACGCTTCCTCGCTCGCCCTCACACTCCAAACATACAAATAATTCTAAAGTGAAGGAGCCTCGCGGCGCTCTGGCAAAAGACACACCCACGCACCGACGTAGCTTCCGATCAAATCCGGATGCCCACCTCCCTACACACACACACACATACATATATATATATATATATATATATATATATATATATATATATACAGTATATATTTATATATAATCAAATGGACGTCAGAAAAACAAAAGTGGGCCCACTCAGGAGCGTTGAATCAGACGACCTCTGACCCCCAGTGTGGGAAACGTCCTCTTTGATGTGAGCCCCCGCCCCCGTAAACAGTTGGATGGGATTACGGTGGCGGGGGTCTCGCCATCAGCTTTACTCATGTAAGAGATGGAAACGGAATTTTCCTCCGGGGATTAATAAACTCTCATCTTATCTGATCTTGATGCAAAAGGGCCTCGGAATGAGATGAACAATGTGTTATGGGACACCAGTGAGGTAACCCCTTGCATTAAGCAGGCCCATAAAAAGATAAATAATAATAATAGATACAAAAATAAATAAATAGTCAATAAATATAAGAGCAATGGATGAATAAACAAATAAAGAAAGAAGTCTGAATACTTTCAGTGTCTTTCTGTCGCTGATTCCTCATCATTATGAAAACACTAAATGGATGGATGGCGATGATGTCGAAACCAACACGTCTTTTAAAGCGAGAAAGTCTTAAAAACAACATTTTTTTTTTCCATTTTCCTTCATATATATACTTTTTCACACACCCCACAAACTCTAACACCTCTAAAGGTGAGAAGAGAGAGAAGAAAGAGAAGAGAGAGAGAGAGAGAGAAGAGAGAGAGAGAGAGAGAGAGAGAGAGAAGATAGAGAGAGATAGAGAGAGAGAGAGAGAGAGGCTGGAGCTCCGCCTGATCTGGCCACGTGCGATGACTCCTAGAGGTCAGACGGGTTAAATGGTATTTGATTAAAATCAGTAGATGGTCCAACTCTCTATCACACACACACACACATACACACACACACACACACACAGAAAAAAAGACACACACACACACATAAAAAGACACACACACACACACACACAATAACAGAGACACACACACACATAAACACACACACATAATTAGACACACACACACACACACACACACACACATATAAACACACGCACACATGCAGAGACACACACACACACACACAATCACACAGACACA
>NC_137195.1:26428620-26473620 GCF_960531495.2 Zeus faber | reverse complement strand
GGGTGGGGGGAGGGGGGTGGGGGTGGGGGGGGTGACAAACATGTTTAAAGTTGAGCAGTGATCTTTAAATCTCAAAAAGAACACCTTGTCGGACATGATAGAACATTCCTCCCTCCCTCCCTCCCTCCCTCCCGTCCGTCCGTCAGCCGCCGCCATCGCTGACGTACGGCCTCAGCATTTCTGCTGACATTTTGCTTTTATCGCGTACATCTGGTGGCAAAACGGAGAAGCCGTGTTTGTCCCGTCTGCTTTTTTTTTTTTCCCTTCCATCCGCCTGTAACCGAGCTCCCAGATCAAGACAGTGTCCTTTTGGGGGATTAAAAAGATTCATCTTTATTTCAGATTCTTTTTTTTTTTTTTTTTTTCGGGCATCAGAAAACAATATTCATGCTCTACAATATGATTATTTTTATATATATATATATATATATTTTATTTTTTTTTAATAATTTTTCTGATAGAGAGAGGGGGAAAACAAGTCAGTTTTTTTTTCTGCCAGTATCACTCTGTAAAATTGACAGGGGAAAAATCTGAAATGTATGGTTTCCGGAGTTACCCTTGTTAAAAAAATATTCTAAATGCGTGGGTTATTCAAAATATCCATATTTATCCCCATAGCGGTTATATCAAGGCTAGGGTTAGGGTTCGGGTTAGGTTTAGCCCAACCCAAACTCCGAACCCCTAACCCTGTTAAATGTAAGCGACATTTGACCTTAAACTAAAAAAAATCACAAAATACACAAATATTAATATTATCCAGATCTGTTGTCAGTGTATGCAGTAATCACAATATCATAATCACAAATAATAATAATAATAACAATAAAAATATATAATGATAATAATAATAATAATAGTACAAGAACATGTGTATGTTATTCCCCCTTGTTTGTACATTGTCTATGCAACTGAACAACTTGCAGACATACCCAAAATGTAAATAAGTAAAACATATTTTCAGATGTAGAGTAGACAGGGTATCACATTAGCGCGCTATGCTTTGTTATATATCGTCCATATGTATCATACCGACCTTTTTTGGAAGTGTAGATTTCACTCCAGATAGACTGTTCCGTACAGTAAACATAGCTAACGTACGGGCGTAAGGACCTCAGTCTGGTTTCACTTAGTCGGCTACTGCAAAAAAACAAAGAAAAAAAAAGAAAAAAAAAGAAGAGATCCCATTCGCCACGAGTACTTTTAACACTCGTACCACTTGGGACCACGTGCAACGTAAGAACCTCTCAGCACTTCACAATTACTTCACAGATCGCTGAACGTTAAGTCTCGCGGGTAATTACAGCGGGCCCGCAGGTCTGCCAGCACGGGGCCGTTCCTGCCCATTTCCAACTTTTAACAGTGTATTCCAGTGTAATTACTGTTCGTCCTATTTAGAAAAATGTAAAGCCTTGTTTCAAATCATGTTTCAAAGTGCATAATTGTAATCATTTTAATTACAGTGAAACAATAATAATAATAATAATAATAATAATAATAATAATAATAATAATAATAATAATAATAATAGAGGTAATGTTATTCATCCATTTTGAGCTTTCTTGGACCGAAGAAACGTTGTTTTTCATTTATCCCGTTAACATCAAGAGGCAGTTTGGCATTTCCCAGAAACTGGGGACAGACGGGTAAACTAACATCAAACATATATTAAAGCCTCCGGGTTGACTCCAGTGAAGCTCATTATTTAGTGCAAATAGCCTATATGAAAGGAGAAATAAGAAAAATATAAGAAAACAATAGACGATTATAAAAAAATATGAATTCATCAAAAATATAGAATATATGTATATATACTACATATAATTTAATAAATTTAGTTATATATGTAAGTATTTAAATTAAAGATTTTGAAAATATATATAACATTTATATTTTATCAAATTTATCATATATTTTATACATTTTATGTATATACAATATGTAATACTATATATAATATTGTGAATAATATTATATATAGCTAAACAAATACTTTGTGGCAAACAAGTAAGACATTTTATTTTACTGAAAAGCTAAAAGCCTGTCCTGAATTTCAGCTGAAGAAAAAAAAATTGAGATATGCAAATGGTCCTCAAAGGATGGCCAATTGAAAAGGGATGCCGTATTGCCTCAAAGCCACATACTCTAAAGCTAAACAAGATTAGGGAAATTGAATCATTTCACAGGCTCTCGGCGGAATGTAAACTGGTTAGCATTCTAATCCTGCGGGGCCAGGTGAGCGGCGCCCGCACCGACGCACTGCGGAGAACAAGCGTCATTCCAATCAAATCAGAACCCGGAACCAGAGACACATTCATTTACCATCCACCGCCTTTTGTAATCTGAAGTTATTTCCTTTTTTTTTTATTATTTGGTAAGCTGCTGACCACAAATATAATTATGATTACAGCCTAATTTACATCCTCATACTTTTTGTGTTTTGTTTTTTTTCTCGCCAGATGTTTTTGCCCTCGGATAGGATTTTGCTCTTTTGTTCATATTTTTGTCTTAGTCTGATTTATTTTCTTGTTTGCCGCACTTTCTTTCTTTTTGTTGTTGTTACTATTTCTGTCCCCTGCAATCCAAAACAACATGTTTCTTGTATTCCAAATGGATTCGTTCAATTTCATATTTAGATGTTAAAAAAAAAAACAACAACTCATAAACTAAGCGCTAAGCGTTTTGTAAGATTTGCGCTGTCGGTTCTGGGAAGAAAAACAACACATCAGCATTTGTTTCTGCACTGTTTCTAAAAAAAAATTGAATTTTGTTGTCACACATGACAACAATGCTCAGCTGGATACTTTGTTTTAGTACTGTAATAACGTAGTAATCATACTGTCATAGCAAGGTAATAATTTTGTAATAACATAGTAATAACATATCTCATTCATTGTTCAATATTATGTGTATTTATTAATATTGAATTAGTATATCCATCTATATTTATATGTTATGATCGTAACTGTACGAGCAACTATGGTGCCCCTTAGCCGTATTCTTGGCATTTTACCATAACATATCCTGTGCAGAAAATAGTTTTTTTGTATGTAGAGTGGTGCAGGGATGATGTATTTTTGTAGGCCAACCCAGAAGTGAGCATCACCCTGGATCCCTCGACAAAAAGCGAATGGGATTTTTCCATCGGATTTTGGATTATTGCAGAAAATAAGCTCTCTGGTAAACAAAAGTTTATGGTACTAATACGTTTTGTTCAGCAAGATATCTTCACAATTGAACACCACCAATTGATTTACTTTTCAACCTGTGCTGTCAGCGTACTGGGCATACAACACAGTTATTTGTATGCTATTGCATCTAGGACAGAGTTAGTCTGCAAGTGGAGTTCAACTTATCAACCTGCAATACCACTTTTATTCATTCTTTATTCATCAAGAACTGCCGCAATAACTCTGTCCTCTGGACGACCCGTGTGATGACAAGAGCACACTTTTTTTTGTACAGAGCCACCACCAACACATCTCTTTGGAGAACTATTTAACATGTTTTGGTTTATAAACAACTAATCACTACTCCAAGAGGGGGAGAATCACACGGAAAAACATAAATATAGAAACATCAGACAACATGTATCGGCAAAACATGATTAATTAAGTTCAGGAAAACTGGAAAAGCAAATTCGGCACGTGGCCTCTTCCTCTCATTGTTATGGCAGTAAAGGAGGGAGAAAAGGAGAGGGATGGAACGTGTGTTCGCTCAAAGCAGGCGCTGTAGGTGTGTGTGTGCCTGTGACGAGTCTGCCTATGTGTTAACTCTTGTGTGTGTGTGTGTGTGTGTGTGTGTGTGTGTGTGTGTGTGTGTGTGTGTGTGTGTGTGTGTGTGTGTGTGTGTGTGTGTGCGTGTGCGTGTGCGTGTGTGTGTGTGTGTGTGTGTGTGTGTGTGTGTGTGTGTGTGTCCATCAATGAGTGCACGGGACTTGTCCCAATTAGTTCTGGTGTATGAGGTCCGAATCGTAGCATAGCACCTCTAAGTCGCAGAAAAGGCCCCGAAGCCACCACTGAGTCCCGCAGCCATAAAGACACGCCACCACTGCAGGAAAGCCCAGAGCACCCTGCCCTGCAGCAACAGAAGCCCCCCCAGCCGCAGAGAAGCCAGGAGCCTGCGGAGCAATACCCACGCCCCGCACAGAGGAGCATAAACCAGTCCTAGGCTCTCTAGGACGGGTTTTTGCGAGGAGACCCTGCAACCCCGAAGTAACACATACAACCCACCCCCACGTGCGGACATAAGACGCACCTGCAAGTGCAGAACCCGGGCTGCGGACGCCAGGGAATGCACCACAAGCTAATTTGAACGGTATTAAACTTGCGGCTACACGTGAAGCACGCCAGGGCAGGAGCGTGACGGGCAAGATCGCAGCTGCCCGCCACATCTCTTCCCGCATAGCTCGCACCCCGCGTGTCCCACAAACCCTACGTCTATTTTGACCTGACTGTGCCCCACGTTCTCCCACCTCTTACCAGGAGGCACCCAACCCACAGCGACCAGCCACAGGAGCAGAGCGGCCCGCTTTGGCCCCTGCTTTGCACCGCCAGCAGGCTCCTGACCAGCCCCCAGCCAGCGCATATGCGGACCACAGAACAGACGACGGCAGGTGGCCCCCCACCCACTGCCTGGCCCCCCAGCAATGAGTGTCCCGCACTCCGGGAGTGCCAGAGAACCAATGGACAACCAACGGACAGCCAGGTGCGACAACGGGAGTCCGCCACCCTAACGGGGACCACATAGGGAACCCACACGAGCACACCCGGCCCGGGTCTCAGGGCTAGACGGACATTCCAACCAGCACCAGCACGGCGGGCCACGCCCCCCAGATGGAACGCAGAAGGACGCGCAGGTTCACATTTATGATTTTTGATGCGTAAATGCAAATTGCCAGAAGTAAAAAGCTAACTTTAGGCTATCAACTAACTGTAGTACGGTCGCACGGTGACTTCAACGTGACGTCACCACCACTAGGCTTCCAACTTGTAATTCGATTTTTACCTCGTCTACAAAAGCCTGGAAAGTTTGAGTTAGAATCATTTGCAAGAGCGTGAGTATGAACACAAGTAGAGGCTTTAAGGCAGACTAGTGAGGAGATGACTTTTTGTATTCGTGATGTATGCGTGATGATGTTTGATGTCCCCGACAGCCTCTGTGGTCTCATTTAGCCTCTTGTTAGCAACCGCCTCTTTTAAGACAGGCAAAAGCTTCAACATTCACAAATGGGGTATTTACTGACGTATTTTATGTCATGGAACCAAACGTGAAAACCTCTCAAGCTTGTGTAAACCACCGACCTTATTTCAGGCATCGAACCAAAAACCCATTCAAAAAACCCATTGACTTCGAGATGAGGGAACCGGAAGTCCAGAAATGCTCATTTCTGGGTTTTAGGACTCATTCATACAGCACTCTTTACTGTAAATTGTGGTATATTGGGCTATTTCTTAATAATTTATATATTGTATTTTTTCACAATTTTCCTCGTACATTTGTCTATTTTTGTTTTTAAAATTTGGTATTTTCTTTGTATATTTGGCTATTTTTGACATCATGACAAATTGTCTTTATGCCAATTCATGCTGACCGAAAGATCCCGATGCTGACATTTATCTCACCATCTAGAAATATACAAATGCACATTACTGGGTGTCCGGATTTTTTCCTCGGTCGCCCTCAACACAACCAGACAACTCATAGGGGGATCTGACCCCGGCGTGCACTCATAATAATAGTTTGTAAACGTTTACTTCCTTGAGTCCGCGGGCTTAGCTCCTAACTTAACCGCACGTTGTGTGTCCTGGATGTAGGAAGTCTTATCGGCCGCGCTGCGTCCGACCTCTGCGGCCCGCTCTCCGGGTCTCGTTCTATATTTGTGGCGGTGGCGGTCGGAGGCATAGCGATACTCTTTCCGTCGGCTCGGATGACATTGTGGGAAGCAAATCCAGGGGGGTCGGCGTGGGAATTAGAAGGTATATTTTGGAAACAGGCGGACCCTGGAAGATTGACAGACAGTGAGGGGTGGGGAGGGCGGGGAAGAGGGGTGTTGGCAGCTTGAGCCAGGGCCGCAAATCCACCGCCAACGTGATTAACGTCCATTTGTAAATCCAACAATATGAAAACTCCTTAAGGCGATGGACCCGAGCCAACGGTGCTATATTACTATTAATTTTGTGACGCTATTAATGCTGTTACAATCCTCGCTATAAAATAGAATAAATAAATTCCAGGGACCTCCAGGTTCGCTCTGGCGGATCTGACTGTGACGTATTTAAATCTTGGCGGACTGAAGTGCCGAGGTCAGCGAAAACGCGTAAATCCCCCCAGTAAATACCCGTCATTGACAAACTCATAAGAGGACTTAGTTTTTATGTCGGGATGCCGGTGCCATTTTTTCGGAGGGTTGAAAGGTTGCCAAGAGCCGAGTGAAAAGGAAATGGAGCTCATGGTACCGCTATGAATGGAACACTTACACTCATATTGTTTCATTTATTCGCTATTACTGTAATATACCAACGTTGAAACCACTTAAGTTGTAAAATGGGTTCGAATTTATACTTCAGATGTGCTCATACATATTAAAACATATATCTGTCATTTATTTTCAAATCAAAATACCAGCTTAACTTAGATTAATGATTCAATATGTTTTTTGAAATGTTTGTTCTTTATATTTAGAGCATATTAATGACTAGAATATTATACTTTACTTGTAACTTATCTCATATACTTTGGTAAAGTAACAAAAAAACACTTCTAGTATACTGAAACAAGTACAAATGAGGAGAACACACTTTAGTAAAAACACACTTTCAGTTTGGAAAAATATGCTTTGATTCACTTGGGAAGGTCATGGGAACCGTGATTGTTAGTGTTATAACAACATGTCAACATTGGAGAGATCTTCAATCCAAAAGCAGGAAACAATTTAATTCCTAATTTCTAATCATTTCTAATGTTCTGTTTCAAATAACTTAAATTACATACAAGCCTCCATGTTTATTTTTGCATAGTTTTCCATTTTTTTTTCCTGACAACCCGTCGTCGTGCAGCTATCGGAAGATTTCACCAAGACAAAACACAAACCACCAACTGTACGCACCGACCTTAAACGAAACAACAACTTGAAATTCCTCCGCTTTTGGAATAGCAGCCCCCCCGGCAAAAATTAAATCAGTCGCAGGGGCCCGGAACATGTGTTGGCAATCTGTTTCTCGACGTTGCGACAACAACCTGTGACTGAAGGGTTGCCTCTGCCGTCCAATTCCGACTTGGACCTGTCGACGTCGGGCTGATTTAGGTCCAGAAACCTGGGGAAACGGGAGGTGTGGGGATGGGGAGAGGGGCTCTGGTATGGAGGGACACGTACGAGGTTTGATGGAAAGGAAGCTTGTTTTCATTTATGAGGTATTCAAAGACGAAGACGAAAAGGCCATTCCGATTGGCTCCCATAGACGTTTCATTGGACACCCTGTGAACGGGTAGTTATACCCCCAAAACCAGACTTCCAGACCTCTAGGGTCAGTCGTAGAGGTATTCAATTATTAATCAACCCCACTCATCATTATCCCAATATTCTGGCAGGTGGACGTCATTGTGCTGTAGACGTCCGTCCAAAGAGAATCGTTGACGCAACTTCATTCGTCGCGGTTCGTTTGGGGAACTTGAAGAGCGACACATAAACATGTTAATACCCTCGCCTAAAAATAATCGGCAGCCGCATAACAACAAGGAAAGCTGACCCCTCCAGCCACTCCTCCCCGCCATGCCTCCGCCGTGGCCAAATCTGATGGAGTAGTTGTCCAGGCGTCATCTCCCATCGGCCGCCAATGTCGTTTGCTTTGGCCGTGACAAGGGTTAGCTTGAATGTCACTCCATTGGACATTAATCCCGAAAACACCCGATTTTATTGCTTGTTAGATACTTTGGTTGGCGAAGGAAGGGGGATGTCTTCCGTGAGAGGGGTGTGAAAGGTCTCTGCCCGCGGTAAGGGAGTAGGGGGAAGGGGATTGCGCTGATAGCGGGGCGACGGCATTTAACAGTACTTTAACAAAGGTCGAGCCAAGAGCGCAATGAATCTCGCCTCAAACCCGCTGATAAGCATCGCGTTGTGTTTAGGGCTGTTGGAGATCGTACACCGCTTGTCTTCCGTGAAGGCCGATGGAGGGGCCAAAGCGCAGGCTCTCTGGCTGACTGGCAGACGGGCTGAATGGCTTGATCGGACGGGCCGATCCCGTGGCTGGCGAGGGATCTGGACGGCGCTGAGCCTCCAGGGCTGGATGACGAGCAGCCCGATGAACAAGCGCACGAGGTTGGCACCCGGGTTGCCTGGCCGGCTGAGTGATTAGCAGGCCCGTGAGCTGTCTGGGTGAAGCCTGTTGTGATATATGATGCGGTTCAGCATGCTAGCGATGAGCAGATTGGCAGAGCGGTCGCCTCCATTTATAACCGTACCCTATGGCGCTCAGCACACCATAGATTAGCCCAGTTGCTGTTTTTTTGGAAAGTAATTTGATTATACCCAACACAATTTGATTTGTAGTTTGCGAGTTTTTCATTTAATTGGAAGGGGGCATCGTTTTCACTTTTTCATTTTAATTTTTTTTCGATGTTTTGTCACTACCACCATTACAGCTGCGGCTTCTCTGCCTCGCAATGCAGATCGTTCAATCTCACCCACTCACCGCCACAGGGTTTGAAGAGTCCAACTTAATAAAGCGCCTCATAAGGAAAGATTAAAGATGCCATGTAATTTGATTAACCGAATGGGAAATTGGAAAGAGGTTTCAGATGGGGGAAAATAAGCTTTTCCAGGGGCTCATTAAAAGCAACACGCGGAAGCAGGGAAGCCGTCGCAATAATAAAAAAATGTAAATACAGACAATGTTCGCGTGATGCCAAACAGTTTTTTATAATTTGTGTGTTCATTAACGGAAATTATTTTCCTGTCTTGGAAGCACCTCTGCTGGAATGCAAAAAAAAAAAGCAAATTAAAAAATTAAATAAATGCAGAAATATAATGCAGAATGCAAAGATATGCAGAATGCAAAAAAAATAAAATAAACAAAAAAATCATGTCTAATTTTATTTTTTTTAAATTATTATTATCATTATTATTATTATTATTATTATATTATTATGATTATTATTATTATTATTAATAATAATAATAATCATATAAATAATCATAATAATAATAATTTATGTATTTGTTTTAGTTTGTTTATTATTATTTTAAGCAGCAGCCCAGTCAAACATAGATGAAAAAATATAATGACAACTCGAAAGAAAACAGGTAAAAAGCAGCAAATCTACCTTTTTTTTTATCATTGTAAACACTCAAGGACCCTCTGTATCTTATTTTCATCTGAGAATAATTTATTCTGATGAATTCTCTCCCATATAACAATTACATTCTTTTAGCTTGATCTACAGCCGTTTGGCTGATAGAAGGACAGTTTTTGTTTTCCCTCCAAATATAATTCATTAGCTTCCGGGGGTGAAAAACAAACAAAACAAAAAGTAAATGAATACCATTCGTTGTGTGGATTGCTCAACTGCCACTTCGGAGCCGAACCTCTCTGATGAAAATTAATTTTGCTTTTGTGTATAGACGAAAATATGTTCTTATTGATCTAGTGTGTAACTCGTGTGTGTGTGTGTGTGTGCGTGCGTGTGTGCGCGCCTGTGCGTGCGTGTGTGTGCGTGTGTGTGTGTGTGTGTGTGTGTGTGTGTATGTGGGTGTGTGTGTGTGTAAAATACAAAAGTCAGCTGTATTCCAATGGTATCCCCCGCACAGTTTATGTGTGTAGGGTGCGTGTTCACCTGGGGACTCTTGAATGGAAAATGACTCCATTATGACTCCATTAAAACTCCATTCTAATTCTTCCCAAACTGCTCGCCCGACTTCATTCCTCTCCACCCCCCCCAACGCACCCATGTGACTGGTTGATGGAGATTAGCCGTTCAGGGAATGAAAATCCTGGGAAGTCTCATCTCACCCGCTCGCCCTTGATATCACTCTGGAAATAAAAATCCATTGGGCAAAGATTTAGACATCTCTGTATATATATATCTACAAAAAAAAAAAAAAAAAAAAAAAAAAAATATATATATATATATATATATATATATATAAAGTGTTTCTATTCTGCGTGGAGCCACCACCGTCGTTTCCGGCTCGGATGAGATGTCTTTATTATTGGGATGAAGAAATCCCTGTCGGCGGACATTCGAGGGGACACACACACACACACACACACACACATACACACACACACACACACACACACAGACACACACAAACACACACAACCCATCCCTCTCTCTATCTCTCTCTCTCTCTCTCTCAGTGAGGTGAGGTTAATTTATATTTCCCCCGACCCCTTTCCTCTCTCCCACTCTCTCTCTCTCTTTTTTGGAAATGAATTCAGTTGAAGTGTCGCGCCCGCCGGATCGCTATCACCGCCGCAATCGTTCATTCCTGCGGGACGCGGTCCAGGCCATCGCTTTTTTTTTCTTTTTCTTTATTCTGAAGCGGGAATAAAACATATGAATTAAACTTCATGAGCTTATCTGCTCTTTGATATGCAGAATGCTCAAAGTTTATTTCCACATTAATCCCGCGCTCTGTCCATCGTTGCGGCCCTTTGACGCATGAAGGTGGTTTAAGGGACTGGAATCTGCCAGGTGTGTATATCCATATATATATGTATATGTTTAAAAAAATGCCACGTTTTACCCATTGCTTTAGCTTCGGACCCCCCCCCCCAAAACTAATTTTCCCTCCCTCTTACAGAGACAGAGGTTTTTCCCGAAGAATGTCATGACAAAAGGCGGCCATATGCATTGAAATACTGCCGGCAAGCAGGGGTCATGTAGCCCGATACCGAATTTCCCTTGCCTTTGTGCCATCTTAATTGTCTGTCATTTCTGTCTGCAGTCCCCGTCTGTGCGCGCTCCAAATAAAACGTATGGAAACATGAAAGGTGGAGCACTGCCCTCACTTTCATCAGGAGATCGCTTTCCGGGGGCCTTGGCCTGGGCTACCCCGGGCTTGTGTTACGTACCTCATAAAAGTGGCTCTTGTTTCGCCGCTGCACTGCCCCATCTGGGCGCTGGGCTAATCTGTCAAGGCCCGAGCTCCCAGGCAAATTCTTCCTTTGCGGCGTAATAGACACTGTGGCAAAAAAACTAAACTCTACTGCTGCCTTCCCCCATTGGTTTTTTTGTGTGTGTGTGAGTGTGTGTGCCCCCCCCACCCACCCACGCACACACCTACGCACCCACCCAGCCCTTAATGCTGCTGACAGTCGGCGCTGAGGCTGGATGCCACGGTGAATTTATATCGTGCTACTGCATCTGTCATTGTTTGCACCGAGGTGTTGACCTCTACGCGTCCTCGCCTTGTGCCGGCTTCTGCAACTCCCGGCAAAACACATATTCCTGCGAATTTGTTGCCGGCGAAGGATTCTCGCGCGCATCTTCCATCCCCTCCCCCCTGCCCCTTTCCAATTACAATAGTTGTTTTTGTTGTGCCAAACTTTGACAGTCAGTTGGGGAAACCTCTGGGAATTAGGGTTGCGCCGCTCAAGGACTTGGGGTGTATTCACTCACCGACACCATTGCCCCATCGCATTGTTGCGTACGAAGCCTCCTTTAGAAGTTACCCGCTGACATCATTTTGATCCCCCCCACCCACCCCACCACCCCCCACCCCCGAAAAAAATCCTTGATCTCATCGTCAGTCCCGCTTCCAGACTTCATGCAACTATTTATAATTCCCTTCTTCTGTGTTATAAATATGTATTTTTTCACATACAGGTAAAACACCGAGGAGTCTGGCCAGTGCAGCCGTGGTATCTTCAGAGGGTTTTCTGTGACAGGTTTGAAAGCCCAACGTCCTCTTCGTGACAGGGTGGAAGGGCCGGTGTTTCTCCTCAAAAAGCGCCTCCCTACCTCCTTACCTCCTTACCTCCTGCCTCGGTGTCAACTTCCCCAGAAACCTCTCAGCTATAGCCGGCTATAAGGCCGATCGCGGCTTCTCCCCTTGTCATCCGCCGTCGGTGATAAGATAACAATGCTACTTTAGTGTTCTCACCCTTTTCAACTTCTACCCAAGCGGGTCTTTTCTATGGGTGTCGTTTTGAAGGTGACAATAACCAAAAGAAAGAACCTTTATTTCCACATCAGATCGGCCTCAGAGGATGGCATAGGTGTCAAGGAATACTTGTGATATCAATAAAGGATCCAAAGCAACCACTCGTAGAAATCTGCGACCTGTTGGATTGACGCCGTTAAGGCTATGCCTGGAGTATCGTCCTCCATCGAACCCTTTCTGATACGCCGCACCAAGCTGCTTCCAAGCTGCTTCCAAGCTGCTTCCAAGCTGCTTCCAAGCTGCTTCCAAGCTGCTTCCAAGCTGCTTCCAAGCTGCTTCCAAGCTGCTTCCAAGCTGCTTCCAAGCTGCTTCCAAGCTGCTTCCAAGCTGCTTCCAAGCTGCTTCCAAGCTGCTTCCAAGCTGCTTCCAAGCTGCTTTTTTCCCTCATCAAAACCAGTGTTTGAGGTCAAGCTTCTAAATTTTAAATAATTATTTCTCAATGCCGCAGCTGACCACTGGCGTTTTGAGGTTACCTAAGAGTCAGGGGTTCGGTTTATGGGTGGCCTGCCGTTGGTAAATACATAGATATGAAAGGCTTTGAAAGGGTTTGATGACGTTTCCATATCTTTCTATATGGGACTTCCGGAAGGGATCCAACTCATTGATAGCGTTGAGCATTCCCATAAAAATGGCCCTGCCAGAGCTACTGTCACATGTTAGCCCAGTCTAAGTTCCACTGGCCGCTGTTTAATTATTGTTGTGCATCTATTAGTGTAATTACGATGGGATCTATATCACTTGTTCTAGATGGCGAGACAGAAAGATGTGACCTTACGTTAAAGTTTGCTTGAAATCCAAATGAGAAAACCCACCTCCCAAATCCCAATGTCACCCCTGACTATTTTGTCATACCTTCTTTGGATTTGGCTGTGCGTCGTCTTTGTTGAAGATCAGTCCCCCACCCCATCAGAAAGTGTATTATCTATCACCGCCCTAATGGTTAAGGCTAACCCTAACCATTTGATCGGACGCTATACATCACTATACTCTCTTGTCTTAGCCCATGGTTATTGTTACGTTTGAGGCCTCAGCCATGTGTAGGAAAATAAACGTCGGACTTGCCTCAGTGTATACAAAGGGGCCTGTAATATTCATTATGTCCAGCGACACGCCGAGCAGCGAGCGGAGCTCTGCACACATTCCAGCCCGGTTATTAGTCAGCATTACCGTTTATTTGTCCAGAGGTAAGATAAACCAGAGCGCTCTCGGTCCCCTGCAACACTGACGAGTTTGTTTGAGCAAAGGGAAGTGCTCCCCTATGACAAATAGTCCAATAACAGGAGATAATGCATACACGGCCAAAGAGCCAGATAGTGCCACTGTCGAGCTGCAACACAGGGAAATTATTACACTAAAAACACTTTGATGTTGTGAGTTTTGGCCTCGGAGCTTAAGCCTTATATCACATGGCAATTGTATCAGTTCAAGTAGATAGCTCATCGTTTAAATGTAATTTGTTTTTGGAAGGGGGTGGAGGAATATTCAATTTATTTGACATAAGATAACACTCAGCGGGTAAACTTCTATTTCAGGCTCGAAAAAAAATAACTGTCATAAAAGTATTCCACTCCGTCAGGATCGCAAATCTTTCTATATTCGAGGGTGACTTCAAAAGGTTGTGTTCGCAAATGTTGGCGGCAGCCAAGTCTGCTCCGACCGTCTTGACGAAATATACATTCTTTTTTCAGAGCGACCACATGTTCGGGAGGCTCGCAGCCGCACCAGGAGCACAGGCTTTTGGGCTTGAGCGGGACGGGTTCTGCGCGAGCGCGGCGGCACGAGAACGCCGTGATCTAATCAGAGCGTGAAACACGGTCGCGTTCGGTGCACGCTACCTCTGCCGCTCCAGTTTTTTCCCCGAAAGCAGTTCAAACCCATGCGAGATGCCGTTTGGCGGAAGAATCCTGCCAATCACCATCTGCGGTTCATAAACACCTTTTATAAAGGCCGCTGGCTTCTTTGCTTTGTTATATATAGGCCAACTAAATTTAGAGGTAGGTTTGGATTTGTTTGAGGTAGCTGTGGTCCAATAGATATTTTATTAATGTATTTGTTTTTATTTATTTATTTGTTTACTTATTTGATTCATGACTTTATTAATTTATCTTATTTATAGATTTCATTTTTTTCTTCAACAATATATAGACATATATATGAAAATAATATCAACTATATTACCCTATTATTGTCATTTACATCACATATATTTGCATATATGTATGACCGTATGTATATGTATGTGACAAATAATCTCTTGAACTTGAACTTGAACTTATATATTCATCATTGAATCAATGTATGTACGTAAAATCATGTAATTAGCCATGAGTGCATTTGTCATGTTTTCTATTTCTATTTCTTTCTTTCTATTTTATTTTTTTATTTCGTGTTGAATGTCTCTGCCAATTGTCCGAACATAGTCCTCACCGGTGTGAAGTACACCGTCCCCTTCCACCCCACGCTCACACACACACACACACGCACACACACACACACACACACACACACACACACACACACACACACACACACACACACACACGTCTGCGGTCCACGCTGAAGCGGAGCACCCGCGACTCCGGGGGTTTGTCCTGGGTGTCTAAATGTTTTTAATTAGCCCAGTGATGGCGGCTGCTCCCCCTGCGATGACTTAGCGCCTGTCTATCACCAACCGCTTCCCCACTTGTCCCCGGGATGAACTTTTGGGAGGCAGCGAAAAGAAAGAAAGAGAGAGAGAGGGAGAGAGAGAGAGAGAGAGAGAGGAAAGAAAGAAAGAAAAGCAGATAAAAAAAAAAAATACATCTTCTTCTTCTTAACCAGAACCAGCTTACAGGCCAGGCGGTATGTGGGACGCCCGCCACCACAGCGCCCAATCCCCCCTCCCCTCACTGCTCCTGGCCCGTCACAATCACGCTCAATTGTCCCCTAATTGTCCCCCATAGAAGAAGTTGCTGACATGAGAAATCAGGCAATCAGGATGGTATTAGTGCCCGTGCGATGGGGTAGGGCCGCCCGTAATGCGTCGAAGGCCCCACTGCGGGTGCAAAAAAGCAGGAAGAATACTCCCATCTGCCTTTGAAGTGACGGCCCGCTCCCAAATTAAACTTTGCGTCACACTGCTATCGGAGGGTTAGGGCTGTTAGTGCTGCGCCCCCCCAGAGGACACTTCTGGATCTGGTTACAATGGGACTCCTGTCCAATCACAAGTAAACACATACTCCGAAAGAAGAAGAAGAGTTCAAAAACATGTTGTTTTTGTAGTCAAACGGACAAAGAAAATAACAAAGTCATGTCATTTTGCTGTCTCGGGATGTACTTTTGATGTAATGATTCTCTAAATTTCTGCGAGGCATTGAGGAAAATTGTAGTTATTTACACCGGAATGCTGTTCGACAAATTGGTGATTACTCAAATTACCTGTCTATTTAATTTGGAATGGTTGAAGGTTATTACTCAGCTGAGGTTATTATTACAAATAATTACAAAATATAATGAGATATAACTGCACTAGGTCTGTTATAACTCTTAAACTACGACATCAGAGTTCTGTCAGATTGTGACGTTCGTTGTTTGTTCCACTGTGATTCTTGGCCGAAAAGAAGAACCTGGCACGAAAGCTCCTACAAATGTTCCTTAATTACATGTATATGTGTACGTGTATTTCATCACATGAGTAATACTTCTTATACACACAACAGAAAGGCTGTCTGCCTTGGACGTCTCAACGCCGGGAGCGTGGCGGTGACTAACGCAAACACAACGAAGATTTCAGGTTTGCGTCAGATGCATTATTCGTCACATGAATTCTGAAATAGAAAGAAATATACAATATTTACAATAATATACAATATTTTATTTATTCATTTTATATTTAATTATAATTACATGATTATTAGATGTATTTTATTTCATAATTTAACCATAATTATTTTAATTGAAAGCAAGTATAATATATATATATATATATATATATATATATATATATATATATATATATATATACTGTATATAATGAAAGATATGCTATAATAAATAATATATAATACATTTTTAAAGCTATACAAGAAAAATTATAATCTAGACACATGTATTTGAGTGCATGTACAGTACGCATAAAGCTGCCCCAATATGTGCAATGATGCAGATCGAGATCATAACATGAATAAAAAACAAATACACAGGCTATATAATGAAGAGATGAGATGAGAGTTTATTATTTTCGCAAAAACGCTTCCAACTCCACTAAACTGGGTCAGGTATGATGGAAGAGGGGGGGGGGGGGGGCTGTTTCTCAGAAAAAAAAAAAAGAACACCCAACCCCTTAGGGGAGGCGGGGGGGTGAGGGATTCAATGAGATTATCAACCCCCACCATCCATGCATCCCTCACACCAAAATCAAAAAAGAAAAAAAAAAGAAAAAAGATTGAATTAGTTTGGAGAAATGCTGGATGAATCTAATGGCAAATAACAAGCTGGTGACAATTGATCGGGGAGGGCTGGAATGCCGGGGACGGGACCCCCCCTCTCCCAGCACACAATGTGGACGAGCTGGCATCCCACCTCTCAGCCATTTGCATGGCTGTCAGGGATGTGAAAGGCGGTTTAAAGGTACATCCTTTATGTGCTGGGGAAAAAGGATTAGGAACAAAGAGGCTTTTGATTCTCCCCGGCAAATATGTAAGGAGGAAAAAAGTTTGGGCTGAGTGGGGAAAAAAAACAAAAAACAAAACAAAACAAAAAAAACTCAAAGAGCAGCAACTTTTCTCCAAAGCACTAACTGTTTGAGATTTGGCCGTTGGTGTTTGGTGTGTAGTCCGGCGAGCGTCCTGCGAGGCATTGGTAAAAAAAAAAATAACCATAGCTATTTACATTTGACAAATTGGTGAACACACAAACGAGCGATGTATTTCAAATGAAATAGTTAAAGGTCTGCGAGTTACGCGACCAAAACAGGTTCAGAGCAAGGTTATTACTCAGCTTAGGTAAAGAGGTTAGGTCGACAGAGGTTATTACGACAAATAACCCTAAATATAACAACAATAATACATAACTGGGAATTCCGTCTTAACATATGTCTTTAGTTTAATCTTGCAGGATGAAAGCAGCCTGTAAGATCTCCAACCTCTTTTGTTGGATTCTGTTTGGCTTTGGCTTTTGTCATTGCCTATTCACGTCTCGGCCCGATGAGTGACACCCAAATCACATGCAAACACCGGGAGCATGTGTGTGTTTTAAAGAGTGTTTTTCTGCGTGTGTGTGCGTGTGCGTGCGTGCGTGTGTGTGCACTTAGTCACCAGGCTAAAGTGCAGTCCTCATTAGCATGTATAAACTCTCTCTGTCAAGAGGCTGACTTTGACCCCAACAAATATTGCCCACGGTTTTCAGGTTGGGGGGGGCAAAAACTGCAAACAAGTGTGGCTGCAGGTTTTGCTTCTGGGTGGGTTTGATTTGTTTGACGAGTGATTCGAATAAATGTACTGCAAAAACATCAAAATCAAAAAAAAAAAATTGGATAAGTGGTGGAACACAATTGCTTTTCTTTGGAAGTGAAATGAGTGAAATGTGAGATACATACTCTGGATACATACTTATACATACATATACATATATACACATACATATATTTTACATGATACATACTTTGCACATTTCATAATTTTAAATATCACAATATTATATATGTATTTCTCATTTCAATATGAATATTGAAATTTGAAATGCATGAATTGAAAAAATATAGATACATAAATTTGGTGTTTTTTGTGTTTTTAAATATATATATTTCTACATCAATAAAAAATTTCATATTATTGATATTTATATTTATGGATTCTTAATGTATTAAATTAAAACATGAAATATGATGATTCATTTAAAAATGATAGAAAATATACATTTTCTTAACTAATACATAAAAAATACTAATATATATATATATATATATATATATATATATATATATATATATATATAATTTTTAATTGGATGAACATATCCATATTTGTGTAAATGTACATATATTTATCTTGTATGTTTTTGGTTTTCGTTTGTGCTTTCTTTACTTTTAAGTACATAAGTTAAAGGATGAAACATGCTCACCCACCCCAAACGCTTACAGACAGATTTACAGAAATCTCCCAATATTGGCCGGTTGCTCCAAAGTCTAAGTCTCCTAATGGATTGGGGGACGACATGGCGGCACAGAGTTCCGCCATCCGGTCACACAGGGAAACAGACGCACGCTGAGCGGGAAAACAGCATCAGCCACCGAGCAGCACAATGAGTTCCAGTTGACTTTCATCATGTCCGACCAGAGGAACATGCTGTCGCTCCCAGCCCTGTCGCCCTGCGCATGGGTGCGTGTGTGTTGTCGTGCATTGTTGTTCCAAGCTCCCTGCAACACAGACTCTCGCCCTCTCAATCCCCCTCTCTCTCTCTTTCGTGCCCTCTCTCTCCCTCTCTCCCAAGGCCTACAGTGTGGCTTGGACTCCAATGGAGACGACACCGCTTCCAATCTGCACAAGCCCTCCAAGCACGGGTGCTGCTGGATCCTTTGGGAGGGATGTTTTTTCTTACTCTTTCTTTCTTTCTTTCTTTCTTTCTTTCTTTCTTTCTTTGCTGAACTTTCCTGGTGAATAAAGTACTAGCGCTCCCTCAGCATTAATTACGTGCTCTTAAGTTTGAGTCTGTTTTTTCTTTCCTGAACTTTCCTAATTAATTTCTAATTGCTAATTTCTTTGTTTCTTTGTTTGTTTCTTTCCTGAACTTTCCTCGTTAATGAAGTGCGAAGTTATCTTTCTTTGTTTCTTTCTTTCTTTCTTTCCCGATGCCCCCCCCGGGAAATAATAGTGTTATCTTGTCTTTCTTTCATTCATCGTGAATTCACCCCGTGGATTAATAAAGTGCAATCTCAGCTTTTCTTTTTTTTCCATCCTCCCTTCATTCATCGCTTGTCCATGTATGCACAGATATGAATATGGCACTCGCTGGCGGCCACAACATGCATATACAGTATATGCATTAATGCATCCCTGTGTCAGCATGAATTTACTTTTGTTCGTTTTAATACAAACCTGTTTATCATTGTTTCAAAACAACTCTCTGGTCTACACGGACCTTCTTCAGTTAGTGGGATCTCTTGTATATCCTCTCTGCTTTTTGTGTTTATGAGTCCGTCAAATCAGACTTGAGCCCTCTCTTGATGGAGTGAATGAATGTCCAGCTCATCCGGTGCCATGTCCACGGATTTGCTCCCTGCTTTTTTAGCATGTTTTACCGCGTGAAACTCACATTGATTTTCTCCACCTCTCCTAACCCCTAAAAAGTCATTAGTTCATTTCGGAACCAGCTGTCCGGGTCCGGGGCGCAACAAGATCCGCCCCGCCCAACAAGTCGTGTCAACAGGTTTACCGAAATAACAATGTCCTCATTGTTTGCGTAGGCCCCGCTAAGTCCGGACGGCCTCAAACCCCGGGTTTGTTTGTTGACGTTTTGCCGGAACGCTCCGAACGATATTAATTCTCGACGCGCGGCGACCTGAAAAACAAGCGCCTAACGTTTTTAGAAAACACACGTGACAAATTCTGACGTCGAATTTGATCCGGCCCTAACGCCCTGGCACAATAAATCGTCTGGGCGCATGATTATGAATGTAGTGACAACAATAATACACAGAACATATTACACGGCGTAGGGACGCAAAGGGTGTAATCTAATTAGACGGCTGTTTGATTCCAGTATTAGTCCATCTAGAACGAGATGGGGGGATTTTGAACAGAGTCTCAGCCAGACAGTTGTTATTGTAGAAATCTCATGAAGAGAAGATTAATAATGAGATCTTCGTCATCCCCAAACTTTGTTGCAAAAGCAAATGAAAGGCCTGGTCAAGGAGACTAACCCTAACCCTAACCCAAACCATAACCATAACCATAATCATAACCATAATCATAACCCTAACTAAATGGCACAGGTTAAAATAATACCCTTGGCTTTCCCTTGGACGTGTAATGTTTGACAATGATTTTTTTTTTTTGTGATTTGACCGGATTTTCACATCCCTTTGCCTCTTTTATTTCTCCAGGAAACCTCTGTACAATGGCTATAAGTGCTATACAAAAAACTGGCTTAACAATATATCGGTGTGAAAAAACCAACACCAGCCAGCACCGGGTGTTTGGACGAGAAACACTATCAATTCTAAAGGCTGATACGCGGGACAGGGCCAAATAAATGAGACTTCAAACAACGTAAAGTCGTCAGTGAAGGATGGAAATGAGACACAAAGGGAGAAGTGCCCCCCCCCCCCCCCGTGTGACATATGCAGTGTTTCATCTGGTGAAGAAACGCTGCTCGCCTGTTTAATGTTAAACCTTGAGAGGCCCGCGTTGTTACGTGTCAAATTCCAGTAAATAATTAGCTGATTCATAGCAATGTGGAGTTCATCAGAAAGTGTAACCTCGAGGCCACAATAACACAGGGATATAAACACCTAGCCGTGGAATCAGGGGGATATATATATATTTATATATATCTTAAGACAGAACTCCTGGAGAAACAGAGTATCCAGGCTTTCCATCTAAAAACGCTGCATTCCTGACCCGAGGCAAAAGGCGTTCTGTCTTCCGTGTCTTGTTTACCGAATACAATTGGTGGCAAAAGAAGCCAAATTATATACTTAGAAGTAAAGATACCTTATATGCCTTAAGTAAAAGCTGAAGTCACATATTAACTGCTTCAGTAAAAGTATCTGGTTTGAATTGCACTTACAGTAAGTGTCTTAAGTGCATGTGTATTTAAATAAGAATCTAGTGGAGAATTTGATTCAGGAGGTGGAGGAGTGAAAGTTGCAAGAAAACACTCAAAGTACAAATCGCGATAGAATAGAAGTGCAATACAATAAGTGCAGGACACAAAATTTCTACTTTGTTTCCGACTACAGTATCACAACATGTGCAGCGCGGCATTGTGACCATTTCAAGAAAAGTAGCGGAGAAAGCAGTAAAAGTTGCAAGAATCCAATATACTCAGGTAAAGTAAAAATCAAGAAAAGAAAAACGTGAGTACAGTACCAAAGTATTTATTCTTTGTTATTTTACACGATTTCTCTAGTACAACTGCGACCGAAAAAAATTACCAAATGCCATACTTGAGAAAAATACTTAAAGATATTTGACATGACTATGACTTAAACTTCAACAATAACAGCTAAAGTTAAATTGAAACACATTGAGTAAAAGTAATCCATCTGGTTTGAAATGTACTCGAGTATTCCTTCAGATCATTCTTAGGGCGCATTTGAGTCTTTGGTTCAGGTAGCTCCCGAAGTCAAACTGAAAGTTGCTCGAAAGTAAAAATTGCAAGAATTCTTAAGTACAGCACACAAGTATTTTCTACTTCGCTGCTTGACGCCCCTGGTGGTGACCGGCTGTCACTACACACCGAGGAATCCAAGTCAAGTTATCGTTCCTCACTGTCGATGAATTCTGCGATGACCAGAATTACAAAGTCAACTCCCGGTCAAATCAGCACTCAGCGATCGTCTTGCACCAACCAAACATGATCTGCTGGTGATTATGGTGGTACCGGGGCCTCAGCAGCGGTGGTGCCGGAGGGTGCGCTCCCCTCCTCCTTCTCCTCCAGAGCTGATGTTTACAGTTTTCTTTTTGGGGTGGCGGTGGTGGCGGTTGTGGAGGGCGGGCGGCGTGGATGGAAGGCGCACACTGGCCTACGTTTGTCTCCGTGTGGAGGACTGCGGTTAAGCTGCTAAAATCATCTGGCCACCTCATGGTGCTGCTCATCCCCTTGCTCTCAATCTCCAACGTTTCTGCCTCTCCTCTAACCTCTCACCCCCCCCCCCCCCCGACCCGTCTTCCTTCCCCTGTTTTCGGTCTCCGACTCTCATCTACTCTTCTATCTCCTTGTCTTTTTTCATCGCTCTGTTCCTTTTTTCGACTGTATCAGCTGTCTCTGGTCGTACATGTCATCTGCCGGTATGTGCTGATGTGCCGGGTTTGTGGGGGGAGGTGGTGCTTTTCATGTGTGTGTCGTCTGCAGCGAGCCGCTGAAACGGTTCTACAGCTCCACTAAATCAATTTGTCATATGAGGGGAAATCTGCTGAGAGTGTGGGTTCACCGGCGGGTTTTTTTTTTTGGGGTTTTTTTTTCCCGGCCTCGCTCGTCCACCGTCCCCCGTCCCCCGTCCCCCGTCCCCCATGCCCCGTCCCCGGGCCCCGGTCGTAGTTTTGTGTCAAATTAGGAGAGGGGACGAGTAGTGAGAGCTGAGGGCCGCGCGTCTCCGCACCGGATTGGAGTTCGCGAAAAAGAAGTTCAACCCAGACAGACAGACGGACAGCGGTGAAGATATTCTGTCAAGAACAAAAGCACCGATTCCTTATACTGCAATACGTTTTGAAGGCACCTCGGTTAACTTGGGAGTCTTGGAAATCGAGTAATGTGCTTCTAGATCCGATTCGGTTGTAGATACGAACGTAAATATTGCGGTGGGAGTGGTGTTTGATGTTGTTTAGCTCATGTTGGAGTAGGATTTTAACCGCCTGCCTGCCTAAACACAGAAGTACCGAGCACGATGACACAGCACTGTTCCGTGCTTTTTTTGGGACAGCATTCAGCCATCGAGTCCGACGAATGTGAATGCGGTTGATGCAGGAAGCGTTGGAAATGAAAAATTCACCCGGACCGATCAGAAACAGGTTTGACTCGACGCTGCACATATTGTACTTAGCGGCCAGATATGAAAGGCACGCGCTCACGGTGAAACAGATTAACCCACGGACACAGCTGAGAGGGAAGGAGGAAGTGGAACCAGGGGTATTGAGGTGGACCAGTGTGTTTATTTACCACCCATGTTGCACTGGGGCCAAGCTACTTCGAGCCAGGTCTGGGTACCTGGGAGTGTTACAAATGTGTGTGTATGCGTGTATATTCCTGCATGCATTTATGTATACTTGTGTGTGTGTGTGTGTGTGTGTGTGTGTGTGTGCATTGGTAGCCATGCATATTTGCATGCAACACACACATCCCCAGAACGAGAGGTTAAAATGATACTTTCACATGTAAAGAAAAAAAACCCCAGTTGCTTTCCCTGCGGCCGGTAAAGGTCAACCTGGTGGTTGGGGGAAGCACATACACACCATACACAATATAAACACAATATATTGACTAAATACAGAGACGGCGCTCGGAGCTGGGGGCCCGAGGCCCGGGCATTTGTTGGATAAACGTTTGCTTTCCCCCGCTGCCTCGGCCCGTCTCCGGATCCATGAAGGGCAGGTATACAGGCGCTGCCAATTAACAGCCCCAGCGGCAGCCTCGGCACAGGAGAGCCTCTCATGAAGACCCGCCCTACAGTGGGAGACCCGCCGCTTTATCCGGGGGCCACAGCCCATTCACACAGCTGTTAACCCGGCGGGCCTTTTTTTTTTTTTCAAGTCAGCCCCAGCATCGTCGGTCAGGCCCCGGGACTTCATAGAGATTTTCCCAGCGAGCCAGTGCCTTCCCGAGGAGAGGGAGAGAGGGAGAGGGAGGGGGAGGGGGAGGGGAGAAGGAGAGTGAGGGGGGGGGGGTAGACCTCCATCATTAGACACCAGTCCATCTCTCTTCCGTATCCCACTCAACTTTTCGGCCCCTCCCTCCTCCCCCTACTTACCCCCCTCCCACATCCAGCCACTGTGATGACGGGCAAAGCCGGCGACGGGCGACCGAGTGGCTGCCCGCTGTGAACTTAGAAGTGGGGGACGGCTGCAATCGTCCAAGCCACCGCCGCCTCCGCCTGCCACGTTGCGACTGCTGGCATTTCCACAGCTTTGATACATATTTTAAAGGCTGCGGCGCATCAGAACCGCACTAATCTTAGTTTAAAGGCAAAGCGCCATTTATTTTTATTTTTATTTTTCATTTTTTGCTGGCACAGAGGCCCACTGGCCCATCCCTTCCACCCTATGCCGCCGCAAAATTGCCAGAATATTGTGGATCCACAGGCTTATGACATTTTTTTTTTTTTTTATGGGGAGAGATATCGCCTTTGGCCAGTGTATACATATTTAGACAACTTAGGGAGACAGATTTTTTTTTGGGGGGGGGGAATTATACCGCCAGCCTATAGCTCCATCCCAGACTGAAGACGTACAGAAAAATTCAAAATTTCCCCCCTTGAAAACCATCAAATGGTGAAAGGGATGACCTTGCAAACTGATTAATTTGTGGCGGAATAAAAAAACAGGTATTGTGCGACATTATCGTTCCTGTTGTACATTGCAGTGAAGTTCCTCTGCTACCCTGCAGATTGACCACAGATTCACAAAGATAAAGCAAGAAAAAAATGAAAAAAAAACACTGGATTTTTGGCAGAGGCTGCATTGGCATTGGTTTCAAGTTGTTAAATTTTTGTCTTGTATTCTTCCAACATAGAACATAGACGGACAGATTGATTCACATTTTTATTTTCTATTTGCTTAACTCCGTCGCTACTAATCCGCACTCAGCCGCTCATCCCATCGAGGAGCCCGGTGTTTATTGCCAGTATGTTGGTGGGAAGACGGGACTTAGCTGGAAAGCTGACCCCAAGCTAAATATTGTTTATCTACGCTCCGTGAGTGTGTGCATGTGCGTGTGCGTGTGCGTTCATGTGTGTGAGCATGTGTGTGCTGTGCACTTTGGCAGCAATTGGTGTCCATTGGCGTTGTCAGCGCGGCCTGAGATGGAGACGGAGCTTCGCATAGCGAGCACATGCCGGACGGTATTAGCCACAGATGTGCCCGGACGGCTCACAGAGCAAACGCGATGGCATTTCCTCAAGATGTAGATGTGTATTTTTAAACTTTGATGTTAACACGACTTGCCCGTGAAAAAAAATGCTTTGTTCATGTGATTCATGTGGTCTCAATAACGGAGCTGGGTACGTAACGGAGCGCAAGGGGGGCGGGGGGATTTTCTCTTTTCAGTAATGGGGATGGTGGGGACTTTCATTGTATTAAGCAGCTCAATTCAGAGTCAATTCCTGACGCAAAGAAAAGTAAAACTGTGTGTGTATATGGCGGAATATAACTCCCACGACAGGGGTACGGTGTGGCGTGTCGCGGACACAAAACCCCTCCACGCATTAGTTTGAAACATGAGGTCGAGGTGATGTCTAAGATGTGATATGGCAAAAGTGACACAAGTTGAAGGTTCTAGAACCTTTTACTTTGACCATTATTTAAATCTAGATTCTTTTTAATGCTTTTTGTGGGTTTTTGTTCATTGTAATTTCACCAACGATCACTTCAGAAGCGCACCACACTGACCACATGCTTGCAGGTTGAGGCCGGTGCTAGGCTAGCAGAGCGGTAAACACATGGCCGGATCCTGTTGAAACAGCCAATGTTCTGCAGGGCTCCGTGGCTCTCGTTTCACAGGGGTGTACTGTACAGTACAAGGGTGTGTGGGGAGGAGGAGGGCGGGGCAGGGGGGGGGGGGGGGGGGGACTGGCAGGCGTGAAGAAAAAGCCACCGGTTCAAGCGGAGGGGAAAGGTATCAGTGCGGGTTGGCCGCTCGCTTGTTTTACCGCTCCCCCACGCTCCGCTTTTGTCCGGGTCCTTGCTGCGTGTGAAGTGATAGTTCCAACCACACTGTGTTCTTGTTCCGGCCATCTTGTGTTTCAGCGCTCGCACGGCTGACCCGGCGTTGGCTGTACTGGCTACTGTATTGTACGCGACAGCAGCTCCAGATGTGGTGATTGTCTTCTCTGGGGCCAGGATGGGCCTAGTAGGGTATGGTAAGTTAGGTGAGGGTAGGGTGGGGTAGGGTAGGTGAGGGTAGGGTAGGGTAGAGTAGGGTGGGGTAGGGTAGGTGAGGGTAGGTGAGGGTAGGGTAGGATAGGTGAGGGTAGGATAGGGTAGGTGAGGGTAGGTGAGGGAAGGGTAGGTTGGAGGGTATGACGGCTCATGTTTACCCGCTGGTGGAAATTATTTATAACCGCCGCTGAAAGCTAATATGTGCATCGCGATGGCGTGATCTGAGCGCCCCTGGATTGATCACGCTAAGCGCAGACAAAAGCAAAGCTGCTGCCGAAGCAACAAAAGGTATGCAGCCGTGTGATTGTCAATTATACGTCCGGGAAGTGACGGACCGGACGAGGTCAAATTCCCGAAACACAGGGCGAAGATGTGAACCAATGTCGGGTTCCTCTCCTTGTGTTTCCTTCGCTTCTTGATCAGCATTCAGAGCACATGCGAACACAAGGTTCATTGGAAGTTCTGCCTAAGCTTGACCAGATGTCGCCGTAAACTGATGTCTACAGATGCCTATAGCTGCTTGGTTGGATAAATATGAATAGTGAATAGTATAGTATGATATAGTATGATATCGTAAGTACATTTTGGCGGCGGTAGTCAAACAGACTGTATATCAGCCAATGCCATGCCAAACCATAGAGCTCGAGAATTTTTATTTTATGTTTCATCAGTAAAGGAGGATAGATCCTTATGAGATAGAGGTAGAGAAAGACCAAACTGAAAGTCCACATACTGCATTTGGATCCTTTCAGGTATTTGTCGTGACTCATTCGCGATATATAAAAAAAATATTGTTTCAAACAGGCAAGCTGAAGTTGTTAAAAGTTAAAAGAAAGTAGGAGGAGGAGGGGGAGGAGGAGAGAAAGCAAGGGAGAATACAGTTGTAGAGAGAGCGAGAGAGAAAGAGAGACTTCAAGTTGGCGAGTTGCATTTGCTATCACCTTCTGCACCGCACATGTGCCGTAAGGGTGCTGAGGGAGAGAGAGAGAGAGAGAGAGAGAGAGAGAGAGAGAGAGATGTCCTCCTCGAAATGGAAATTCATGGGCTCCAGCCACAGCTGCAGTGTGACAGTTCAGATGGCCGCCATGCTGGAATTAGACCAAGCCACGATGGCATCACATCAGAAAGTTCAGCCTTTTATTAGCTGGCCTTGTGGAATCATTAATGGGTGGTGGTGGTGGTGGTGGGGTGGGGTGGGGGGCTGGGTGGGGGTGGGGACGGGGGGGGGGGGGGGGGGTTGACAAGACCCCCATACCTAAACATAGTCAGCTTTTTATGATTTAAATTTGGATTTAAAAAATACCAAAAATAATGAATAAATAAATGCATGATTATAATAATAATAATTATTATTATTATTATTATTATTATTATTATTATTATTATTATTATTATTATTATTATTATTATTATTGTTATTATTATTATTATTATAATAAGGACGAATTTCTGTGATTATTTCGACTTTTCCTGGTCCTAGTTTTATGTTGCGTTTCGAGTCCATGAAAGACATCATAGACTCCTCCATCTTAAAACTTCCTCGAATCCCGCAAAGTAAGGAGGGACCAATGCATTTATTTACAAAAAGAGCAAAATAGGATATCAATCGAACAGCCCTGCTGACGTTAAGCAGATGAGACGATACACAGACACCTACACGCGTGCAATATGTAACCACTTCAGAGCAATGGAGTCCACACTTTGCACCTCACACAATGGGAATGGACGTTCGGAGCAACAACCTGCACATATTTAACGAATTGGATGATGATGTCACAAAGCGTCCTACTCTACAAACACATCTTCCTCCACCACCCAACCGGAGGTTTTACAACCTTGGCGTATCGGCAAAGCACGAACGTTCGGCTACTTCAGGTCAATTTTCATCGACTTTTTCACTAATTCCTGGTCCGAATGTGGATCGATATGGATTAAACTTGAACCGGACATATCTGAGAGGTCCTGGTTCTAACGAGACCTCCACCGTGTCCGGGGGTCCAGCGGTTGTCACGTTCCAGACACTTTTAGCCCGAAAAATGCCAAGGAGAATAATAATGACCCCTAAATATAGCTGCAGGGAGCAATACACGGGGTCCAGGGTAGACGGCGCTTAGTTAAAGTGCAATGGGCGAGCCGGCCCTGGCTATCTAATGTCATAGTGATCAACACCAACATGGCCAGTAAACGCCTCAGCATACAATAATTTTAATGTTGTATTACAGAAGGTATTTGTTCTTGGCAATTCTCTTATTACAATATAATCTCTTCCGAGAACATTATCTTTTATTCCACCTGACGATTTCATGTTCTGATAAAGGCTCGTTCCCTTTGTCAAGGTTTCAGAGAGTATTTTAGTTTATTTGGGTCTTCATAGTCTTTAGGGGCTAAAAAGTATTACATTTTTATTACAGTTCCATTCAAGTGGAATTTGGCTTAATATCTGAGTACTAATAAAAATATACGCCGGGATATGCAGGTAAATATAGATGCAGAGTCATAGTTCTTACTCTGATTTCTTTTTTCCATTCAGAACTGATTTTAGTGTTTTTAGTATGATATAATTGTCCACCTGAATACAATAATCCTACAAACTATGTAAGATTAAATGTCTGTATGGTTTCCAGGGCTTATTACAATCACCTTGACTTGCAGCGAGTAAATTAAAGAAAGACGTAACTAGTCGAGGCTCTCACGCAGCGCCTCTGCTGCTTCACTGCTCCACTTCTTGGTTCTCACGACAGGTTTAGGCAGTTTGACTTTCTGCCTGTAAGCGGGGAGCAAGACGTGGTTGGAGTTTCACAGCGCAGAGCAGGGAATGGCACAATACGCGTTGTGGGCGGCGGTGTAGTGTGTTCTCCTCTAAACTCTCCTCCTGCTTGTATTTACGAAACTGCTTCGTACTGTATTTCGGGAGTCTGCGTTTGCGCACCGCCATCTTTAAACAATGACTCGCTTGTCAATGATCAATGAGAAGTCTGCAGTGCTTCCACGTGACCGTTGAGGGGATGAGAAATGCAACATTTTTTACTAACTTTTTTGACAAAAATAGGACTGATTTGGATCGAACTCGGAAGACAGCATGTTGGAACTGCCCTTGAATACAAATTGTATTCATCGTGTCGATGGTTGGTTCCATGACGTCCATAAACCACTGATGTCAACTTTTCATGATCAAAATAATAATAATTATTATTATTATTATTATTATTATTATTATTATTATTATTATTATTATTATTATTATGACAATGCAAATAGCGTTTCTTCCAAATATTCATCAGATAATTATCTTGTTAAAGATGCAACATACTAATGGTAAGGTACATACCTGTCATCATTAGGGTTTTGAAAATAAGGGAAAGTCTCCTCATTACGCACGGGTCTATTTTGTTTCATTAGGACATTAGGAAACAAAAGGAAAATTAATGCATCTACAATAAAAATATTAATATACAGGAGAATCCCAGGAAAAATGTCAGGTTTGACAGGTACAGTTAGATAGCGTAAGCTGTGAAAACAAATCATGCTATTTAATTAAAAGTAGATCCATTTAAGACATAAGGCAAATGATTCATCAAATCAATGCTCATGGTCCAGTTTGCACCCACCAGCAGGTACTGTATGTATCTTGTGTTCTCTACAACATTGAGACGCCAGCCATCCATTGTCTATGAACAAGAAGAAGAAAAGATATCACTCTAACAAAATACAAGAGTAAAAATAAAAAAAAACTTTCCATTGAATTGACAAGGGGGGGGGGGGGGGGGGGCGTTCACTTCAAAGCAGCTCTCGACAACAGCGCTGTCTGTCTCATTTATGCTTCCAGTGTGTACAGTAATTACATTACGAAGAATGAATTGAATCGCCTATAAATACGCCCCCCCCCCCCCCCACCCCCCTCATTACCCAACCCCCCTGAAGAACATGATCCATACTGGGGAGGGTAATGAAGGCAAAATATTTACGATCCACCGAAAAAGATGATAGCGCGTGTGTGTGTGTGCGTGCATGTGCGCGTGTGTGTGTGTGCGTGTATTTCAAGTGGTGCATCACGAAGTGCCCCTAAATATAGCTGCAGTGGTGAGCTGCTATGTTCAGATACTTCAGCGAGACTCAAGTCAGATCAGTTTTAATTGGCTGGTGAATTCATTAGCGGGATGCCAAGTGCAACTTCCGTGTGTGTGTGTGCATGTGTGTGTGTGTGTGTGTGTGTGTGTGTGTGTGTGTGTGTGTGTGTTGGGGCGGGAACGGTGCACGTGGCCCGCGGACGCCCCTTTAAACAATCACAGCCCGACGGGGGACGGCTTTGATCAGTCACCAATAATGAAGTCGAGGTGGCCGGAAATAGAAGCTTTCAGCAGCGATTGGAGGGTGATATTTCCGGATTAACGGGCTGGCCAATTAGAAAAGCTGGCACAGGCTTTCTCTCTCTTTTTCTTTTTTGTTTTGGATGCGATCGAAATATAGCATAATATGCTTTATTTTGATCGCGTCCAAAACAATATTGTGAAAAGGAAGGTTTGTGTTTGGGGGGGGGGGGGGGGTTCTCCAGTCAGAGTAAGAAGCAAACAAACAAACAAACAGACAAACAAACAGACAAACAAACAGACAAACAAACAAACAAAGACGAATAAGTCTTTACCCAACTTCCCCTTTTCCCTGTCTGGCTTCTAGGCCATCGGTGGAAGCCCTTTTCAGTGATACTTAGACTTAGTAAGTCAAAATGATGACTTATGGTAAGGTCACACCGCCGGCGAGGGGGCGCTGCAAAGCGACAGGCTGCAAAGCGACAGGCTGCAAAGCGACAGGCTGCAAAGCGACAGGCTGCAAAGCATTTCAAACGGAGCTGGGCTTCATCCGGCTGCAGGGGGCAGAGCGACGCCCGACGACGAGCTCACGTCTTCACGGCGACAAGGAAAGTTGAGCAAGTTTCAGCTTTGTGCGAATGAGCAGCGCCGAGCGTTGGGCGAAGGCCAATAGGAGGGGAGATACGCTCTCAATGGCAATGATCGGTGGAAAATGGAAGCTCATACCACTGAGTATTGTTCCTATTTTTTTAATGAAAAACTTCCCTTAAACTATCGATAAAATAAGGAACACGTCATTTTATGGATGGCAAGATTATTTACGGAACTTTTTCGAGAGGTTATTTATTTTTCTAAGTAAATAGCTTCACCATTTTAATAAAAAAAAAATAGTAGACATGGCACCATCTATCTTTATAATGTATATTAAATATGGAATGGGATAAAGCGTAGAAGTGTTTGGCGCACGCGCAAGAGGCAGTGGATTTTGAGCCGACACGCCCTCAAACGCAAGGTGCACAGGGTGTACGGTCACACCACCGAGGAGAGCAGCTCCGCTTCATGCTGCCGGGGATGTGACCTTAGCATTAGTATCTCTAATTGTGACTTGAGTATATCATAATTATATGATACAGTATATCATAACTCAAATTTATGACATATTAAGTCTTGACTTAGTAAATCAAAATTATGAGATTAGAGATACTAAATCAAGATTTTGACTAAGTAAGTATCTCATAATTATGAGATACTTTAGTCATAATTAGGAGATACACTAAGTCAAATATTTGACTTATTGCATCTCCTAATTATGATCATATGATCAAATCAAAATGATGATACTTAATTCTAAATCACAATTTGAGAAACTGGCTGCGATTTTTATGTTTTTTACTTAAGTTTTAACTTAAGTTAAGTTTAAGTTTTTTAAATGTTATTTTCTGGTGGAAATGATCATCCATCGCCATTGCTCTCTCTCGTCTTCAGATATTTTTGCTTTTGGGTAGCCAAGAGAAAGACAGAAATATTTTATTAACTTTTTCTTCTTCTCCCAAGCTGCCGGTACTCTGTACTCCAATCAAGTGGACATCGTGTTAAATAAAGCATATGTCATTGAGTCGGAGCGCATTCATTTATTTTATTGTGATAATGGCCAGGCTGCGAGCTCAGGGTTGCCATGACGTCATTGACCACATATAGAGGTGGACGGGTCATTTCTTTGGATCGTGGGCATTCGTGTTTGCACTTTCCATTTCGTACCTTTTTGGTTGGAAGCAGCTGGTTTCACTCATTATCCATTCCACCAGTTCTGGTGCCATCATTGGTAAAGGCTGCTGCCCGCGCTCACTGGTTCAGGCGGATTAGAAAGTGTTCCAAGTTTGTATCCGATCGAGAGACCGCAGGAAGTGATGCTGCGTTCCGTGAGAACATGAGAAATCTGTCATTCAAGTAGGTAGTCCACATGTTAACATACAACATACAACATAAAAACTATAGCGTATTTCAAAATACCGACACTTTTTCACTTTTTTTCACTTCAAGCACATGTCTATAGCCGGTGAAGGTGTGGGGTTGTGGAGCTGTCCCGAGTCTCTCCTGAGCCGCCAGGTTTGTCAGGCAAGCTTCCCTCGTCGCTATTTGTGTTTGGAGCCCAGGGCCTCCGCGGGGTTTTTTTCTTGCTCTCTCTCTTTTTTCTCTCTCTTTCTTAGTTCCCTTCCGACCTCTTCCTGTGGCAAAAAGGAAGAAATAAAAGCCTTGTCTTACAGCGGCCCATCACTCCTGCCGTGAAAAGCCTGTGACCAAGGCGTCCGTCCCTTTCAGCTCCATTGTGTCACCGGGAAACGAGGGAAAGCGGCGGCAGCGGCGGGGTAGTCCACTAAACACGCTGCAGGGGGTGTTTGGGTTGGCGGGGGTGGATGGGGTGGGCGCTCCTGTTTGACTTGTTGTTGGTTGTTGTTGTGGAGGGGGTTCTGTGTCAGGGGGGCCTCTGAGCTGACCTGTGAGGAGAATGGGCAATGGCCTTTTGTGTCAATGTTTTGACCAACGGGGCTCTCCTGAAACTAGATCAATGGATGAGGCGGTGGACACCTGAGTGGTATAAAAAATAATAATAAAAATAAAAAACAGAGATGTTTTGAGGTGTGTGTAGGGGGCACCCCCCCCGGGGCACCCCCCCCCACCCCCACACACACACACACACACACACAAAAAAGGATCTTTGTGTTGTGTCCATTCTGAGAGTAGGCTGTATCTGCCAAAAAAGACAGGACAGTGTTGAACTTTCCTCCCCTTCGGCCACCACTTCACTCTCTCTCACACACACACACACACACACACACACACACACACACACACACACACACACACACACACACACACACACACATCTTTGAGAGATGGTTAATTTTCACGAACAAAGGACTCTGGTGCTATAGTGTGCGTGTAGTGTGTGTGTGTGTGTGTGTGTGTGTGTGTGTGTGTGTGAGGCTGGTTGCGGGTGGAGGTGGGGGTTGGGGGTTGGTTGCGGGTGGAGGTGGGGGTTGGGGTCAATAGCCCCATGACAGAATTCTAAATAGTTAAGGAATAAAACAAGTTATTCTTGTCTTCAAGTCTTTTGGGGTTACATTTTTAATGATATCAAAGGGGTGGCATCGTGAAAATACAGCTTCTTATATCTTCGGATTTCGATTAAAGGTTTTTGTTATTGCTGGGATTTTGAGCAATAATCTACATCTCACTTTTTCGGACTAAAAGTGTCCGGAACACTTAAACCACTGAACTTACGGACATGCTTGAGGTCTCGTTGGAACCCAGACATCTCAGACATCTTGTGGTTCAAGTTTGATCCATATCGATCTACACACGAAGATTAACCCTAAGTTGAAGGAGTTCAGCGTACCTTGTTGAGCTTGTGGAGCCGGGCGCTTTGTGACATCATGAAGCGACGTTAAGTCTGATTTCCATCTCTGGCCGCTCGTTCACATTGTGAGGGTGGTGCTGTGTAGGCCGCCAGGAGACGACAGACCGGGGGGGGAGCCGATGCAGCGTTCAAGTAAACTCAGAAAATCGTGCTGCGTTTCAGAGAGCCCTGAAAACTGTAATGTGTACCTAAAACATCCAACTGGACCCTGGGTATTGCTGCCTGCAGCCATATTTATTGTTGTTATTATTATTAGTATTATTATTATACATTTATTTATTTATTTTAATTATTGTTGCTGTCGTTGTTGTAGTTGTTGTTGTTGTTGTTGTTGTTGTTGTTGTTGTGATTATTAGTATCATTGCTATTATTTTTGTCATTCTTTTTTGTAGCAGTAGTTTTTATTTAAATGTTTTTGTTTCTTTGTTTTTATATTATTTTTAGTGGAAGAAATCAAACGCTGATTATATATTTATATATAATCAGCATTTAATTTCTAAAAATAATTAAACTAAAAATAATGAATCTATATATATATATACATATATATATATATACATATATATATATATATATATATATATATATATTTATTTATTTATTTTTAATGATCATACAACACAACATATTGTTTGTAAGTATCATTGATCATTTTATATATATATATATACTGTATATATATATACAGTATATATATATATATATATATATATTTATAATGATCATACAACACATAACATATTGTTTATATGTATCATTGATCATTTTATATATGTATGTAATATATATATATATATATATATATATATATATATATATATATATATATATATATATATATATATATATATATATATATATATATATATATATATATATATACATATATAAAATGATCATACAGCATTTGATGTGTGATGTTTTTTGTTGGGAAGCGCTTATTCATTTGTAATTGTAATTAGACGGATATCACTAATTATAAGTCAATTTCCATAATAATAAGATAGACGGGCAATTTTTCCTCCTTACTGCGCCGGGCCTGCGGCTTATAGGCTCGTTTAATTTTTCTTTTTTTTTTTAAGGCGGTTTATAATATGTACATTTACCTCTGCGTCGCTAATCAGCGTGCACTGTATTTACTGCTCCTTCGGTTCGCTGTTCTCCCGGCCTCCCTGCGCTTCGTGGCTCAGGGGCGGGCGAGGGAGGGAGGGAGGGAAGGAAGGAAGGAGGGAGGGAGGGAAGGAAGGAAGGAGGGAGGGAGGGAGGGCTGGAAGTGACAGCCTAATTATCAGCTCCAACTCCGTTCATTAGTCATTAGACAATCCACTGTACATCCACTTGCTAAATGAATAATTTTGTATATATTACGGAAACACAATATTATGGCCCGCAGCAAACGCCTGGCTTTAACCTCACGCTGTTCCAAGTACAAAAGAAATAAATGGTGATACTATGGGAGGTTATTTAATTTCACCCGCAAAAGTCACATCCTTGAAAGGATGTTATTTGCAAATGGGAGAGAGAGGGGGGGGGGGCTTCTGCACACACCTGCGTTCGTTTCTCATTTACTACATTTAAGTCAATTTCAATAATAATAATAATAATAATAATAATAATTATTATTATTATTATTATTATTATTATTATTATTATATTAAGGATAATCATTTGTCAATTGTTTCACCCCGTCTCTCGTATTCCAACTGTTTTGATCAAATTAGGCCTACATGCACACTTCACTTCCCATCAATACTTTTCCAAAACGTTCCACAATGCAAGAATTATTGGTGATTCTTTCTATCAATAAATAAAAAATATAGTGTGTTGAATTATGGCGGACTACATGGGATTTCAGGTGAATTTATGTTGGATGGTAAATCCTGTGATCACCACAACGGTCGAAACGGTAAGCTTATTTCTGGCCTTCAAAAAAGCTCAATCAATTGTAATCCGTAGCCCCTGGTCGATGTATCTCACATCTCAGGTTCGATCACATTTTAGACATTTGCACTTTTTTTTTATTATCAAGAAACCGTGATTCGGACCTTTAATTATATATATATATATATATATATATATATATATATATATATATATATATATATATATATATATATATATATATATATATATATATATTATATATGTGTATATATATATATATATGTATATGTATATATGTGTGTATATATATATATATATATATATATATATATATATATATATATATATATATACACACATATATATATTTATGGCCCATAGAGGTCGCTGTGATATTGCAAAACAGATGAGAGTGAATTTGTCAGGCTACAGGTTTAAAACCATTTCCCTCGACCTCCCTCGTTCTTAAATACTCGACTGGCCCAAACATTTTGTTTTAACTTCACAATAATCATGAGGATTTGTTGGCAAAAATTGTGTTTGTTTATCGCGGGCGGTTGGTTTTCAGGACTTTCCTTTCTCCGTGGCATTAGTTTTGTCAAACAAAAAAAAAAGAGAAATGACGTTATTCCAGCACCTCTCCCGGTAGCGTTCATTTTGATTTCCAAATGAATCAAAAATAAAAAAAAAACTACAAAATGTAAATAAAAGAGATTAAAAAAAAAAAAAAAAAAAAAGGATGCGATATTCCCACAGATGGTGACTGCAGCTTCACCCCAATTACCCCCATTGATCCGCATTAGTCCAAAGTGGTGAAATAAATACATATTATTTTTCATATTTAGCGGGATGTGGGGTGGGATAATGACCTCTATCAAGCTGCTATCAAACCACACCTCCAACCTCTCACAATTGTCACCGGGCCCACGGCCTTAAAGCTGGAACGCCTCCTCATCCCCTTCCAAATATTAATAATTGATGATCGAATCGAATTCCCTTTCTGACAGATTAGATTTTAACCATTTGATTTTGTTTGGACCGGGGCGTTCCCATATTATTACTTAATGACGCTCACAGCTGCTGCTGTCCATTTCGTGTCACCAGCCGCCATCTGGACGCTTATTAGCACCTCAATGCGTCCACGCTGCTCAATACATCTCACACCAACAGGGGTTTTGCTTTGTAACAGTTCATAAAAAAGGTTTAATAATAATAATAATAATAATAATAATAATAATAATAATAATAATAATAATAATAATAATAATAATAATAATAATAAAATGACGCTGTTGATGTTGTCGTAAAACGTATCTTACAAACATAAAAAAAATAGTTGTTTTTTTGAAACAGAATAGACGGAGTAATGATATCCTTTGTTGTGTTGTTTTTTTTTTATTTTCTATAATTTCATTTAGTTTATTAGGCAAAATATACGATCTGGACAAATTTCCTTCAACGCGCTATTTACAATTTTTTTTTTTTTTTGAAATCACTTGTATTTACATGAAAGAAAAAAAAAAAAAGGAGGAAGACACCAAAAAAAGAAAAGAAAAGAAAAGAATAATATAATAATAACAATTAAACGAAAATGAAATCCCACCAAAACGTCCCAGCCTGCCTGGGCACCGTGGAGAGAGGGGGGCGGCAACATGGGAGTACAGGCTACACAACAATAGAGGAAGTAATCCATCCATCCACAGGATATTACCAAATGACGTCATTAGTCCTTTAGCGACCGAACGCTACGCTGCATTGCGCTATTATTCATTGTCCTTTTTTTTTTTTTAGGAGTGTGTATTAAGTCTCTTTCTTTCTTCCTTTCTCTCTGTCTCTGTGTGTGCGTGCGTGCGTGCGTGCGTGCGTGCGTGGTTGCGTGCGTGTGTCCGCGGGCATCAGCCAGCTCAGCGTCATGACGTCTTGATCAGGCCGAGGAGAGCGCGGTGAGGACCCGTTGCGTGGCGTCCGCTGCGGGGTTCCTGGCGCTGGAAGGCAGAGAGAATCTGGATAAGAATAACACACACACACACACACACACACACACACACAAAGGTAGATAAATAAATACCCTGCACCCGTCTGGAGAGGCTGGCTGAATAATATTTCTTTTTCTCATTTGCGGAACAGAAAGAAGAAGAAAAAACGATTCGTTATTTCCCCCCCCCCGCTGGCCAGTTAAAAGGGGGGGCTTGGGAAACGCACCCAACGACGGATGGACCACCTGAACTATTTTAGAACTTTAAACGATCTATTCATTTATTGGTCATGATTCTGATGCAAACATTTTTTGAAGCTGCTTCGACCGCTCTTGAACAGCAGCTGTGCAACGCACGTAAGTCCGCCACGTCAAGGTAAAGAGAGAGAGAGGGAGGGAGAGAGAGAGGGAGGGAGAGAGGGAGAGAGATTTACTTATCTCTGTGTGTATACTGTATGTCTAAATGTTTATATATTTAAGATGGAGAAATATATAAAATAGTTCAACTACAACAGTGGGTGGCCTAGACCAAGAAATGTACTTTATTATCTTGACCTATCTATATATATATACACTTGTATTTATATTTATTTCATATTTTTAAGTGCAATGTTTACACATTTCTGTCTGCATTTCAGTTCCCCCCATCTTTTATTTATACTCTTAACATTTTTGTGTTTTCCACTCGCTTTGGCAACGCAAACGTGTGTTTCCCATGCCAATGACGGCCCTTTGAATTGAATTGAATTGGAAATTCGACAAGGAGAGAGAGGGAGAGGGGGAGAGAGAGGGAGAGGGAGAGGGAGAGAGAGAGAGTGAGAGAGTGAGAGAGAGAGAGAGAGAGAGAGAGAGAGAGTGAGGGAGAGAGAGAGGGAATTATAGCACTTGAAACGGGGGAAAGTTCCACGGCAGAGCGCTCCCCAGGGCCGCGGCTCTCCCCAGGGTCTTTAGGGAAAGCACACAGCCCAGACACAGCCCGTTTTACTCGGTGACTTGATAAGTAGCCGCACCACCCCCAGAGGAGAGGAATTAGAAGGGGTGTGGGTGTGGGTGTATGTTGGGGGGGGGGGGGGGCGAGACCCCTGTCACCCACAAAATCCAAAGTTTATTTAGACAAATTTTAAATGACATCAACTCGATTTCTCAAGAGCCGTCAAGAGCCTAAACAAGGCTGGAAATGTATTCACCGGTAGTTCGACACATTTATGTATCTCTAAATAGTGTTATTTTAAAACGCATTATAAATTATTATCATTATTATTATTATTATTATTATTATTATTATTATTATTATTATTATTATTATTATTATACATGTAGTGAATAGGCCGATTAAATGGACGCGTTAAATTGCTCGACGTCAGTGACACTGAGCCCATTTTAAAATGTTTACTCGTTTCTTCAACTTGAAGGAGTAGCGGTGTAAAAAAAAGTTATATTCTCACCTGTCATGGAGGGGACGAAATGAAGACTTGAGAGGCTGTGTCGATGGCGAATCCGTTCTTACATCGTTTTCATGGTCTAAAAAAATGAACGACATCACAACATGAGTATAAAGGAATACCGAAAAAAATATATATATTCATAGTTTAACCCCATATGATATAGAACTATAACGTTATAATTGTATTTTAATAGTTTGTTTTTGTAATATAATACTGAAATTTAATATTTTTCGTTTATTTCATATGGGCCGAGGTGTAATATATATATATATATATAAAACTATTATTTTATAACATATGAACTGACTATAACTTCCTACCTATGTGCTTGGGACTGTGGCTCTCTGGTGGAGCCTTGCTGTCGTTGCTCAGCGCCGCAGCGGCTGCTACCGGCGACACGACCACCGAAGTGGGCTGCTGGGCCTGCAGGTGGTGGCTGTGGTGGTGGTGGTGATGGTGCTGGTTTACTCCGAGAAAGGACCTGACGTTCAGCAGGGAGTTCTGGCCAAGGAAAGCGCCATTGGTCCAGTTGTGAAACTTCCCAATCTGACAAGTGTACAGTCCGTGGCTAGGGAGGAAGGCCGGGTGGTGGGCTTGGATCTGGTGGTGCGGGGCCCCCGCGGGGCCAGAAGGGGACGTGGGCTTCTGGGTGGAACTGTCGGGGCTGGTGGCGGTCTCCGCCAAGGACCAGATTTTGGGCTTATTGTTCGCCGGGAGTGGGAAGCCTCCCGGCCTGTCTGGGGACAGCACTCTGGTGGTGGTGGTGGTGGTGTTGTTGTTCCCGTCGGAGGTCTCCTTGCCCGCTTGGTGAACCGAAATGGCGTTCTTGGACTTCTCGAAGACCTCGTGAGCCTGGAGCGCGAAGGCCCGTCTCTTCTCTAGGCCGTCCAGCTCCGCGCCGCCGCCCCCGCGGTCCCCGCTCCCCTCGGTGGACTTCTCGTCGTCCTCCTCGTTGCTCTGATCGCCGTCGTTGTCGTCGATTTTGTCTATGTCGATGCTCTCCAGGTCGATCTCCTCCTCGTCCTCGTTCTTCTCCACCTCGTCCCCGCTGCCGAACAGGTTGCCGTCCTCCTCGTCCTCCTTGCTCCTGGCGCCCCAGGTCACCTTGTTCTCCTTCTTGAGCCTCCGGCGGGCGTTGGCGAACCAGGTGGAGACCTGCGTCAGGGTCATCTTGGTGATGATGGCCAGCATGATCTTCTCGCCCTTGGTGGGGTAGGGGTTCTTCCTGTGCTCGTTGAGCCAGGCCTTCAGGGTGCTGGTGCTCTCCCGGGTGGCGTTCTTGGGCCTGGCCGGGTCCCCGTACTGGAATTGGCCGTACGGGTAGAAGGCCGGAGACGTGTGGGCGGCGAAGCTGGCCGGGTGGACCCCAGGGCTGTCTTTCAAGTCGTACTGGGATCCCTGGGACGCGCAAGGGAGGGGGTGGGGTGAGATCATTGGTTATTACGCACGGCCCATCGTTACGCACTAGTCCTAGGCCCATTTACTTTGGCTGTAATTTAAAATAAAAACATGTTCAACGTTGGGACGACTGTATGTCAAAAGGACTGCGCCGGTAGTGCAAATTAAGCGAAAACGGTCTCTGTGAATGATGTGAGAGTCAAGCTGTCACACGGTGGCACCTGCCGCAAGCCAGAAGCCCGTGGGCACAATAGTAAGCAAACATTTCACAGTCATCAGCCCGGTCACACGGACAGAATGGGATCATGGAAGGAGGTTAAATTATTTAGGCAGTGGGTTAAAATAAGCCCAATCTACGGCCCGCATAGAAGCAGAGGAGAGGCCTTAGTTGTGGTGACACCACATGACACCAACTTATTTGCCCCAAGTTTAGAATTGATCATTTCCACTGCTATTATTTCAGTGGAACTGTATTTTATGCGTTCGTCTCTTTGGGAAAACGTGAAGTAGACGTGTGTAATACCTGACACAGCGACGAGCATGCTTGCAAAATAATCTGACACGTTTTCCAACATGGAAATTAAAAAAATCAACCAAAAAAAACAAAAAACGATAATTCTTTACATGCAGTCCAGACATATTAGTCAGAAGTACATTATCACAGCATGATAAAGGTCCATGTTAATTACCCTTATCAATACATAATATCGATATATTCCAGTACGTATATTATAATAACAATTTAGCTGTCTTGAATTAATATACATTTGGACACCATAACAATAATAATATGCCGCAAAAATCAGAAAAATAACAAGATATTATTTTCTTTGCGCCTTTTCACCGTGGCATATTATCCAACATATTATTTAAGAATAACGCGAATACCAAGCGTGTCAAAACTTTTTCTCACATTTTGAGCAAAACACGGGATTGGAGTCGAAGGTTAGAGTTTAATGTTTGATTTGGCACCGTATATAAACGTCGCCATAGGATTATTATAAGGAAACTAGGAGTCGTATTCATAACGTCTACGTGTCTCTACGCGCTCCCCGAGGTAAACACACCGTTTTGTGACTCCTAAAATCTCACGGCAACGATTGCAATAAAGCTCCAAAGAAATAAAAAACGATTATCGGAATGAAAAGGGGTAAATAATAGCGATGGAAAAAAAACAGGTTTACATTTACTTTTGGCCGAGAGCAGTTAATTTCTGGTATCATGCTCTATATCACCTCCACAAAAGACAACAACAAAAAAAAAAAAACAGCACAAGAAAATAACTTTTCTTACCATTTGGGAAAAAAGAGCCAAATCCGCGCTGGTGTAAGGCAGGAAGGCGCTGTAGTTGTGCGCGTAGGGGTTGGCGTACATGCCCAGCACCGAGGTCACGGCCGCCGCCGCCGCCGCGGACGACGGGCTCCCCGCGATTTCGGCGCTGCCTCCCCGGGACGAGGGCGTCAGCACGCCCGGCCTGTCGCTCCCGTACACCGCTTGGGACGCGCTCAAGTACTGCGGGTAGCCCAGCTGGGGGAAAGACATCTCCGAGCGAAAAGCTGGGGGGGAGGGGGAGGGGGGGGGGGAGACGCGCGGAGATCTGCGTCCTAAAAAAAAAAAAAAAAAAAAAAAAAAAAGATAATAACAATAATAAGAAAAACCCGGTGCGCAAAAATTCAACAGGAAAAAAAAAGTGGGGACGAGAAGGGAACCCGGAGGAGTCACAGGGAGAAATGGTTCAAGTCGCTGTGGAGACACCGTGTATAGTGTAAAAAAAAAAAAAAAAAAAAAACCCCAAAAACAGGTAGAGGAACAACCAAAAAAAAAAAAAAAAAAAGTAATAACCCCGCACACACCGCAGCACAGCGCACCGCAACAACGGCTCCTCTCCTTAAATCTCGGCTTCTTTCTCCCCGACTCTCTCTCCCTCTCGCCGCCCGTGTGTGTGCGTGCGTGTGTGCGTGTGTGTGTGTGTGCGTCTGCGTGTGCGTGCGTACGTGCGTGCGTGCGTGCGTGCGTGCGTGTGTGTGCGTGTGCGCGCGCCCCCTCCGCCAAGTCCGTTGGATGTGATCAGATCAACAATTGAGCTCCGACTGACGCGCCTGCCCCGAGGTCCGGGGCTGATCTCTCAGATACAATTTGAAGTTGATGCTTTGATTGGCATCCCTGCCCGAGCCCGCAAGCTCCTCCTCCTTTCTCCTTCTCTCTTTTCTCTCTCTCTCTCTCTCTCTCTCTCTCTCTCGTTTCTTCTTCTTCTTCTTCTTCTTTCTTTTTTTTTTTTTTTTTTTGCAGAGCCTTGCTGATGCATGAGGAGCAGAGATGGCGGGGGCCGCTCTCCCTCCCTCCCTCCCTCCCTCCCTCCCTCCCTCTCCCTCTCTCCCTCTCTCTCTCTCCGCCTGTTTGGACTATTGTATGTTAAATGTTGAGCATTAGAGTCCATTCACCGCAGCTTTGATTGTTGTATGACAACCTGTCTACACGACTTTTTACAGCTGTCCGACATAGGGGGAAGTAAACCCGGCGCGAGGAGAAGAAGGAACCCACTCTGAATAGATTTAAATTGTAATTAACCAGGGAAAAGAGCACTCCAGAGGGAAGTGGAGCTCGCCATGACGGGACTGGTGCGTTATCAAGTGAAATATTGCATGTCATATTTATATACGGTACATATATGTCATTTTATTATTACATTTTTTTTGTTTAATATATATTGTAGCCCTACTTGAATTCGTCCAAATGACCCGTTTTACTTTTTCTTTCTCGTTTCCTTTTGCATTTATTATTGAGCGGCATTTTTCCATTTATTTATTTAGTTTTTATTTGTCGGTGGTGGGTCAATGGAATGAAGTATGAATCGAATTCTAACGTGTTCAATATCAAACACTGCAATATATAACTTTTTTATTAGTATTTCAATGGTTTTCTAAATTATATGTCATAATCTAAATGTTTGTCTTTTTTTTTTTATCATCGCACAGAATGGTTGCTTAAAGCATCATTTTGTTAATGAAAGAATCCCTCTTTCTTTCTTTCTTTCTTTCTTTCTTTCTTTCTTTCTTTCAGTCAAGCTGTGACTGTGCACTTGTGTGTGTGTGTGTGTGTGTGTGTGTGTGTGTGTGTGTGTTGTCGGCGTAACAACGCAGCCACTTCACTCAAACGTCTCCCCTGTGTTTGAGTGAGATGGAATGAGGCAAAGCAGCGCTCGCCGAGTCACAGCTCCACGCATTGTGCAGGTTAAAGAATGAGACGCATCAAAGCCTCCGAGGGAGTCAAAGCCAATGGAAAATGTACATTTCGGATCTTTTTTTTCTTAACGGGTCTACACCGAAGTTAAAGCGAAGCGAGTTTTGTTGTTTTTCCCCCTAAAACCAATGTTTAATTATTATATACATAAAAAAATGACTCGTGCAATATCCACGAATTCCTTTATATAATAATAACAACAACAACAATAATAATAATAATAATAATAATAATAATAACAATAATAATTATAATAGATGTAATAGATATCATAAAACAATATGGTCATTGATATGATTTATAAATTAAAAATAATCAGATAAGAGCTATATATTTTAAGTTTAATATGCAATTTCCAATTAAGAAAGTGCCACGGTCCAAACACACACGTCCGTAGGTGTCCAGTTCTAACCCGGCTTGTGAGGGGCTCTGAGGTTTTTTTCTTTCCGTCTCTCTATGTATTTTTTTTTTTATTACGATTCTTTTTGAGTCTTTTTAATAACTCAACACTCATCCTGACGCTTCAGTGAGGGGGGTAGATTTAGATTTAATGCCTTAACAACTGAACCCAAGAAGTCAGTATAGATTTTGATCTGCACCAGATGGCTCCGAGTGGATATTGCCAACGCCGAGGATCTGTAAAAAAATATCTGAGGGGCACTGATGGTAATCTGCGAAACACATCTGAAAGGGGGGAGGGTGGGGGGGGGGTGGGGGTGTGGCAATTGTGATAACCCGCTGGAAATGTGTGCAGGGGCTAAATATGATGGTGAGGGGAGATAAGGAGACTGTGAGAAAAAAAAAAAAAATACAACTCAAAATAGGGATGGGAGAGGAGACAGCCAATATCCTGAAATTAAAGGCTGATTCTTACAAACAAGAACGACAACAATCACAACAATAATAATAATAATAACAATAATAATAATAATAATAATAATAATAATAATAATAATAATAATATACATTCACAAAATATATACACAAATTTGTATTGGAGTTGAGAAAAATGCAAAGGGTGCAAAAGACTAAAAAATCTATTCTAAACATACGATTTTCAAAAAACAGGCAGGAAGAACTAATAATAATAATAATAATAATAATAATAATAATAATAACATAAATGATATAAATAACATAAATCATATAATCAATAATAGTTGTATTATTATTATCATTATTATTATCATTATTATTATTATTCTAAAAACACAAGCTAAAACATGGTTTAAAAACATCTTGAACACCTTCCCAATTAATAGTAATGCATTCGGCTCATTAAACATTTAGAGCCCTCGACGGCCTCCGTCCAAGGCGCTCTTTAAATAAAACGCTTTCTCCTCTCACTTCCGGTGAACACTTGGCACGTGCTGGGGGCCA
>NC_137195.1:26418620-26426120 GCF_960531495.2 Zeus faber | reverse complement strand
GAGGGACACCTCAACCGCACGGTGCCGTTAAGCAACGATGATCTTCCAAATCCCACCTGAAGGATGTGTCTTTTGCATTCGGCTGAAGTAACTTTCCTCTACTCTCGGAAGGAACCGCAGATGCAGAGAAAATCTGCAATGACTTTGTGGTCAGTTCATTTTCTAAAAAAAAAAAACGGATAATGAGGTTCTCATTTGGTGGTTGCATAACAACTATAAATCAGGCGTCCGTAGTACTCCATGGTTCAGAGACGAGCGCAATCCGAAATAAAAGCAGAAGTATGTAACGTTATTGCCATGGGTGAACTGCTATGGTGTCATCTTAATTTTTATCTCCACATGGGGGGAGTGTTAGACACATCTGATATTTTATGTATACATCTAACATTTTTATTCAAAAAGTACCCTCTTTGAGTTTTAGATGCTGTTGAAACAATGGTGTTTTGCGCACAACTTCAAAATAATATCTGCAGAATCTTCAAGTTTGCGGCGATTTGCCTACATTTCCCATGATGCAAATAGTATCTGTCTCTCATTTGCATTGTGGGTGATGTAGGTCTCCTGCTTTGACAATAGTAACGTTATCGACTCCATGTGACGTTTGTAATAATTGCGAGAAATTCCCAAAATGCGCTTTTCTGCACTCGTTCTACGGTCATCTGGCGTGCAGTAAAATATGAAAGAAATTGTGTTATATTTCCAGTGCTCTTTTATTTTATTCATTTGAAACGTTTGGTGAAATTGGTAAACCTTGGCCCATACGCTGAACAACAATTCATGTTGTCATGAAAAACTAAATATAAGAAAAAAACAATGATCCATAATCAATGCTATTATTGATTGCTTATGGCTGTTTACATTTGTTCAAAAAGATTGCAAAATAGCAAATATTTAGTTTTACATTTGTAATAGAGCAAAACCAAATTTTTGTTCACCACTTCTCACTTTAGATAAAGTTTCAGGTCTATCGGGGCAGTCCACCGTCTCATCTTCTAATAATTAAAATGTTTTGTTTTATACTCTTTGTGCTGGTGGTACAGCTGATACAGTGAAATACCGCATTGATAAAATAATACATTATAAGAGAACAATACATGGAACTATACATGAATTGAAAAAAATATGCATACATATCCACACATACACAAATACTTACATATACATGTACACATATATATACATGCATACATACCTATATGCATACAAACATACACATACACAAATACTTGCATATACTGTACATACTGCATATTTATATATACAGTTTATATACAAATACATATCAACATAAACACACATGCATATATGCCTATATACACATTCACAAATACTTATATATACTGCATATATACACATATACATACTGGTACATGCATACATATCTATGCATAGCGTACATACACACATGCATACACATTCTATTCATTTAACGAGTCTAGGACGGAGGCACGTTCACCTGGTTTCCACCACACTTACTGCACTCTAAACACACTAACTGCCAAGGTTTTTGACCCCCCTCCTCCCTAAAGGCGTTCTCCAAGGTGGGTAATGAACGGGTGGGCCCAGATTTTGATGTGGTTAGGGGCCGGGGGGAGTGAAACGCGAGAAGGGGTGTTAATTGTTTTGGCTCTTTGCTAGGGGAAACATATCAACATTAGATCTAATGGAGGTTAAAGACTCCCATCGCCATAGGGGCCGGGGCTAATGAATAGATAGGCAGCCAGGGAGGGAGCGGGGAGGGGGGTGAGAGCGCTTTACCTAAATTCAACTTGACAGTGTTTACCGGCCTAATAAAGCTTTTTAACTTCATTGAGTCGGGCGTTTAATTGACTTAGTTAGGGATTTGCCACGAGAACTCATTAAGGAATTTCTATATGAATTGAGAGTTATACATGAGGGGGCGTTTTAGGCGTAAGCAATTATTCCTAACTACAAGAGACTTAATTGACAATTGCAAACAGAGTGGTGTTGGAAAAAAATAAATCAAGATTATTATCTGCCGGCCTACTCTGTGAAAAGGCTTGCTCGGGGCAGATTGTTGCCAAATTCCGTACATGTACAATAAACCTGTTGCGCGGAGATAGTACAGAGCATGTACTTAGTGAAGAATGGCGAATCCACTGAGCTAATAGCATTATCGCTGTGTAACCTCATTATGGATATTATGGCACATTCTGAAGTCAACCACCATCTCACAGCATCATTCATTTTCAGATGTATGTAAAGTACATGGGGAACGTGTGAAACGTGCATTGAAGACATACAGGTCTGTCCTTTTGTCACGCAAATATAATAAATATGAAAAACCTAAATGAGAAAGGCGGGATTGGAAGAATGGGCTTGTAAATATTCATTGGAGTCAGTTTCCCACTTCAGATGTTTATTCGTCGTCCAAAAGCTGGAGAGGGAAAAAAAAAAAGAAAGAAAGAGAAAGAAAAACGACGAAAAAACAGCACAAGCGCGGAAATCTTCTTTCATACGCTATAATTCCGGCGTTTATTTATCAACAGAGGTAATTGAATCTGAAGGAAGGGCCTTCTTGTTGAGAAAAAAAAAATAAGAAACTATCCCACTTTGATAGTGGTGTAAAAGGATGAACTTATAGATAAAATGATCAACAGACAGCACAACACCAATGGAATTTTAATTAGGGAAGCTCTTATCGGTTATCGCGGCACGGTTTTTATTTATTTTATTTTCGTTATTTATTTATTTTTTTCCCTCCAGTTTGTGTTTGTAGTAAATACTGGTAGTAGTTAAAACGGGCTTTCATGATAGCAGAGATAAACTCCCCAGGCAGCCTTGGCCTCTCACTCCCAACACAGCTATCACCTTGATCACCCATCAGATTGACTCTGTTTCAATTGCTTTGGGCTCTAGGTTCCTGGAGTTTTTTTAATTGGTTGGTAAAACATGTAGAGATTAAAAGCACATAAATAAATAAATAAATAGAAATCGGAAAAGAGAGTGAGGAAAAATATTAAATAGGACAAACAGAGAGAGTTGGACTTTTGAAACACTGCTGTTTGCCTATTAGGCCTTTCTGACCGCAAATCGAAACGTGCCGTACTCAATTAGTTGTGAAGAGCAACAAACAAATAATCTTTTCCGATCATGGAGTGTGGATCATGGATGTAGGGCATTTCAAAATTACACAATCTCTTTGGATGATTATTGTCAAAGGTCAGAAAAAACGGTCAACTAAAATGAACTGATCGATCGATAATGGTATAGTATACAAAACCATTCTATAATAAGCATACTACTACAATGGTATGTCAAATAGTATATCAAACTATGTTAATAACCTCACAAAAAGTTTCCCCAGTTTACAATTTATTAACGGTTTTGGTCTGGATAATTGCTGGCTGTTAACCTAAAGAAGAAACAATTGATATTTGTGTCAGAATTGAATCCCTCTAACCATTTAATAACTCATGGAAACACAAGATTAATTTTGGCCATAGTTGCCCGCACTTTATAGTAAAACCTTCATCTAGGTCATTGTAAAACTTTCATTCCAGTCCGTCTATGGCTCCATCTAGTTCTCACTACAGAGACCATTTCCTGTGAAAGTGGTAAAATGGCTGAATCTGTTGCATGGCACGCTGCAGAGATCCAGAGCCTTGGTGTGTCTGGAACAAAGAAGACCCAGACTTAGTGTAAAAGAAAGTCAGACAAAGAAAAGACTAAACCTAGAATTCACAATGAACCAGCTCTGGAAGACAGAGAACTCTCAGGGAAGCAAAGCCTTCAAGGTTGGATTCCGCATTCCAACAATCACATCATTTCACAACTTATCTTCAATGTGAAGATACCTACTGTTAAAGTGAGCCTGCCACCTAGTTCCTGATTATGAACAGTATGGAGATGCAACTTTTGGGAATGCTATTTGGTTGATTTGTTGTTGGTGAGGTTATGATAGACTAGTGCTCCCCCGAGAAGCATAAGGATCACAGAAGACGAACATCTCAAATGAACATGCCTTGTGGTTGAATTAAACCTACTACCTCGTAGTTCTTGATTATGTATGGTTTGGAGATGGAACTTTTGGGAACTGTATTAGGTTGACTCGAATGATATGATGTACCAATGTACCACTACGATACTGTGGCAGTCCCTGCCTGCCACACGCCACCTGAGTGGCGTTTTTAGAGCCCTCCGACCAAGAGACACAGGCGAGTGAACTGAAAACATGTGGGCAGGTGTGGGCAAGCTGGAACAAGGCCGGAGCAGATGGAATGAATACATGTGATGACAAGGGCTCCTCTCCTGTGTGTGTGGGGATGGGGGTTTTTACCTGTTTTACTGCAACAGGTGTGCAGCCACCCTGGTGATGGCCCAATTACCTTGAACCAAGACAGGTGTGGCTGCTTAAACCAGACCACCCCCACACCACAGATACTTTATTTTACCAGGAGTAATGTTTGGTGTTTGGACCAGGTTAATTATTTCTCATTGCCATGGGTAAGCTGGTGAGTAGGATCTTTTTCATTCAAGTGATGAAAATGATTTGGCCTTTATTCTAAAAACCTGCAAGGGAGGTTTCACCTGCCAAATAAAGCAGTAGAAGACAACAGTGTCTATGGACTTATAAAGTATCAAAGAAAGGAACGACAGTCAAATGTCATTCAAAACATCATTAACCTTATTCCTTCAACTTTGAATCCTGTCACTATGTTGGGTTTTAGTTCACAGCCAGCTTAGCTTCATGCTAAATAATGCTCTGTGTGTTGTGCTGTTGTTTCCTGTTGGTGATTGTCTACACCATGAATTATGCCATCAGTGCATTTTGTTCATGTAAGTTACTGAAGGGCTCGGAGATGGAACATTTGGGAACCCTATTTGGTTCATTTGCGGTCAGGAGATGATAGACTAGTGCTCCCCCTCGAGGCCGAAGAATCACATCAACTGAAACCCCATGTTCCAAATATGGACGTCTTGTTAAATTAAACCTTCCTCCCAGTCTTGACTGAGAGGGCTCAGAGATGGAACTTTTGAAAATTGTATTTGGTATACTTGTTGCGGTCAGGTGACGATAGGCTAGTGCTCTCTCTAGAGGCTGAAGAATCACATCAACTGTCGACCTATGTTGTGAAATAAAACCTTCCTTCTAGCTCTTGATTATGAAGGGTTTGGAGATAGTTTTGGGAATAGTATTTGGATGACTCAAAGATTTGATTTCATTCTGTACCATCCCCGTTAGTGATTGACTATACCGTGAATTATGTCATTTACACATTTTTCCCATGTGAGTTAATGCATAATCCGAAATAATATCATGTTTTTGTTTGAAATATTTCTCAAGTGACACTTATTGAAAGAAAGCCCACAATGGTGAGAGGCCACGCTTCCTTGACAAAAGCACAAAGTTATGAACCCTACGAGGTATGAGGAGTCCCCCCCCCCCCCCCCACCACCCTTTTTTAATGTAATTTCACGGATTGACGCCGCCACATTGAGCGGGTGGCAGCTTGCAGCCTGGGTTTTTACATCAGGGCCACGGTGAAGCATCATTGATCCCAGCTGAAAAGGGGAAAAACCAATCTGGACAATGAAGTTCAATAACAAACGGACTCCCTGCTCCAAAAGGGAAAAAAAAAAAGAAAAAGAAAGACACAGCGCGGCCCAGCTGATCCGGCGGCAGCGTAATGCTCCAGCATTTGCGGCACTCAGCTGTTTCTGCCAAACACTGGCCCCGGCACCATGAAATCTCTTGTTAAGGAGAGAGAAATGGTGTCGGGCTTGTGATTGAACCGTTTTAGAACACTCCCCCCCCCTTCAACACACACACACACACACACACACACACACACAGACACACACACACACACACACACACTCTGACATACTTCTCTCCCCCCTCGATCGTTGTGTTGTTTGTTGCGGTATACCCACATGTCCCATCCTGGCTATTTGTCCATGCGGTTTATTGTTGTTGATGTTGGTCCCAAGCCCTGAAGAACACACACACACACACACACACACACACACACACACACACACACACGCCTTCTCCTTTTGTATGAGCCGTAGCACCCATCAAACCCTGGATCGATTCCTTCCCGGTGTCATTGTGCGCGGGGGGGGGCCACCAATCCGCAGCTGCCGTTGTGTTGGAGCAAGTGGGAACACGGCGAACACCAGAGTTTGTTAACGGTGGAAAGGCGGGGAAGGGGGGTTAAAAGGGAGGGGTGGGGGCACCATGGCAGTTCCCCACCCCGCGAGAGAGAACGCCAGCGCGCCGCACCGCCTCTCGCGAAACGAGCACTTTCACAGTCAGTTAGCCTTTGAGTAATAGATATATTGAGTCCGTCCCTTGTTACGTTAGACGGCTAATTTATTCGTTTCCCCCCCCCCCCCCCCCCCCTTCCTTCCTGCCTTCCCCTCCCTCCCCCCTCGCTCTCTCGCCATCTCCCTCCCTCCCTCCCTCCATCAACACGGGATTATAAAGGTTAAATAAACGCCGTGGAAATGAATGAATACTGCCACCGGAGCACAGACCCCCCCCCCCCCCTCCCTCCCTCCCGTGCAATCACCACCCCCCCCCCCCCCAAAAAAAAAAAAAAAAAAAAAAGGAAAAAGCTCCAGCGCGTGCTATCTGGCGGCGGAATGAATGATCCTATTTATGTTAATGCATACATGAACGTTACACAGGTTTTCCCCCCGATAAGGCGATAGGTTAATGAAATGCTCATTCCATTTCAGCCGTTGTTTTCTCTGTGAAGTTCCGATAAGTAGCAAACCAATGAAGCCTGTAATTACAATCTTACAGAAGCCCGGCGCCCAATCTGTGTATGAATCTCGCCGTCCAATTACAAGATGTAATAATTTTGCAGTCGAGCTGGTAATGAGGTCTAATACTCATGCATGTGATAATCCCCCTCTGGATGCTGACTCTATCAGATGTTGGCTTTGTAATTATATGAGCTGGAGAGAGAGAGGGAGGGACAGAGAGAGAGGGAGGGAGAGAGAGAGAGAAATCATTATTTCATGTTCAAGTAGAAAATGAGGTTGGTGGGGAAGTTAATTTTCTCTGTGCTCTGCGAAGCGTAGACAAGAATTTAATGATTTAATTACAGTTGTTAGACGCCGGCTTTTTTATTATTATTATTATTATTTATTTTTATTTTTTTAATTTCTTCTTCTGTCGGGGCCCGACGGGGCCTAATCGGAGGCTAAGCATTTTTCACAGCCTTTTACATCCAGAGTCGGGGCCACATCAAGGATCTTTGACGGCGGGTAAAGTGATGAGCCCGGGAGGTGGAGGGGTGGAGGGGTGGAGGGGTGGAGGGGTAGAAGGGGTTGATGGGTAGAAGGGGTGGAGGGGTGGAAGGGTGGAGGGGTGGAGGGGTGGAAGGGGGTGTTGCTTGGCAGGAACAACCATGTCAGAAAAAACAACCGCAGACAAGAATTCCTTCCTTCCTTTTTATTTCCTTCATTACATCCTTCCTTCCTTTCTTCCTTCTATATTTCCTTGGTTTTGTCCATCCTCCCATT